>NC_051405.1:7683372-7683695 GCF_015228065.2 Penaeus monodon
AATCCCCGCTGCATTCTGGCCCGCGCGACACATCAAAGGGACCAATAATAAGATAGCCTTGCATACTAAACCACCCTGCGACACCGCAAGCAGTTTCCCGGCGGGCGCAAGCAGAAAGCGCCCTTCCGCCGCGTGTGCCGAAGAGCGGGAATTCGGGTCCGGCCATCGATTTTCTATCCGAACGACTCCACTGATTCCCCTACATGCCGATACGATTAGCGGTAATTAGGATGGGAGTAAGACAGGCTAAACTGCACTGTGCAAAGAGTCTACAATGGGGGAAAGATTGAAAGTTTTCTGCGATTTTTGCGGGCGATGACAAC
>NC_051405.1:7683977-7684264 GCF_015228065.2 Penaeus monodon
CTGATAAAACGGACGGAAAACCGACCTGAAAAATCCTGTCCGTAGCCATCCAACGTAAATCACAGGGATAGGGCAAGAGAAAGGGGAGACAGAGGGAGAGACTAAGGCAAGGAGGGAGGGAAGAGGCACTGTAGCTACAGTCACTTTTTGCTTGATCATCAAAGCCTAGTTGCGAGAGGGTTCAATTAGAGACGCCAAAAATGAGATTAAGGCCTGAGGGTGAAGACTGAAGCGAGGGGGGGGGGAGGGGGGATGAAGTCACAGGGGGAGGACCGCAGAAAGCAACT
>NC_051405.1:7684310-7684501 GCF_015228065.2 Penaeus monodon
GTGAGATGATGGAGCCGCTTCCTTGCAATTGCAGGGCGCGTATCGCACCCCTTTCTCCGGGCGAGAAAAGTTGAGATGTTGGTCAGTTTATCAGCATCCTTTCCCTGTTACTCCCCCCCCCCCCACGCTGTTGTATTCATATTTTATTAAGGGAGCGTCGACCTTATTGCCGAAAGCTGTCTCTCCGTCTT
>NC_051405.1:7684542-7684961 GCF_015228065.2 Penaeus monodon
ACCCCGAGAGCAAGCCGCGGCTTTCGATCTCCTCATCGTCGAAATCCCCTTGAGATGCAACGGGACTGTGGCCCTTAGCTCCCCCTCCCCCCGTCCGCCGGCGTTAATACAAACCTTGGGCTCATTAGATATATAGACAGAGTGGACGCTGGCTGCCTTAATCACAGCCGATAAGAGGCCGCGCCCTGATAAGACTCGCGATATGACACTTGACATGTCTTGCTCGCGCCCCGAGATTGAGTTTACACTGGCGCTGGCCTCTCGAGCGCTGCACTCCCCGCCCAAGACACTAATTAAAAACGCTGCCGCCCCTGCACCGCCACCGCCAGGAGACTCACGCCCGTCACGTGACCTCCATAGGATGACCTGTTGAACGGCAAAGGAAAACTGCGATGGCGAGACTTAGAAGAAGAGGAAAA
>NC_051405.1:7685021-7685148 GCF_015228065.2 Penaeus monodon
GAGTCTTCCGTCAGCGCCTTCCGTGTGCTGGCTCTTCGCGTGATCCCACCGCACGTTCCCAGAGTGGAGCGAGCAACCAGGCTGATTATCGTAGCTTAACGATTAAACGACCTGTTCGATCAACCAC
>NC_051405.1:7685232-7685869 GCF_015228065.2 Penaeus monodon
GAAGATCGGCTCAGGTAAAATATCTTCCAGGTTAACGAGAGGCGTAAACAAACGCACGCTCGCCTTGTCCTTCCTCCTCTATCTAAATACCCGGCCTGACAATGGAGGCGGATGATCAATAGGACAAACACGGCGCCAAATGACCTGATCAACCCCCCTCCCCCCCAGCACAGTACTTCCAGTAGCTCTGTGCACAAGTCCAGAGGGACGTCGGGAGTGCCATGCTAAGAGGCGAGAAATTAATGCGAAGAGAGGAATGGAAGAGGGAAGAGAATACATAGAAAAGAAAGGGGAAAGGGGAAAAAGATAAATGTGATGAGATGAACGGGAAGGAAAATAGAATTCAAAAGGACGAAAGGGAGAAATAATACGAAAAACAACAACAAAAGGCAAAAGAAAAGAGAATTAAAAAAGACGAAAGGGAGACAGAATACGAAGAATACGAAAAGGAAAGGGAACTGGGAGGGGGGGTGAGCAGGACGAGGCCGATGGCGCCGACGGAGAGGGAGTGCCAAGGCCGGTGCCACAGCGAAGGGACCACCGCTTGGACGGCCATTCGCCTCCTCCGAACGCCTTTGTTCGGCCGAGAACGGAGCTCAAGTCAACACAGCGCCCACTGCATGACGTATTATCAAGC
>NC_051405.1:7686090-7686183 GCF_015228065.2 Penaeus monodon
TTGCAAACATGGCCTACATCTTGATTTTTCTGCTTTTACTTGCACAATTGCACTAAGAGATGGATGAATTGCATTTCCGCCTAGCATGATATC
>NC_051405.1:7686319-7686659 GCF_015228065.2 Penaeus monodon
TGTGCTTTTGTGCGTGCTTGTGCGCTTAAACTTCCTGATTTCGAGCGAGTACAGAATCTGCACATAAATGCACGTGTTTTAAAGAGAGAGATTAGGCTGTGACTACTATTTGCTTCATTCAGCCGGAGGGGGAGGAGGAGGGGAGGGGGAGGAAGAGGGGAGGGGGAGGAGGAGGGGAGGGGAAGGAAGAGCGGATGGGGAGGAGGAGGGGAGGGGAAGGAAGAGGGGAGGGGGAGGAGGAGGGGAGGGGGAGGAGGAGGGGAGGGGGAGGAAGAGCGGATGGGGAGGAGGAGGGGAGGGGGAGGGACGCAGGTAGTCTTGGGTAAACTCAGGTAAACTC
>NC_051405.1:7686916-7687006 GCF_015228065.2 Penaeus monodon
GCCTCAAGAACTAGTGTTCATCAGTTGTTCTCGAGAACATTAAAAAGTCGACAGGGAAATGTTCTGAAGAGTGAGGTGAGACACGGGTGA
>NC_051405.1:7687210-7687288 GCF_015228065.2 Penaeus monodon
TGTGTGCGAGGATGGGAGTGCTTCTTAGGACTGATTGCGGGCAAATGCAATGCAATATGCAACGGGTGGGGGAAGAAT
>NC_051405.1:7687405-7687539 GCF_015228065.2 Penaeus monodon
ATTTGTGTTCTTGAGAGTCAATATTGGTTCTTCCGACACATGCCCGCATTAGACCACCACTGATACCTAGAACACCGCTATAACACAGAAAAGTGGGTCGCGACAACTTGCGCTTCGATATACCGGTTTCCGCT
>NC_051405.1:7687723-7687816 GCF_015228065.2 Penaeus monodon
AGTTGGATAGAATAAAGAATATTTTATAAAACAGGGAGGGCAGAGAGGGAGAAGCTGAGGAGAAGTGAAATGATCAGGGAAAAAAAAATTTAA
>NC_051405.1:7687918-7687998 GCF_015228065.2 Penaeus monodon
TCGGGGGAAAAGGGGAGAGAGGGCGACCAAGGGGAGGAAATGAGGGAGATGATGAGAGTGTAGAAGTTAAAACAGTAAGG
>NC_051405.1:7688125-7688221 GCF_015228065.2 Penaeus monodon
GAGGGGGGGGGGGAGCGAAAGGGGCGCGGGGCAAGCGGCGTTGGTCGTGTGCACGCTCCAGATGCTGCTCGAGAGGTTGCATGCAGCACAGCAACG
>NC_051405.1:7688772-7689063 GCF_015228065.2 Penaeus monodon
CAGCCGCTGGTTCCCCTTCTTGATTCAACATTCACACAGCCCGAAGGCCCAGTATCCTGCATTAATTAAACACTCGCCATCGCTTTTACTTTTGTTTCCCCCTCTTTTAATTATTTGCAGTTCTTCTATCCGCGTTTTCCTTCTTACACTGGTCGGAGATGCGTTCGGGCGGCGAGTGGGCCTGCCTGTGTTACCATGGTAATTGTTTGTTTGGCACGCCCATCTCCGGGGGCGCCGCGCCACTCGCCGGCCGGGCGCGCCGACGGGGGAGGAGCGAGCGAACGTGGGCCT
>NC_051405.1:7689248-7689365 GCF_015228065.2 Penaeus monodon
ACTCATTCTTCCCCTTGTTTCAGAACCTCTTCCTCTTCTTTCCCAGCATGTTATACCCTTAATTTTAATCATCTTGTCGAATTTCGGTTGCTCCTTTTTGATACATTTTTTCCTGTT
>NC_051405.1:7689392-7689656 GCF_015228065.2 Penaeus monodon
TGATCCTCACCCTGTCTCCCATCTTCATCATTTCTTCTATCAATTCCCCTCCTCCAGACGCCGGGCGCACGAGGACACAGGGAATGCTCGGAAGACAAATGATCACTTCGATAATCATTGTTGACACAAACGTCGTCGATTATGATTAATTCAAATTAATTACGGCACACGAGGTTCTTTTCGCTCCCCTTCCTCTCCCCTCGCCTCCTTTCGGCTCCAAGGAGAGGTAAGACTAATTTGCGCTGCTGTATCACGGTTGGGGGC
>NC_051405.1:7689724-7689967 GCF_015228065.2 Penaeus monodon
TTCCTCCCAATCTTGTTATTTCTTCTCCTTCTTCCCCTTTACCTCTATTCTCTCCTCCTCCTATACTTTCTTCTCCCCCTCTACTCCGTCTCTCAAGACTTCCCCTCCTCGTCGGCTCAGGTATCAGAGTGGAGCGAATAATTGTCGGGTTGGCATCAATTTTGCAACGTCGAGGCGATCCACCAAGAACGGGCGTCATTACAAGAAAATTACAAGACGGCATGCACCTTCTCAGCCCTCCTT
>NC_051405.1:7690135-7691079 GCF_015228065.2 Penaeus monodon
GCGTCTGATGTCTGCCTTTCAGCTCATGTATAAGGGATTCGATTCCTTAACAGCTGTTTAATGTCTTTGGGTCAGCGGCTAAGGGATCGAGTTTTACTTTGCAAGACAATAAACGCAAAGTAATGACGTCCGACTGAAGTGTAAAAGGGTTTCGATAATGGCTGTTTCCCCCGTAGCCTGCTCAGGAATACTTGAATGAATAAATAAGGAAGCCTACAGACGTCAGTACATCGAGTCACAGATGGACTGCGACGGCGAGAGAAGGAAAAAAATCCACGTGAAAAAACGCCACTTTGAATACTCACCGGAAGTTGGAGAACCACTTGACGAGTTGCGCTGTGTTGTTCTTGTTGAATTTAATGTCCGGGAAGTAAGTCTTGAGCACCGAAGATGAGGGATACCGGACGAAGAAGAACATGAGCTTGGCTTTGCGTAGATGCATCGGCGTCAGGGTGCTGGAGTGCGCTGGAGTTAAGGAAAAAACCACGGTGTAAACCACGGGTGCCACGGGATCGCGAGCGATCCATACAAGGGAACTGGTAACCATCTTCCGGTTCCCTGCGCCGCGTGTCAGCCGACGCCGGAAGCGGGAAGATGTTTATCAAGTGTGTATGCTTCGCAATGTCAGGGCGGAAGTTTTCCCTAAAGGCTAGCATGGACTCAATGACTATATGGGTCATGATTTCTGGTGTTGCTTAAATATGATTCATGAATTAAAAAGCAGGGAAACAAGTGTTTTATAAACAGATATATTTCATGAACTATCTTTATCACTAAGACAATAATCAAATTTCTCTACGGTTATACAAAAGGCAGTGGAGCATTTTGATGAAGGAAGGGCTTGAGGAAAACTAAATAATGGGTAAGAGAGAGAAGACGAGAGGAATGAAGATAAGACGACCTTTTACCAATAACAGCGAATAACATGCAATGATGTGGACGTC
>NC_051405.1:7691133-7691474 GCF_015228065.2 Penaeus monodon
GGCACCCGCTCAATATGGGAACAATTGTCACATAACAATCAGAGCGCGGCTGCTCAGGACGCTGTGCCCATCAGAGCCCGGGTAATGAGATAATTGGCCAGTTAGCCATGAATAATTGAGAAATTAATCAGCATGTGAGCAGGTCCGTGTCGTGCGAGCCTCTACGGGCCTCCAAGACGCGGCCGTTCTTGAGATTGGACACGCCCTCCGCCACCGCTCGCGCCTGAGGACCCGGCCAGAGCGGGCTCGCTTTTTATCGAGCGGCCTTGAGGTGTCTTCATCCTTTCGGAAATATCGCTTGCGTGCGTAGATTGCTCTTTTGTCGTAATGCAAGTTGACGC
>NC_051405.1:7691558-7692183 GCF_015228065.2 Penaeus monodon
CTATAATCATCTTCAGATTGTGGGTAAACATGAAGCTTTTTTTCACTCTAGGGCTTCATCAGGCAGCGTTTGGTCTCTAGGTATCAGTCGTAAGTCTGGGAAGGAATGTGATTTCTTGCCAAGCTCACCGACTTGTATTTGGACGCCAAGCTTTTCCTCTGCCTTGAATGGGGTCTTTTAGACTTTCATTCAGAGACGCTTTTTTACTTTTAAATTTAAAAAACAAGACTTTCCTGTCGCACCAAATGACTTCAACCTTCTATTAGACAAAGAGAAAAAAAGCAGAAAAGAAAAATGGAAGTCGCCACAAGAGCGAGGAGGCCTTCGAAGCTGATTGGGGGAATCCCGACGAATCAGAATGTCTGTTGCAAGGTTTCTGGCGCCAAATAAGATCTTAGCTCGACCTCCGATCCAATTAGGAAGTTAGGAGTGTGGCCTCGGCGTACAGACATCGGCGAACCGCAAGTGGGGGATCGTGGCGACACCAGAGAAGGATCGGAAACCTTACAGGGAAAGCCGAGCCACAAATCACGAAACTGATCCTCTTGTGTATCTTGCTGGACAACCACTTCCCTTATAGCGGGGGAGGCGAGGGGGAGGGGAGTTTCTTCGGTCTGATACCGGC
>NC_051405.1:7692339-7692572 GCF_015228065.2 Penaeus monodon
ACCTCGAGACTTTTCGTACCTCCCCCCCATGCGATTGGTCACCCCCACCCTCGGGCAAGCCCTCCCCCTCCCCTTCCTTCCTACCCCCCTACGCAACTTCCGCCTGTGTCAAGATTACCCGAGATTATCCGCAGCTTAACCACGACGCGCTGCGGATCCCTCAAGATTACCTGCGTCACGACCCGCTCTCCGGCCTGAGCTATTGGGCCCTCTCTTTGTCCAGCGCGCGGCGG
>NC_051405.1:7692788-7692973 GCF_015228065.2 Penaeus monodon
AGAAACACGGGGAAAAATAGGCTCGACCTGCCCATTTGAGGTGTTACTTGGATCGACGCGAGCGGAATGCATGAGGGTAGCACTTAACACTAAAAAAAGGGGCCCAACCAATGAAAAACTATAAATCGATCACTCGGTCAATTAAGAAAACACGCATGAGTCGTAACTATAATTTTACGATTGCT
>NC_051405.1:7693050-7693141 GCF_015228065.2 Penaeus monodon
ACGCCTTCCTCAAGTGTTCGTCAGTGCATCAGTGACGCATCTCTCAAGAAATGAATCACCGAATTAGTACAGATGTGGACGCGGTGGACTT
>NC_051405.1:7693231-7693457 GCF_015228065.2 Penaeus monodon
AATTGGCCCTTCAGCTGCCATTCGGAGCGTCTTCATCGGCAGTGTCATTCGCAGGTGTGAATAATTAGCCAGCAGGCGATTTCCACCTTTCGGAAGCCTTGGCCGAAGGGTCTTGCCGCGGCAGGTGGTTTGGTAGCTACAAGTGTGCGTATTCACAGGTGTCGGCGGCCCGGTCGGCTTGGCTTTGCTCTGACCTTTCATTGAGGAGGAGGAGAACGCAGCGAGG
>NC_051405.1:7693509-7693825 GCF_015228065.2 Penaeus monodon
ACTTAACACCTTTGTGAATGTGACATCTTGGCGAAGGAACAGATTGACAAATGACGACGGACATCGCCGACGCGGTGGAGAAAGAAAAAGGAAAATGTAAGAGCGAATGAGAAAAAAAAACCTAAACGAAAGAGAGAGAGAGAAAAAAAAAGAATAGAAGCAATAACGAGGAAGAAACGCATCTAGGACGACCCCCCCCCCCCCCACGACTCTTGAACTACTTACGCGTCGAATCTTATTTCGACGCCCCCCCCCCCCCGCCAACACTTTTTAACTCGACACGGAAGTAAATATATCATATGTTATCCTGAGGGGA
>NC_051405.1:7693861-7693980 GCF_015228065.2 Penaeus monodon
TAACGGGCAGACTAGAGGACCTTAAGAAGATGAAATACAGAGTGAAGAATAGAGAGAGAAATATGGGGGATATACAAAATCATGTCAAAGGAAACCGAAGAAGAACAACAACCCTCTTA
>NC_051405.1:7694025-7694210 GCF_015228065.2 Penaeus monodon
AACTCCCGTACTTCCTTTCTTTATCTTTATCCCTCCTCCTCTCCCCCCCTTTCGCTCCTTCTCTCTCCCCCCCTTTCGCTCCTTCTCTCTCCCCCCCTTTCGCTCCTTCTCTCTCCCCCCCTTTCGCTCCTTCTCTCTCCCCCAAACGGGTGATTCGCCCTCCACGCAACACAAGCGTCGTAGCG
>NC_051405.1:7694555-7694923 GCF_015228065.2 Penaeus monodon
TCGAATGCACGCCGGCGGTTTTCTGTCGCGCATGAGGCCGCCCCACGCACGCACGCACGACCAATGACAGTTCGCTGCCGCGCGATTTGCCCCCCCCCCCCCTCCCCAGGCATCACGACCTCCCGCCACGACTCCGCGACATCCCCCCTCACCCCCCCTCTCCCCCCTCCTCCGGTTCCTACCCCCTTACCCCTGCGGTAGGTCAGTCAGGACCCCCTCTCCCCCTCCTCCCTTCCTCTCCCCCCCCACCCCCGGGGCGGTCCAACTACCCTCTCCGCTTCCTAAATCGCCTCCCCGCACCCCCCCCCCCCTCTCCCTTCCTCTCTTTCTCTCTTTTTCACTCCATCAGTACTTCTGAATGAGATGCC
>NC_051405.1:7695232-7695896 GCF_015228065.2 Penaeus monodon
AAGAGATAAAAAAAAAAAAAACAACGGGAAAAATTATGCATACGTGTTGATGTTCATGCCTAAAAAAATATACATAGATGTAATTGTGTTCTAAGCCAAAAATATATACGTACTTGAATTCCAACCATCAGTGAGGGTTGAGGGTTGAATCATGTTGAGATTTGCAGAATGGTTTTGTATTCTATCTGAAGAGATAGAAAAGGGCACACACAATTACAGTAGAATATTACCATCACCGAGACAAGAGTTAGATAGTTTTGATAGATTTTGAGATAGAGAAAAAGAGATAGAAAAAGATACCGATAGATAGAATGTGAGAAAAGAGGGGAAAAAGAAAGATGGATAGATATATAGATGGATTCAGACTATTGAGATGGAGTGTTAGGAGTGTGAGCGAGTGATAGGACATCTTTTATATAGAAAGGATAGGAAAAGAAAGGAAAGGAAAGGAAAAACGACAGGAGTGACAGAGAGAGAGAAAAAAAAAAGAGAAAGACAGAAAGAGACAGAGAGAGTGAAAAAAAAAATCACAAGAGAAAGACAGGGAGGGGAGAGGGAAGAGGGGAGAAGGAAAGTAACATTAGATTCCCATAACTGACACAGGGCGATGGCTCGAGATATGGCATGACAACTTGCAACCTAAGCTGGTCGGGGGCGGGGGAGG
>NC_051405.1:7695921-7696431 GCF_015228065.2 Penaeus monodon
GAAGGGCTGGCTCTTAGCTTTCGTGACATAGAATTTAACACGTGACTTCGACCATTACAATCGTGAGGGGAAACTGGAAATATTTGTCTTTTTAGCAAGAGTGAGGGCCGGATACTTTGGTCACGCTACAAGATCCTATCTTTCACCTAACCTGACTTGGCAAAGTATATAAGCAAAATACACGATAGATGTTATAATTACGACGTGCTAAGATAGATACACATTAAATGTAATCAAACGAATGAAGAAATAAATAAGATCACATACAGAAATCATAAGGAATTATATGCGTGTGTGTGCAACACAAACTGACGATCATATGGAAAAGAAAAATAAGTGAGACAGAAGTGAAGGAAGAATTGCGAAGAGGAGGGAGATGGAGGTGAGAGAAACAAAGAGAATGCGGGTACCCACTTCCTGAAGGGTTCATAGGAAAGCGGGAGAAAGATTAACACTGATGGTGTACTGATAGCGTCCAGGGTATGGGCACTGAGCAGAGAGGGCTGGTGG
>NC_051405.1:7696471-7697048 GCF_015228065.2 Penaeus monodon
GTGACAGTGCCCTTGTCTCTAACTGTCCTCTATATGAGAAAGCTTACAAGTGACGTGTCCATATTATAAAAGTTCTACATAATGTTAATCTGAAGACACTCTATCATTTTTTTTCTGAATGACACCCTTACACGAAATGGAAGAGTGACGTGCCTTCTTAGTTGATATGATATAGTGCGACCTGCTTTTTCCTTTAGCCACGAGGCCACGTGGCGTCACAGCGTGTGATTCCGTAAGTGTGACGAGTGTGATGTAGAGTGTGAACCACTTGAGCACTGGCAAAGGTGTGTAACACAGTTGCGCCTAATTTAACGTGACAAGCGTGATACGGCGTGTGTAATCCAGTGTGACGGGGCGTGACACCTGAGATGAGCTTAATAAAGGTGTCAACCAATTCAAAAGAGTAAAGTGACAACAGCAAAAAACTCTTCCGAACAGCAAGGACGCTAGAAAATGCTAAGTTCCAAAAAGGCTAAAACACACGTCATCGCACATGGCTATTGTGTATATTCCAACGAGTTACTTTTGCCTTAATATCGATTGTCCCCTCCCCCTCCCCCTCCCCTCGGTCGCGTTT
>NC_051405.1:7697119-7697612 GCF_015228065.2 Penaeus monodon
CGAAACACAGATAAACATATTCTGCACGTGTGTGTCATATGGACAGGAGAGTCTGTTTGTTTTGATTTCTCTCTCTTTCGGTTCTTTCGATCTACTTCACTTATTTTGGTATTATCACTAGAGTATGGTGTTCGAGTTGAGAAGCACTGCATGACTGGACTTAGAGAAATGCACCTAAAACCGGACTTGGACAAAGACCTTCAGTTCACGGGAGAGGAAAGATGACACGAACCTAAGTGGGAGCTTGACATGAGCAACAACTTTGCGCTGGCGTGTTAGTGTCGACATGCGTGACATGGCACTAGTGTTAGTATAATGGAGATGTATGTCAACACAGATTTGCGTGACAGGGAATGTACACTCGAGGGCTGGAATAACATAATTTTGGCAAAGTGGAGAAGAATGATAAGTCGCAAAGGTGGTAGTGGAGGAGGTAATGAGGAACTGAACTGGAACAGGGTGTGGGTCTAAGACATGCTGGGACCTAACTCTA
>NC_051405.1:7697702-7698956 GCF_015228065.2 Penaeus monodon
CGATAAAAAATGGATAAAATAGAGGAAAACACAACCACTGGATATTTACGTTCAGCTGCATAAAAGGATATAGTAGGCTGGACTCCATCATAGTGTGTGTCGGCGGGCGAGCAGTCGGATGCCCGGTCGTGGTCGCCTCCGTGGAGGAAGCGGGAGAAGGAGTCAGGCGAGGTTGCCGCCAGCAGCGCCGGGTGCAGGAGAGGGTGCGGGTGAGGAGGCGGAGGCCCTGCAGGAGACTCCTCGCGCCGGTCCATGGGAGGTGACGACCGATGCCCGTAATAGTTGGGGTACAAAAGGCCCGTGTCGTGTAAGGAGGGGTTGGGGATGGCTACGGAGGTAGGCAGTGAGACTGGCAGAAGAGGTGGAGGCTGTGGGAAGGAGGTAGGGCGTTGATGTGGGTGGTGGAGTGGCGGTGGGGGCGGGGAGTTGCGAGGGGAGTTGGGGCCGCCTCCCCCCATCGAGGGCAGGGGGCCGTATCGCGGGAAGTCCTCAAGGAGGCGACCCACCGTGCGGGGCGTGAGGCGAGAGTCCGTCACCTTATGGCGCTTCTTCTTGGGCGTGACCACCAGCGGGAGGGCCTCGTCCTGCTCGGGCTCGAGGCCGCCGTAGGGCGACGTCTGGCCCGTGGGGATCATGCCGCCCATGGGGGGCATGTTGCCGTGGAAGAACCCGTGGGGGGGCTTGTAGAGAGGGGGGCGGAGGTGGTTGAGGTTGAGGGCGTTTTCGCTGCCGGGGTAGGGCGAGAGGTTGAGGGGGCCGTGGGGGTTGGGGATGCCGTTGACCCGGGGCATCTGCGGGGGCATGCGGTCGGGCATCTTCTGCGACCTGGGGGAGCGGGACCGTTCCATGAGTTGCGAGGCGATGTCCCGGTTGAGCTGCTCGGCGGCAACCTCTGCCTGCTTGGTCAGGAGCTTCCTCTGCTGCACGTACTTGTTCACGATGGTGTCGATGATGACGGCCAGCGACGCCGTGATCTCCGTCTTGAGCACGTCCGCCAGGCCCTCCAGGTCGGTCACCTGCGAGCCCATGCTGATGTTCCGCAGCAGCTGCAGCTTCTCCGACAGGTCCGTGGTGTTCTTGAGGTCGTTCTCGCGCTGCAGCCTCGCCTCCTGGTTGCGGATGAGGCGCTGGGCGTAGTCGAGGAGGTAGGACGAGGCGTCGTTCGAGTCGGACGACGTGGAGGTAGGCGGTTTCGGCGAAGGAGGCCGCTGGGGGTCGGGCGTCCGGCGGCGCACGCTGAGGTCGATCTGTAGG
>NC_051405.1:7699013-7700550 GCF_015228065.2 Penaeus monodon
AGCCGTCTCGTCTTGTTGTCGGGCTCGGCGGCGCCCTCGCCCTCCTCTGTCTGCGAGTCGTAGCTGGGCCTCGTCTCGTGCTGCTGCGGCAGGTACAGCTTGCGCTTCTTGCAGCCGTTGACGGGGGTGGCGTTGGGGGTGGGGGAGGAGTGGATCACGCTGACGATGTTCTCGAGGCGCTTCCTGGGCTCCGGCGAGTCCGCGCGCGGGCTGTTGGCCTGGCTGAGGGCCTCCTCCGCCTCGGACTCACAGCGCCCGTCCTCGGCCGTCACGCTCTCGGCGCGCCCCGTCGTCGTGGTGGTCTCGTCGGTCGAGGCCTCCACCGTGTCTGTCGCACCTTTGTAACTGTTATTATTGTTGTGCAAGGACCGCGCGGCCTCCAGCTCCTCCATGGTGAGCAAGTCGCGCTTTCGTCCCTGCAGTATTTCCCTTAAGAGCACGTTTTCTGCTTCGGGGCCTCTGATCACTGAGTTCACTGCATCGGCACTGTGCACGCTCGAACTGGTCACTTTGTCCAGCACGCCCATGGTGCTCACTGTGTCTTCGGGCGGGATGGGCGCCACGGGCTTGGTGTGGGCGCCGAACAACTCACTTAGCATACCGCGCGAACCCACCGTGGGCGGGGGGTTGAAATAGTTCACAAACGGTAGTCCACAAAAGGATTGACTTGCACTGAAGAGGTTAGGAGCACTTCCCGGCCTGACTGCATTGACACTAACACCACACAAGTTGGGCAAACTACTGAAGGCCGAGTAAGCGTTCCTTGGCTCTCCGGCGTCTACTCTTGTTCTGATCCGTTTCGGTTTCTTCAACAGCTTTTCTCCGAAGCAATCGCTTTCTTCCTCGTGAGCCATTGCGGCATGGTGCGTTCCCATTGGCGGAGGATGCATCGAGGGAGGAGCGAGAGGTAGCGGCGGCCAATAGGGCGGCGCTACGTCACGAGGGCCTAGTCTTAAGCCACCAACCAGGCTGCTTGGCTCATCGGGTGCGCCTGTAAGGGTAAGAAAGACGTACGTGAGACTTCTGGGGTTGCGCAAAGGCGACTTCTTCAAGTTTTCTAATATATTATAATATCTAATTATGTTAATAAGGATAATTATCTATTAATAAGGATATTTAAGTACATTACTATTGAGCATGGCCGTAAAATGAGTAGGGAGTCCAAATTATATAGATGAAAAAGGACACAGATTTGCCTAAACAGCGGCCGCTGGCACCTTCGCGAGCGTTACAATCGCACCCCCCGTGACATGAGGACCCTCCCCGTGGCCCTTCCCAGAATCACCAATGAGGCTCATGAGAAAACACCTCTTCCGCCCCTCCTCAATTACGCGATGTAGGACTAATTCTGTACACACGTATTGCTCGGAGACGCTCGAGTCATGAATTCTATGGGTTGGGGGGAATAGATGCTGTTTGCTTATACTGAATGCTTGTTCATTAGTGTCACCATTATTATATGATTATATATGAGATCTTTGAGAAATGTGATGATTTAGCATGCGTGAGACTGACTTAGGTTTTGGTGGGATTTCAA
>NC_051405.1:7700580-7700708 GCF_015228065.2 Penaeus monodon
CAGGGGAGCAGGGGATCTTGACATTTGTTTATATCCACATTTGGTGTGTGCAAATTAATTTAGGCATATTTCGAGACCTTCAAGCACTTAGTCAGAGTCAACATGTTGATTACGGTAAACTGCAAACG
>NC_051405.1:7701039-7701244 GCF_015228065.2 Penaeus monodon
TCTGTACTATTGTTAGTTTTCGAAACACATGCAAATATATGCTTAACAGAACAGTTTTTCACATATTTATATATGCAAATAATACACACATGCATTTAAGAAGGTTTGCGTATACTTAATTTACGTTTGAACATACATAATCACATATAAAGACATTTGTTAGCTTTCTACAGGCAGTAGCTGGGTTGGTGTCATCGAGCATAGT
>NC_051405.1:7702159-7702325 GCF_015228065.2 Penaeus monodon
TGATTACAAGGTGCATGCTTGCACACTTAGAGGCGTAAGCTAAGGAAGGAACAACGTGCGAGAAATGAACAGCATTTGGTAAACAACTTTTCCATCGGTTGTAGCTTTGTTTTCTCTATGTATGAATATCTCTCTGTCATTCATGTTGTGTACACTGGCTCTAAAG
>NC_051405.1:7702671-7702748 GCF_015228065.2 Penaeus monodon
TCGGCGACGGCTCCGCGATCCGGCAGCACAGCAGGCGCGAGAGAGCCGCTTAGCATCCAGGTACAAGGCGAAGGTCT
>NC_051405.1:7703823-7704055 GCF_015228065.2 Penaeus monodon
AACAAAACACACGAATTGACGGAGAATATCTGATACTCGTTTATTCTAAGAAAACAGGAGGATAAAACTTGGAAAAAAAAACGGAATGGAGAAAGAATTAGAATGAAGTATGAAGATATGAATTTGAAATTTCCTTAAAAAAGGGAAAGATGAGAGAAACAAGGATAGAAGAGGGAGAGAAAACAGGGGATGAATACAAAAGATGTAAGAGTGCAATTTGGAAGTGAACACG
>NC_051405.1:7704590-7705234 GCF_015228065.2 Penaeus monodon
GGTCTCAGGATTAAAAGCCACGCATGAAAGAAACGTCACGTATTAATACAATAGAATTTGATTTGAAGATATAGATGAAATGTTCAAATGTTCAAATTTATTCATCCATCAAACATCTCTTTTCTTCCCCTTTCTCTCTTCCTCCTTTCGCAAAAAAAAAGGAAACGAAAATAGGAAAAAGGAAAACAAAAATGAGATCAGCCGGAGACGACGTCCTCCTTCAGCGCCACCCACAGGAGAGAGAGGGAGAGGTAGGGGGTGGAAGGTCTGTGAGGAGGGGGGTGGGGTGGGGTGGGGCCTCCCGTAAGTTCCCTGGCTATCGATTGTGTGTTTGATGGTCAAATGTGGCTAGTCTGTGGCGTACACACCGCCCGGACGCCAACGCCGTTTCCTGCGGTGTCTTGGGGCGTTCTTGAAAGACTGTTGTTTTGAATCCGCATGTATCCGCGTGCATCCGCCGAGGTCTACGTGCTTATGGAAAACACTTGGAAATGACATGATCGAGTGAAGTCTGTATATACTTTTGCTTACACACAATTAAGCTGTCTATGCGGATTTCGAAAACATTTTTCAGAACAGTTTTCATTATCTTTTTTCTCTCTTCTTTACACTTTGCCACATCTTGTTTCAGTCAAGCAGATTCT
>NC_051405.1:7705376-7705583 GCF_015228065.2 Penaeus monodon
TTGGAAATAGGACTTAGAGCAACTTGGCAGCGACGGCTTCAGACCGAACTTAATCCATATTCAAGTCAGTATCTGCCTGGTGAAGGGGAGAGGGGGTCCCCTCCCTCCCACCCCTCCCCTACCGAACTTCCGGTGATATGATGGGTTAGAGATGCATGTGTAGAATCCTGTAGAATCCTACAAGATGCATATTATTCGAGAGTCAAT
>NC_051405.1:7706384-7707176 GCF_015228065.2 Penaeus monodon
AAAGTGCGCCAAAGCACATGCGTGCCGATCCTTGCCGGCATATGGATGGGCGCGTAAAGTAAATGTGCGTCCGGGGAGCAGCGGTTCGAATATTGGCGAGCTCGGATTCTGGTGAGCTGGAATATCAGTAAGTCCGAGTATTAGTGAGCTCAGGTATTAGGCAGTTCAGTCACACGCTCCGCTCCGGCAGCGTTTTGAAAGTTCCCGCCAAAAGTGTGGGAAAGAGGCCGGGGTGTTGGCAGTAAACATGCCTTTTTTTGCTTATTAATGTCTTCTTGTTCGCAATCCTCTTTGATACGCCTTTTATGCTTTCGAATGAATTCCATTAATGTGTGAGGTCTGATAGTTTGAATCTATTTTGTAATTCTTATGAAGGAATTTGAGGGGAAGTGATATGTTTGACCGTAAGTGGGCAAGAGCGGCACGCGTAGCGGTGAGTCGCGTGCCGTGCGAAGTTGCCAGCACCTATTTGACGACATTTTTATATTTACCCTTTTTATTGCCTAAAAACTGTAGCTTTATCCTATTCACGTCCTGCATGGGTTAGAATACTCAACTCAAGTTCCTCCCGGCTAACCAATAGGATCTCTGCAGAAACTGACTAAGAATTCGATAAGTATTACGATCTTTCTGCTCCCGGCAATAGTCGCCAAGTAATTCATTAGGTTTGAAAATATTTCGTCATTTGTTACAATGTTGCAGTCGTAAACAAATTCCTCAAGCGTGACAGAAATGCCTTCAATGTCACGCAGAGGATGTCACGGACTTAACATCTTTGTTAACTTAGAGGAT
>NC_051405.1:7707244-7707449 GCF_015228065.2 Penaeus monodon
CCAGAATGTATCATACTTAAAAGTTTGCAAATATGTTCATATGTACGAAAAGAATTAAAGCGATTTACTCATACATCATCGCTAGGTAACGTAAGCTGCTGACGACAACGCCGTTTGTGTCTTGGCATTTAAATATTAAACATTTAAGTCGTCTGCTCTTTGTATATTAAACTACACTTTATGGTTTCATTTTCTCCCCCCCCCG
>NC_051405.1:7709256-7709484 GCF_015228065.2 Penaeus monodon
AACATATCTAGCAATATCCTACGTCATTTCATTGATAATAGGATAATTACTACCATCATTATCCACATTGTTATCGGTAACTTTTTAATCTACGAATTGTTCAATCACAACCTGCTTTATGAACACCACTATAATCACCATGGAATCAATATCCACCTTTCCATGCTCATATTTCTCGTTGCTTGATGATTCCATATGACTGGCAGTCGATATTTCTCGATTTCTTTG
>NC_051405.1:7711712-7711864 GCF_015228065.2 Penaeus monodon
ATTTTGATGATTATTTCTCACATATAAAATGCTCCATGTGGTTTTGTTAGTATATAGTCAATCTTCATTTGTTAAGCGAATGCGTGTCTTTGCAACTGTTTATTGTTGCGTCTGTCTGTTCGACGTGGTGATTATGGTTATTATTCGGCTAA
>NC_051405.1:7711895-7711998 GCF_015228065.2 Penaeus monodon
GAAATGAACAATGTTTCCAATATCAGCTGAACTAAATTTTCGAATTCAGATCTTTGAAAACTGGCTAACGCGTTTATTGGTTAAGAAAACAAGATTGGAGGTG
>NC_051405.1:7712432-7712522 GCF_015228065.2 Penaeus monodon
AATCACCTTTCCTTCACTTCGGGCGAGAGAGAGAGAGACCGAGGCGCAAGCAGCGAAAACAATGTTATATCGCAAGCAGCGAAAACAATG
>NC_051405.1:7713475-7713559 GCF_015228065.2 Penaeus monodon
CCGACACAGCGAGACGAAAGGAAGCCCCGCCCAGGCCATGGGTGCCAGAAACCCCTCTAGACACTCCCCCCCCCTCCCCGGCGC
>NC_051405.1:7713578-7713776 GCF_015228065.2 Penaeus monodon
CGAACGAACACTTGTCGTAGTACGTGAAAGATGTAAATAATATGTGTGAACGTAGAGAGATCACGGCATGGAGATATTAATAGCCCATCTCTCGTGAAAGGTCGACGGCAACACGCACTTCTGATCTCGAACACGTGCATGGGTGAACCTATTTTGGCTGTTCTTTACGTGTGTTCTGTGTGGTGTGCTTGTGTGACT
>NC_051405.1:7714138-7714232 GCF_015228065.2 Penaeus monodon
GGAGACATTAACAGTATATGAGGTATGAAATTTATAACCTACATGTTACTAATTAAACCTTCCGATATATCAGTCATTCAGTAAGTTACCATTT
>NC_051405.1:7714570-7714704 GCF_015228065.2 Penaeus monodon
AAGCATCTGTACATTATCTGCATGCACTTGTGACTCTATATCACTAACATGGCGGTGGAATAATTAGATATGTTTATAACTTTTCGGTATAATTCTTCCCTGATGAACGATATACAAGAACACTCGTATAGATC
>NC_051405.1:7714908-7715088 GCF_015228065.2 Penaeus monodon
GCATTTCTTTGCGGTCTAGGTACATCTATGTGATAAATATACCTATATGTCACACATGCCTTATTATCAACAGTTATATTATTATGTTCTTCTGTCGATGTGATTTTGTAATTATTTATATGGATCTGTTCTCTGACTTTATCAGTATATTATCTTATTTATTATATTATCACCTATTAT
>NC_051405.1:7715394-7715625 GCF_015228065.2 Penaeus monodon
TACCCATCATTAAACACACAGTCGACCGCGCAAACACAATAACTCGCGCAGAACAAACAAACGGAATAAAACAAAGACACAAGAGAAAAGACCCACTCTTTCTCATCTTTTGTCGAGACTTTTCCTCTCCAGAGACACGGCCATAATGGCTGTCTCTGCAGTCTCATTACGTCAAACCCTTTCACAAGAAATCGGTTCTTCGACAAACATTTTTGCTGTTGCTTTGCGCGA
>NC_051405.1:7715652-7715786 GCF_015228065.2 Penaeus monodon
GAATTAGACGATATGATTTTTAAAAATTTATTGTTATTTTTTTAGATATATGAGAAGCATTTGGGTATAAAATGATTGGATTTCCTGAGGGGTACTGTCCTACGGAGGAGAAATTAGATCGAATGAGAGATATT
>NC_051405.1:7715956-7716399 GCF_015228065.2 Penaeus monodon
TCTTTTATTCGTCAAGAAAAATATTCGAATTATACTAATCAACGGCTTGTCCCTCTTGAGAATTTGGCCCAACAAAGATCACCCTTTTTACCATTTTTATCCTTGAAGGAAACCAATTTTGGCGTATTATTGACAAGTTTCTTTTTTGTGGCCTGCGCGAGTCTCCTGTGGGTTATCCTGAACAACGGCAGAGCTACGTTCCCGCACATGGCCCCGGCAAGATGTTTTTTCTGCGCTCAATCCGATTGACTCGCTCCTAAGCTATCGATTCCTGATATGTTAGACGCTCCTTCTCCCGCTTGGTTAGATATCACCCCCCCCCCCCTTCCCTAACCCCACACCTCTGTTGGTCTTTTCTCTATCTAATCCCTTCCCCACCACTCATTTTTTTCTTCGTCTGTTTCTCCTTTCAACTTTTTTTCTAACAACTAATGGCAGTGGCT
>NC_051405.1:7716418-7716487 GCF_015228065.2 Penaeus monodon
TGTCTAAAAGCCGGCACGCACACATAAACGCGTATTTGCACGCGCGCGCACACGCACGTACCTGCCAAT
>NC_051405.1:7716610-7718178 GCF_015228065.2 Penaeus monodon
AACATTCCCTTCCTATTTAACTCAACATTTAGAATCAACAGTATCTTATTTTCCTTACGTTATGACTGTAAACCTCATATTTATAATGTAAGTGTTTCTAGCATATATCGTAATCTTCAGGTTTATGTTGTGGATATATGTAAGTACTGTATTGATTATATGGAAGTGCTTAGTTTATAGGTATAAGTGACTGGTAGTAGTATTTGGTAGTGGAATGCGAGTGTCTGCCATAACACGCGATATCATGTGATGCGTGTGCTGATAATAATAGTAATGAATATTAGTACGTGTCTGGATGTGGTAAAACATGAGGAAGAATGTAATAGTATGTAGTAGTATGTGGTACTTTGATCCATTACATGCAGTAAATTCTTGATGGTAGTTGTTGCAGTGTAGTTGCGATTTTGTGTTATTGAATGACACCATCCTGTCACAGTCAACTAAAGTTTCTTTGTCAAAATTTTGTTTGTTATGGTATTAGACTGATGTGCCTGTAATGTCCTGCAATAATATTTTTTTTGTTATTACGACCTAACCAAAACTATGTTATCGACTGTTCCTGGTGCGTGACAAACTGATATATCTAACGCTGATATTTTTGTATTAAAGGGACAAAAGTGAATTTGTTAAAAATCTTAAATCTATACTTTGTTATCATGATTATATGCGATATTCTTGGCACGGTGTCCTTGATATGCTGTTGTGGTGTGACTATGTTCTCTGGTATGGTACTGTTATATTGGTACTAGAATTCTGGTATTCTGCAACCTTAGTTGTGTTAATACATTGCGATCCTGCAGTGTCTGGCAGTATGACATACTGTAGCTTTATAAGTATGTGTAATATAATGATATTTGGAATCTACGACGGTATGTAGTATGGTGCGGTAATGTTTGGTATTGTGCGGTACGGTATTCCTAATACAGTATGATCTAGGAAGATTTGATATTGTTCAGTGCTATTGTGCCGTGAAGAAGCAGTAAAATGTGGTATTGTACCTTCTTGCAAGATATAATTTGCTGATGTTTGTTTGTTACTCTGTGACACTGTGTGGAAATATATGCTCTAAATTCGCTGTCTATGTCAGAATGTGATAACATGTAACACTGGGTGGTATCTAGTGGTGTGTAAGGAATCCAGGTATCATGCAGAGTTATTGTTGGTACTGAATGTTACGATAGCGAATGGTATGGCTATTGTGTGGGACCTAATGGTTTTGTATCACGCTGCATCAATGTCCTTGTATGATTTATATGTAATACTGTGTGATATATCATGGCGCATGGATATTTGATTGTTATACTGTTATATGGCAGACTGTATTATTGTATAGGAATATAAGGTGGTATTGTCATGTCTGGTATTTTGATGTGTCATGCAGTACCAGGCAATTCCAATACCAACATCACAAAGCATATAGTATTGCATGGCATTGTCACTATCACGGGATAGGGTCTAGCACTAACTGATATTGCGTAGTGATCTCGTGTGATTGTGTCTGTCACTGTCTGGTGTTTTATGTCTGGTATCGCCTGGTACCGTCTGCAGTTCCGGATGCCATGACGTCA
>NC_051405.1:7718237-7718405 GCF_015228065.2 Penaeus monodon
TTAACTTTACTTGTGACTATACTTTGACATCTGAACCCAGACGCGATAAATAGGTGACACAGCGGAACACCTTTTTTTTGGAGGTGGGGAGGGTGGAGGCGGGGAGAAGGGGGCCAGAAAATGATGGAAGGAAGGGTTAGCTGAAAGGGACTGCATGGAAGCAGATGG
>NC_051405.1:7718651-7718855 GCF_015228065.2 Penaeus monodon
ATGAGGTCAGACGATACAGCACAGATGTGAGGCATAGACAGGTCTGCGAACAGGTGTCTTAAACCAGTATTTACAGGTGGGCTGTTTGCGGAACAACTAAGGTGAGGTGGCGAGAGAGAAGGGGGGGGGGGTTAAGCCAGGGGGGAGGGGTGCTAGGAGAGTGATGTGTTATAAAGGAATGGTAAATATATTGTAAAAGGGAAT
>NC_051405.1:7719409-7719594 GCF_015228065.2 Penaeus monodon
AGCAGAACAGAGCCACCCACCATAGGCTGAAGGGGGAAGCATCCTTGAGGGGGGAAGAGCAGCAGGCCTTCTGATAGGGTAGTTGTCAGGCCAGCCGCGCATGGCTATGGGAATATTAATAGTAGCGTTATTTCATCATGCGTGCACAGGTTGGAGGTACATTTGCGTTATCGTTATGGAAAATT
>NC_051405.1:7720445-7720608 GCF_015228065.2 Penaeus monodon
CTGTCACGATGCAAATAGCGGACGCAAAGAGAATTTTTTTTTATTGGAGTAGTTGTATGGGATTGTGTTATTATGTTCATAATAACTCTTTAATTCTTACTAAATTATACATACATTCTCACAGAAAAGAAATGAACTGGCAGTTAGTTAGGACAAATGGGAG
>NC_051405.1:7720719-7720820 GCF_015228065.2 Penaeus monodon
CAAAGAGAGGACAAAGAGAGGACAAAGAGAAACAAAAGACAGCAAAACAAAGAGAAAACAAGACAAAAGAAAAAATAAGCACATGGTTTACAAAGACAGAA
>NC_051405.1:7720860-7721242 GCF_015228065.2 Penaeus monodon
ACCCCCACTCCCTACACACAATCCCCCCAACTCCCACACGTACACACAACCCCCCTCCCCCATCCCACACACACACAAATCACGCACAACCCCCTCCCCCATCCCACACACACACAAATCACGCACAAAACACGCCCGCTCGTAGGGCCGGCTAATAATCCACTCGAAACATGACAAAAGCACAAGTCCCAACCATCCTATTAACCACTTGAGAGCAAAACAATAAGACAATGTTATGTCTCGGAATTATCAGATGGTACACCTCCCCCTCCGCCTCCTTTTGCGATAAGAAAGATTGGGACGCGGAGATAATAGGGAATCTCAGAAGGGAAGGTTGGAAGAGAGACGGAGGAGGGGAGATAGAGTGGGAAGAAAAGGGGGG
>NC_051405.1:7722490-7722697 GCF_015228065.2 Penaeus monodon
ACGCTCATGTGACGTGACCCTCCTCCAGGAGCTAAGCGCCGCCACTACCCGCACATTCCTCGGTCGCAGCCACTTCTCCCTTTAAAGAAATGACAGTAAACAGCCGCGAGGATTGCAAGTGATTGCTCGTTGCACCTCAAGGTTGGTTTGCAAACCGAGCGCACGCTGGGACCGTGGGAACTCGGGTCTCTTCTTCGGCTTTTGTTG
>NC_051405.1:7722719-7722852 GCF_015228065.2 Penaeus monodon
CATTTGTTTATTCCGACGTTTATGCCTTCTACTTTGCTTCAGGTATTTATCATCATCTGTCGTTGTTATTTTACGCAGTTCGACTTCAGTTTTGGAGTAAAGGGAGACTAAAGCACAAACTGTGTACATATGT
>NC_051405.1:7722924-7723127 GCF_015228065.2 Penaeus monodon
GTGTG
This sequence comes from Penaeus monodon, assembly GCF_015228065.2. NCBI lineage: Eukaryota > Metazoa > Arthropoda > Malacostraca > Decapoda > Penaeidae > Penaeus > Penaeus monodon. The sequence goes on from NC_051405.1 coordinate 7,722,930, forward strand.
TGCAACTATACATGTCTGTACAAGAGTTGATCTTCAATACGGTAATCTTTTCGCAACGTCTCTTCTTAACAAGCATTTTGCAATTCAATCGAAACGGCCAGTTATGCAATATTGACGACACATTCCGTCGGGCATTTTCTTTATTGTGGGTCCTTTAGCACAAGGAGGATGCGATGCGTTTATTTTGAAAAGTCAATG
>NC_051405.1:7723465-7723769 GCF_015228065.2 Penaeus monodon
TATCTGACTCTACTTGACCAGAATCACGAACCGCTTAATCATGCCAAGTCAGCGAACTCCTGCTATCCTTTCGCCACCTTACATAACCTATTGTGAGTTATCTTGGACAAATAAAGATTACTTGGAGTTCCTCGCCTCAAAGCTTGGGTGACAATAGGCGACCTGATAACCAGTGCCAGTGCCAGTGCCTCGGTCCTCTGCTCGTGGGTACGGGGAGCCAGGGCACAGAGCGCACAGGTGACGAATCCGCACAAATATTTGATGGTTGATATGAATTTTCTATCTCTCGCGCGATCTGTGTGTC
>NC_051405.1:7724179-7724322 GCF_015228065.2 Penaeus monodon
ATCGATCCACGTTACAGACATATCTTATGAGTCTCTCCTCCCATCCCCCCCCCCCCTTTGGATAAGCCGGTACCTTAAAGTAGGGCTAATATGTTAAAGGAAATCTGTAGATATGTTTTTTTTTTTAATAAAAAAAAAAAATC
>NC_051405.1:7724348-7724654 GCF_015228065.2 Penaeus monodon
CAGAAGATACTCCACACTCAAAAAAAAAAATTATCTATTTCCTTTTAGCTGGGGGGTCTCGTTCTTGCAAAAGGATCGCTCTCTCCTTATTGCAATTGCATCTCCAACATCATAGTTGCAATGGCAGAGAATAAGACGGTTGATGAACCTGATTACAACGGTGACAGCCATCATCGCGCGGAACCTCAATGTATGCAGTCATTCACTATTGTGTATTGACTGCCTGTTTACTCTTTAAACCGTAATGTGCGTCATTTTTTTTCTTTTTTTTTAAGACACTGATAGTAAGTTTGGTGTCTATTTACG
>NC_051405.1:7725299-7725757 GCF_015228065.2 Penaeus monodon
AAGGCCTACGACACAGTCTAGTGTGAAGTAGCGTGGTAGTGTGGCGTAGTAGTGTGTGGTAGTGTGGCGTAGTAGTGTGTGGTAGAGTGGCGTAGTAGTGTGTGGTAGAGTGGCGTAGTAGTGTGTGGTAGGTGGCGTAGTCGTGTGTGGTAGTGTGGCGTAGTAGTTGTGGTATGTGCGTAGTAGTGTGGAGGTGGCGTAGATGGTGGTAGTGTGGCGTAGTAGTGTGTGGTAGTGGCGTAGTCGTGTGTGGTAGTGTGGCGTAGTAGTGTGTGGTAGTGTGGCGTAGTAGTGTGGCGTAGTCGTGTGTGGTAGTGTGGCGTAGTAGTGTGTGGTAGTGTGGCGTAAGTATTTGCTGTTGATCAGAGTGAGGTCAGGCTGCGGTGAGCGAAGGGATGGAACCTCTTATCAGCGTGAGACTCTGCGATAAGATTATAAGCTCACGGAGAGGCAGGGAA
>NC_051405.1:7726014-7726445 GCF_015228065.2 Penaeus monodon
CAGAGTTATTACATGCTATCTTGTGTGTACTGAGCAATCATTGCAAGACCGACCAATTTTTAACCGGATTTTCTTATTCTTTCGTTATCTGACGACGGAGAGAACGAAAAGGAGAGAGGAAAGAATGGGAGAACTGAAGCAGGAGGAATGAAAGAATGAGAATAACGAGAATAAGTAGGAAGAATAGAGAGAGTATATGATAATGAGATGAAAAGGAAAATGCGAAATGTAAGGAAGTAGGAATGTTAGAGATAATGTTTAAAAAAAAGTCGACTTAATAGAAACATTGGAAAAAAATGATTGGCAAAGATAATAAAAAAATCAACAACAAAGCAGAAAAGAAAAAAGAGAGACATATTGGAAACTTTACAGATTACAGATATATTTCTTTGTCTGATTAATGCGATTTCTGCAACACGAAATTCACGATA
>NC_051405.1:7726494-7726876 GCF_015228065.2 Penaeus monodon
GAGCTGATCCACGGACACCCTCCCCCCCCTTCAACCCTTTCCCTCTAATTGATAGCAACAGCCAATAAAAGTTGAAAAGCCCCCTCCCCCCCCCAAAGTTCCATCCCTGTCCTCCCCCCCACCTCCCCCACCTCCCTTCCCCCTCCCCAGACCCTCTCCTACCCCCTCCCCCCACCGAAATTCCTCCCCTGTACTTCCTTTCCTACCCCCTCCCCCTCCGCCTCCCTACTCCCCCCTCCTCCGCCCGCCTCCCCCCCCCCCCCCCCACCCCCTCGCATGCAAGACATACCGAAGAGGAAACCGAACGGAAGCAGAGTAGCTCGAGTGCTTGCGTTCACCGAGGAGATTTTTTGGCAATTCTCTCTTTCTTCATTCCTCTCCT
>NC_051405.1:7727254-7727407 GCF_015228065.2 Penaeus monodon
AATACTGTTTCCAAGATCATTATCACCTACTGTAATCTAATATAGTCAGTATGGTGATTCAACGTATGTTAACATTTTATCAGACTCAATCAATACAACATTATGTAATAACCAGACGATCATTTCAGGTCATCGCGAGATTCGAAAACGTCA
>NC_051405.1:7727924-7728392 GCF_015228065.2 Penaeus monodon
GCCCTCCTGACGTGCTGGAGCGGGACCCGCAAGCAAACACTCGAACAAATATCCATCATTTATGCAAGACTCTGCTTAACACTCAAGCAACTGAAATCAGCGCATACAGTCAGTCGGCTTTATGCACTAAGTTCCCGGATGGTGACGTCACTTACTTCGCCGGGGAAGGGGGGTGGGGGGTGGGGAAGGTGAAAAGGGAGGGGGGGAGGTGGGAAGGTGAAAAGGGAGGGGGAGGTGGAAGGTGGGAAGGGAGGGGGAGGTGGAAAGTGGGAAGGGAGGGGGAGGGGGGAAGGTGGGAGGCGAGGGGGGAGGGAGTGAGGGGGAAGGGAGGGTGAAGGGAGGAGAGGGGGGAGGGGAAAAAGATGGAAAAAGTGGATGGTGAGGAAGAAGTGGAGGGAGAGATGGAAGAATTAAAGGATAAAAAAAGAAGCCGAAGGAGGGAACTGGGGAAAACCGATGTAAAAGAAC
>NC_051405.1:7728583-7728762 GCF_015228065.2 Penaeus monodon
TAAGCGTCTGTTTGGATATCATATTTAATTCACCCCTTAATCAAACTCAAACAGAAGGCGTTCCGAGCCGCAAGCTTTCTCAGAAGGTCGACAATTTCGTGGTCTAGCGCGGGTTCCGTCGCGTAAATTGCTCTGCGTCGCCGCGATTCGTCCGTCGGCGTCGCGGGGCGCCCTCGACG
>NC_051405.1:7730938-7731758 GCF_015228065.2 Penaeus monodon
AGGCAAAGATTGGAGACACAGAGAGGGGTAATCCCGAGGTGGGGGGGGGGGCAGACAGGCCAGGCACCCCCAGAGGCGCAGCAGATAGATGCCAGTGCCAGTGTTATCCAAGGCGAACACCACAACAATGGCACACAGCACCTTTTTCTCACGCTAATAAAAAAAAAACATTGAGACCGCAATCCGGGACTGCTGAGCTCTAGCAAACTCTCCCAAGGGGCGTTTAGTTTGAAAGTCTCGATAAAAGATAAGGTAAGGAAATTATCGCCTATGATAAGACCAGACGTGACTAAGGGGTGGACGCACTCTCGCAAACACATACACACATAAAAGCGAAGAGTACACAAACACTCCAGTGAATGTCAAATATTAGTTTCAGTTGCCATGGGGTGTCACCGATTTCATGACAACTGCGATAAAAATGTAGAGTGAATTATCTGATGATGACCATAGATTCTGCCACCAGACATGAACACGCTTTTTTGTTATATTAATTGGGTTTGCAACTTAACACCAAAGGAAAGTAGATCTGGTCACTTGTGCTCTATAAATAAATCAAAGATACACTTGTGATCCAGAAAGCATGAATATACGATTAATTACTGCATGCAGGTAAACAAAGACACGCAGATCATTACCACCAGAGAGTATGAACAGAGACACAATCCAGACAAACAATACAACATGTAAACATTAACGCGTAGAAGTAAACATGTAAACAATGCAAGTGTAGTCTGGCGTGCAATATAGTCACAAAGAAAATGAAAATGGCTTCACATAACTGCACAAACACAAAGGTGAGGCAATTAAAAACAGAAAA
>NC_051405.1:7732000-7732230 GCF_015228065.2 Penaeus monodon
AAGGAGTCGAAAGATACTTTCCCAGAAGAGAATCACGAAAACTGATACTTCCAACACAGCAACAGAGACCAGTGATAACTTAACAATACGTCAGCTAGTTACGAAATCCTGCGCCCAACCACACAAATGAGCAAAGACAACATGCAAGATACAGACACACAAAAAGACACGGTGACTCACTACAATAGTCATACCTAATCTACGCAGAGGAAACATACCACAGAGCGACC
>NC_051405.1:7732267-7732361 GCF_015228065.2 Penaeus monodon
TCACATGAAATAATCGTGACAATTAAATATAAATGAGATATTTATATAATTTACATCGATTAAAATTATAACAAGCGTGCACTGTCATATGATT
>NC_051405.1:7733330-7733436 GCF_015228065.2 Penaeus monodon
TGAACACATTTTAGGACACATTGGGAAATTATCAAATATCAACAAATATATACACAAAAAATATATATACAACGACTTTTTAAAAACATGATAAGATATATCAGAT
>NC_051405.1:7733492-7733910 GCF_015228065.2 Penaeus monodon
CAGCGATTATTTAGAAGACACTGAGAAAATACGACATTCCAACAGATATACAAAAAAAAATATTCATAAGACATTGAGATTATATCAAACATCAACAAATTTACAACAAATATAAATAAAAATATTAACAGCTATTTAAAAGACATTCAGAATTTTTTTTTTTTAAAGACACGAGAAAATGTCAAATACCAACAAAATTTACACAGAAAAAAAGGACATCAACTATTTTAAAATACATTTAGAAAATATCAGGTTCTTATCGGCGCTTAAGAAAACTTACGGAACTGCAAAGGGCGTAGATTATCCATGAAAGGCCTTGGGAAACAGCGCTGCATTCCTGTCGACAGAGAAAAAGTCATTTAATTTATTTCAAGGGATTAAGTTTTATTTTGGTATCGATTTATCTGTTTATTTATCT
>NC_051405.1:7733978-7734393 GCF_015228065.2 Penaeus monodon
AAATGACGGGATGAAAGCGAGTTTGTTGATAAATTTTGACCTATGGTATAACTATATTAACAGGTTTATCATTATTGGTATTAGTATTTTTTTATCATTATTTTGCTTTATTCATTTTCCTTATAGATACTTATTTAGAGATTAGATAAAACTGGCAATTCGAACTCTCCAGATGCTTTGATGAATATTGTGATATATATGCGTTCAACACATTTACGTTTCGACCTTTATTTCTTTCATTTTCATCCATTATATTTTGTGTTTTTTTATCATTATGGTTATTCAATGTTTACATCTAGTTTTCCCTTGCACTTGGTATGGGAACAGGATAAACAATATCGTGCAAATTCAATAATTTTAGTAAAACACGGTATACTTCGATCCGCAAAGTCATTCTTCGTTTTCAGATTACCGA
>NC_051405.1:7734707-7734902 GCF_015228065.2 Penaeus monodon
CGTCCCATAATTCGAAATCCCTCCTGCGTGTGTGTCCCATCTTGGCTCGGGGATCAGCTATGGCCTTCTCACACCTGATTAAATTAGAGAGACGCTCGACCAAGGCTTGGAAATTAATGGCAAACCCAGGGAGCAACGCTTGGATTCTAGAATTAATAGCGAGGGCTTCCCCTTCCTCGCCCTTCCTTCGGGCCG
>NC_051405.1:7735938-7736197 GCF_015228065.2 Penaeus monodon
CTCGCACTCGCCGACATAATCAGCTCCTTCAATAATCAGAGAAAGAGCGGAAGAGGCGACGCCAGACCCGACCTGCAGCTTCACCTGAACTTGCAACTTGCGTCCAACTTTTAATGGAGGTTCGAGAAATTCCCGTAAGACTCATCGACGAACAAAAACTCCAGAACACTCAAAGTCTTTGGCTGAAAAAAAGGAAGGAGACTTCCGGAAGGCATTAAAACAGTGACTTAGATTCCCTAAACGCACTTCTGTCCGGATA
>NC_051405.1:7736658-7737119 GCF_015228065.2 Penaeus monodon
TTGGTTGATTATTCACATAGAGCCATTAAAGAGAGAGTCGAGACACCCTGCTTGCACGGAGCATTAGTTGCTTATCATTCCAAGCAACAGCATGACGAGACATCAGGCAACGTCATTCATACGCGCGCCATCATTCGCCGTGACGTATTGCTTACACACCTTCTTAAATCTTTTTTATGACATCTAATTTGGTGTCTGTCTCGCGTGCCGCCGGTCGCTTGTGCTACGAGGCAGCGCGCCTCCGCCCCGCCTCGCGCGAGAGTGGATCCAAGGTTCAGTGACGACGCCAGTGTGTGGATACGTTATAGATGGGATGCGTTCTTAAAGGGGGGATGGATTCACAGCATCCCCTTTTCACTGGCTTGTGATTGGTGGAGTTCTTTGTTGCCGATTTTACCTTTGTTCTTTTACGAATAGGTACGTGTGGACGGAGACACACACCGGCACACACAACCTCTTTC
>NC_051405.1:7737267-7737639 GCF_015228065.2 Penaeus monodon
TTCTTTTTCAGCGACACTATACTCACAATGAAAAATCGAAGTGCGCCACACTCGTTTCTTCTCCATATTTCATAACTGACGTACAGGTGATTACAACCATTACCTGTACCGTCATATACAGCTGTACAGATGCACAGAGGAATGAAAAGTGACTTTCCTCCACACGTGTGCTGGGTGCTGAAGATCGATCGGCAATTTCAAATAGGTAAAGCTTATTTTCACAATGGAACGGGGGATATTCTGTTCTTGGATTGTTGCCGCTGTGGTTGAATTTTGCTATCACAACTATAAAATTGTTATTATTAAAGATAAGATAAAGATGTTTTGTACTATTAGTATGAGTTAGCCTATCATAGTGCTTTTTTTGTAACC
>NC_051405.1:7738061-7738130 GCF_015228065.2 Penaeus monodon
ACACACACACAGAGACTTATCATCGCAAACATTCATATTACCATCATCAACACTCTTCCCTTAAACTCA
>NC_051405.1:7738276-7738464 GCF_015228065.2 Penaeus monodon
CCGTAAGATAACATGCAACTCTACATCAGCCACTTTCTCTAACTCAGCAAGCTAGAAAGCATCCCCCCCCCTCTCTTAAAATCCCCTCCCTCCCCACTCCCCCTAAGCAACCCCCTCCCCCTACTCCCCCTCATAAGGAGAAAGGGGGAACGGACCCATAGCACGCGAGCTCATGCTTAAGTGGGGAG
>NC_051405.1:7739392-7740467 GCF_015228065.2 Penaeus monodon
GTACTTTCGATCACATGTGCTACACAGTCGTTATCAAGGGAGATTTATCAACAGAAAAAGAATACGTTTATAGCTTGAAAAAAAAAAATCATATTCATTTCAGTTCAGTTTCAAAAAAAAAAAAAAAAAAGGAAAAAAGGAAAAGAAAAATGCAAAAAAGTCATTCATTTCAGTTCAATAAAAAAAGAAAGAAAAAGAAAAAAGAAAAAGAAAAAAGAAAAATTCAAAAAAATAAAAATCATATTCATTTCGGTTGAATTTCAAAAAAAAAAAAAAAAAGAAAAAAGAAAGAAAAAGAAAAAGAAAAAGAAAAATTGCCTAAAAAATCATATTCATTTCAGTTGAATTTCAAAAAAAAGGAAAAGAAGAAGAAGAAAAAACAGAAAACGAAAAAGAAAAACTGAAAAATGAAAAAATGCCAATCATGCAACCAAATTGCAACTAACCTAATTACCACTGATATTTGGTAGTCCTCTTTGAATTCGCCTTACCTGATTTTATTTCATATCAAGAGGACCACGTGAATGGCGATAGAATAAGAACAGGTGTTCCCTATAAATCATATAGATGTTGCAAGTGTTTGAGAAAAAGTAAAACAATTTTTGTATTTTACTTTCTGTCTTTTTTTTTCCCCTATGTGTTAAAATAAACACTGGTATGCACTGGTAAGTACCGACTCTAGGGCACTGACGTAATTCTATATTCGAATATACGTATGGTGTTTACAGTGTACAAAGTGTTTATAACAATAACGCAAGTGTAGAAAAAAAATGCATGAGTTAAAATAAGCACAGGTTGATATATAACAATGTTTTTAAGGGAATCTAATAATATTCTGTATTCGAACGTACACATAATGCCTTACAGTGTGCAAAGAGGATATAACAAGAATTCATATGTTCGGACAAGGTTTGGTGATAAAAAAAAGGTATGTTGCAACATCAGGTTTACTACCAATTGCACCTTTCCTTGAACGAGGAGAATTCTCTCACGCTTTCCAAAATTAAATGTCTTTCTACTGTGTTCTTTATCTCTCGTTCGCCTCCTGCTGTCTATCCGTCTACCTAGGTATATG
>NC_051405.1:7740718-7740963 GCF_015228065.2 Penaeus monodon
CGTATCGGTAACCGCCGAGGCCGAGAGAAAAATCTTGAGCACCCCCGCCCCCCCCAAGAGCCGTGGCAGCGTAAGCGGGGTTTCGCAACGGCGCCTCTAGCATCACCGCCCAGCAGCGTGACCCGCCGTGTCGTCAGCTCCCACCATGACCTGTACGTCATTCTCGGCCGGGTTGGAGGACCCACGCCCAACTTTCACTAATTTGGCGCCAGGCCGGGACGCCGGTGTCAATGTCCTCGTGGCAC
>NC_051405.1:7741389-7741554 GCF_015228065.2 Penaeus monodon
ACTTGTCATTGACTAACTGCAAGAGGACCAGAGATCGGAAACTGATAAAAATGGCGATATAAGTGTAGTGTTTATCAGAATAATACAACTGCAGTGCGATACTGTTGTCTGTGGAACGTAATATAAATAGACAGATTAAATGATTAATATGTACACATGTTCGCT
>NC_051405.1:7741697-7741936 GCF_015228065.2 Penaeus monodon
CACCCCACATCTATATTCGACAAAAGGAACGGACAGCACACGCATGCACGAAGCACAACACACCTGAACGCTATGCCACGCAACAACAACTCCACGAATTGAAAGGCGGCATACTGGCATGCACGTGAGGGCAGCGAGTGCGAACAAGGACCCCGCCTGGCAAGTGGCGGAGGGACGGAAGGTAAGCAAAACCCGGGCGATTTGACTTGGTTTCGTGAACAAGAAAGTAAAGGGAACAC
>NC_051405.1:7742005-7742248 GCF_015228065.2 Penaeus monodon
GGTACGTTTGTCTACATCTACCTCTTCTTACTTCTGCGTCTCAACCCATTTTTATCTACTACAATTCATCTACTGCCTCCCTACTCGTCACGTCAACCTCTGAACCCCCCTCCCCCCGTCACGTCAACCTCTAATCCCCCCCCCCCCGGCACGTCAACCTCTGATTCCTCCTCCCTCCCTTCTACACCCCCTCGTCACATTCACCCTCCCCTCACCTCATATCATCAACGACACACTCATCAA
>NC_051405.1:7742320-7742431 GCF_015228065.2 Penaeus monodon
CCTACCGTAATACCATCTGTAACACCACCCTTGAACTCCACTCTTGACAACGATCCCTCTCACTCCCCCCTCCCCTACGACTGAATGTCATTTCACATTCTCTCCTACTGA
>NC_051405.1:7743060-7744168 GCF_015228065.2 Penaeus monodon
GGCCACAAGGTTTTTATCACGTAATAAATCAAAACCATGCTAATTATGCCTCATTATCCGAAACATCACTCGGTGACTAGGAAGGAGATGAAAATGATTCTGGAGAACTTAGAACTCTCAAGATAGCATCTTACGTTCATGAGAAAAATATAAATCGCGGCACAGAATATATTTTTCTTTCGAAAAGCCCCTTATCTCTTTCTCCCTCCTACATCCCACCTCTATCTGTGTCCCTCTCCTCTCCTGCTCCCTTCCTCTCTCTCTTTCTTTCCCTTCCTCCCCCTCTCTCCTCTCTTCCTCCCCCTCTCTCCTCTCTTCCTCCCCCTCTCTCCTCTCTTCCTCCCTCGCCCTCTCCCTCTCTGCTACGCCCCAACACAAATAACTTCTCCAGAGCCGACCAACACTCGACCCACTAACATACCTGTTACCGCATAACGAAGAAATGATACCCGTTTAGACAGTACCCGCATGCTATCACAAAGCACCAATTACCAGACAAACAGCAGCTGGTACGAACCACACACGGTCCTCTTAAACGGTGTGGTAACAAGTTGTTTGGTATCGTAATTATTTCTAAGGTTATTAACTGATCCTAATCCAGCTGTTAGGACGATATGCGTATCATAATTGAACGTTTAGTAAATGAGGGGATCCTTTTGTTCGGAGTTAATTGCCAAGACGGGGTAACAGTCTACTGCCCTTAAAATGCACCACGCAAACTGCAAAGGAGAAAAAGAGGGGGGGAAAAGGGGAAAAAAGAGAGAAAAAAACAAGGAAAGTGACTATTACAGGAAAAAAACAAAAAAAAATGTATCAACCCTCAAAAAAAAAAAAAAAATATATATTTATATAATAATAAAAACAAAACACAATAATTGAAGAAAGATAAGAAATACAATAATGATGGCGAAGGTTTTCCTTGTGTTATCATCACAGGATAATATGCAATATCAGATGAATATTTAAAATCCTTCGGAGATTTCAATTTTTAGTTGACTACTGGGATACAGTTCTAAGTTCAGTACGCTTCGTAAGATAAGTTTTTGATAGTTACGCCTAGAAAGATGATGAAGGGGGATAAATAGAAGAAGGTAAAAACCATGGGTAT
>NC_051405.1:7745681-7746179 GCF_015228065.2 Penaeus monodon
GCACACATATGTACAGTGTATGCCAAAATGACATTCCATACAACATAAATAAGCAGCCAAAGAGTTTGAAAGAAGTTTTTCCTCTCTATTAACTCCTTGTGGTAAATCTTTTTCCAGTGATCTAAACAGCTAGTCATCTCAGTACATATATCGCTTTTAATGCTGATGACCTCAAGATAAGCAGAATAAACACGGCGAGCAGGAGAGGCAGCAGGACAACTGTCTCGCCACCAAAAGCAGATGTTCCTTGCACGTGTCTGTCGGTCGCGTGCTCTTAGCGCAGGCCAAAAAGGTCCCTCCACCCCATGTTCATAAGGATCATCTTACCCTACCCTAGAACCCTTCCAGAGGTCTAGGCACTTCGACCCTTCGAGCGGGACGGTCCAAAGGCCAAACTCCCTTCCCTTCCACGGCCCATTGGGTTGATTAATTGAAGACGATGAAGGATAACCTATCAATGCGCGCCGACCTGGACATCACTGGAGAAAAGGGTGGAGG
>NC_051405.1:7746233-7746406 GCF_015228065.2 Penaeus monodon
AAGGGTGTCTATTGTCCCTCGGAGGAGGCTCCGCTGGATCTATTATCTTCCTGCCATCATCACTATTATCATGTTGGTTTTTTGCAGTTTCTCTAACAGAAGTGTGATACGCCAGGACGCGGCGCCGATTGTGATGCTGTAACGTGAGGCGCGTGTCAGGCAGGCTGCGACTC
>NC_051405.1:7746656-7747599 GCF_015228065.2 Penaeus monodon
AGATCTCCTCAACAATCCATTGTAATCCATTATCCATCTTCATTGTCTCGATTATCCCGCACAGCCAGCTGTATGGCTGCTTCTTAGGAGAGGAGGAGAGGGGGGGGAGAGGAGGGGCGAGGGAGGAGAGAGGTAGAGAGGTGTTGTCTTAACGACCTGACAGAGATAATTAGGGGGTGACACGTCGTATGATTGCTCCCGGTGATTGATAAGACTGAGCAGAGGTAATAATAAGTGAGAAGGAGGTCTAAAGGGGATCAGAAAGGTGTGATACGGATGTCTACTTCACTCTTTAGGGCGGGAATTCAAATACTCTCACGAACTCTTTAGAATTTCAGGTCAGTAGACTTGCAGTAGAAATCAGTAAGGAGGCACCACTACTGAAAGGTCCGCGAGAACAGTAAGAATGTCAGTTCAGCTCCTGCGCGCCAACAAAAACCAACAAGATGTTTGTGTTTCTTTGGCTGATTAGCGGCTTCCTGTCTGCCCTTGGGGTTGGGGAGCACCAGGGCAAATGTCTCAGAGCGGCTCGTTGTGGCACTCTTCTAAGAACGCAGGTGGCACCGAGAGGCAGGAAGTGACACTCTTCATAACTGTCAAGAACCCAGTCAAAGCGTACATGTATTCTGGACGACTGTTTACAACCCAGCATTGTCTATCGAAACAAGTGACGAGTAACTTTACATAAACGAGGGTCTCGCCTCTTAAGCGACTGAGAAGGAAATCGCAAAGTCTTTTCTTCGAGAAAAAGCGTCCGCCCGGAATGTGGCATCGCGTCGGCCGCTGGAGGGAACTCACTCCGTCTCCCTCCACAGACAATATCGCTCCTGGACGCGGCGATGTGTCCCCTTTGGAATCGACAGCTGGAGCCCTCCGTCCCTCACTTCATCCTCGAGACGAGTCACAGAAATCTCTTCCTACGTAACACCTCTCTCCTACGCTT
>NC_051405.1:7747661-7747780 GCF_015228065.2 Penaeus monodon
AGTGGACGTACAACTAAAGCACACCCACTGACACAAAGCACTTTCCACCTCACATCCTCCGCCCCCTCTTCGCTCTCTCGCTCTCCTTCTCCCCTCATCTCACTGCTCCCTCGCACGTG
>NC_051405.1:7747844-7747968 GCF_015228065.2 Penaeus monodon
TAAGCACCTCAGCCGCGCAGCACAAGATCATAGGCAGTTAATCACTGGACCTTAACCCGCAGGCCTACGGGTGGTGTGGGCGGCAGCTGCTGCTTCGGGTAATGGCTTGCCGGCGGCGTAGGTC
>NC_051405.1:7748010-7748341 GCF_015228065.2 Penaeus monodon
GGCAAGGCAGCCTGGGGGAGTGACTTTGTCTCAGGACGATGATTAAACGCCGGGGCTAAGGTCAAGCGGGGTCAAAGAGCTATTAAGAGTGTTGTGGGTAAATACCCAGCTGATTGTTTTCCTGGAGTGCGTGTGTGTGTGCGCTCGCGTGGATATGTACGTAATTTATGTATATTTCCGGGCGTATTCCCGCGTATGCGTGCATGCGTTTGTGTGTGTATCGAATGCCCTGTATTTGCGTGCATTTGCGTGTGAGTGCACGGCCACGAGATGAATCGTCCGTATTACGATGAAGGTGTTCTCACGCTTGGAGTGTCTTCGCCAGAATGGA
>NC_051405.1:7749569-7750260 GCF_015228065.2 Penaeus monodon
TTACTCTCACCGATCTACCGAACCCCTCAGCCCACTCGCTCTTTACCTCCCACTCGTGCATGTCACCCCCAGAGCCCGTTGACCAAGCGATCAAGACAGCCGACTTCCAAGCCTAATAAAACGCTCTTTCGTTATCTCGATTTCGCCCGTCGGTTGGTTGACTCATTGACTGATTGACCGCCTGACTGATTATCAGCCTGTCAATCTCCGTGTCAGTCTGCCGGGCCGTTTTCTGCTTCTGTTGACGCGGGTTGGAGACAAGACGACTGGAGACTGTTATATAGGGACCGCGGACAGACCCAGGCCATGGACGAAGAACAAAGGCGCAGATAACACAACAAGAGGGCGGGGTAGGCGGCGACAAAGGCAGAGATGAACAGGGCGGAGAGGAGGCTAGGAATGGATTCAGAAGTGGGCTGGGAGAGAACACGTAAGGAGGAGAGATGAGGAGAGAACACGTAAGGAGGAGAGATGAGGAGAAAACATGTAAGGAGATAAGATGGGAAGAGAACACGTAAGGAGATAAGGTGAGGAAAGGTGTAGCTTCTGAAGTGGGGAATTTAATAATCCTTTCGGCAGTGAACAGTGAACGCTGAAAAAAGTTGATATACGTCTATAAATACTAATGATTCCGAGTAATGTAGCAATGTGATCGACTCAAGTCGTGACTGTGAGGAATGAAGACATTTAA
>NC_051405.1:7750504-7750745 GCF_015228065.2 Penaeus monodon
CACAGCTGAAGGTCCCCGCTGGCGTGTGACCTGCCAGCGGCGCCCAAGAGGAAACCTTACGCCGCGCACATCCTGAAGACGAAAGGCTTGATGGCCACCTGGCCCTCGCCGCCGATCCCGGCCCACCCGTTGCAGAGCGGGGGGGGGGGGGGCAGCCTGGTCTCCGTGCGTGACAATGAGGGGCTGCGAGCATTGTTCTCCGCGGGTGGGGAAAGGCCAATGTATATTATATAACTATCAC
>NC_051405.1:7750797-7751070 GCF_015228065.2 Penaeus monodon
AGTTCACACGCAGGCACGCGCGCGCGCGGAGTCGCAGACTGCCTGACACGCGCCTCACGTTACAGCATCACAATCGGCGCCTCGTCCTGGCGTATCACACTTCTGTTAGAGAAACTGCAAAAAACCAACATGATAATAGTGATGATGGCAGGAAGATAATAGATCCAGCGGAGCCTCCTCCGAGGGACAATAGACACCCTTTGCCCCCGCCAGTGCCCTTGCCCTCCCCCCGCCAGTGCCCCGTGCGCTTCTACATCCAGCCTTTTCTCTAGT
>NC_051405.1:7751747-7751956 GCF_015228065.2 Penaeus monodon
TAAATAACAGATTTTAGGTGAATAATTCGTATTGCGAAAAAGTAAACACAGTAAAACGTCATTTAAAACCTTTAAAAAAGTAAACACAGAAAACGTCATTTAAAACTAAAGTCACAAGTAAAACGTAAAATAAGCAGCAAACGTTCTACAAATTCGAGTCGAACAAATTAAAAAGTTAACCTCCAGTAAGCATGGATAACCGTTAAAAG
>NC_051405.1:7752020-7752150 GCF_015228065.2 Penaeus monodon
TTGGAGCGAGAAAGAAGCTTTGATTGAGTAAATATCATCGGTTACGTTTAAAACCACAAGATCATGGGGGAAATAATGGAATTTTTCCCTTAATTTGTTGACTGGTGACAAGACCCTGGGCCGGGCGCCA
>NC_051405.1:7752408-7752909 GCF_015228065.2 Penaeus monodon
CATCTGCAACCACCTGCTTGATTATCCTTTCTGTTGAGAAACACTCTATCTTTTGAAAAAAAATGTCTTCCATTCTTTTCTTATAAGTGCGCAGTATACTGAAACGATTTACTTAGATTTAAATCCCATTTTACATCTATGAAATCAAATCGATAGACGCTTGATATACCCACATTAACATACCAACATGGCAGGGAAGCAACCCATCCTTGGAAATACGCAGTTATCCCTCGCATAATTTATCAATCTAATTCATCCGCATTTTAGTACATTTTAAGAAATGTAATACATTTTAAGACATTTACTACATTTTAAGAATCCCCCCCCCCAAAAAAAAAAAAAAAATGGCCTTCCTCAGATTATTGCTTACACCACAACCCGTCCGAAGCTTCGAAGAACATTCGCGGCTTCGCTCGGTTACTCCCTCTTCGAGCCGTGACGCGAACCAACCACAAAACACAAGGGAAATGGACGAAAAAAGAAAAGACACCCTCCCCACTC
>NC_051405.1:7752927-7753708 GCF_015228065.2 Penaeus monodon
CGGTTAAGCTGACTCAGCCAAGTCAACTTCTCAAAGAACTTTTTCAAAAATTTAAAAGCTGCGTTCGTTGAGTGCAGCGATGCGCGAGGCGAGCGAAGTCGTCAGGTGTCGCAGGAGTTCGATCGATGACGATATCGCCGGTTTATAACGTACACACCGGCAAGGATAATTAACAAGAGAGAGAGGGAGACTGCAAGAACACATGCCGTCTGCCCCCGTGGGTGGTGTCAGGACCGGTGGGGGAGGCCAGCGTGGCGTGACAAGACCAGGTGAAGGTTTTAAGCGAACGCGGCCGCCGCTGGAGACACTGGGCTTTCCGCTGCCTCCTCCCTGCCCCGCCCTCTCTTCGCTGAGCGGGAAATATTCCTTTATGTCGTGCGCACATAATAGAAAACACCAGAGAACAGTAGTAGATAGACAAACACACAGAGAGATCTACGTAAAAAACCGAGGCAGAAGGAGCAGAACTCAGAATAGGGTATTCCAGGAGTTCAAAAACATAGCCCTGATCTTGTGCCATGATGTGAACATGCTTAAATCCGGGTCACCTGGCGGTGTACAGTATAGCCAGGTGTAGAAAATTGTAAGTAGCGTGTCAGTTAAAAGGCAATTAGTTAAATAACACTTTTCGAATGCCAAAAAGCCATATAATAAAGCCGACCAGAGTGCACACGAAAGCAAACGCGATTATCGGCATTCGCGCGAGATCAAGTGTTTATAGATAATGATGCTGTTGCATGTCCGGGTTTCGCTGTGGATTGCATAAGCCCGTGGGAACGCT
>NC_051405.1:7753973-7754068 GCF_015228065.2 Penaeus monodon
CACACACACACACATATATAGGAGGTTTGCTCTCTCTCTCTCTGTATGTCCGTGTATGTATGTAAAAAGAAATAATCAGATAAATAAATGCATGA
>NC_051405.1:7754191-7754431 GCF_015228065.2 Penaeus monodon
GTGTGTGTGTGTTGGTGGGGTGGGGGTGTGCACACGTACACACACATACATGCTTTTGAATAAACGTATATGAAATATGCTGTAAGTGTTCACAAGTGTCCCGACAAATACAAAGATAGAAGATAAAACAACAGGGCGCTGTAACACGTGCCAGACTTGTGATCGATATTAAAACGCTTTTTTTTTTGCCATCCGGGCTTCCATCCCGCCCACCCAACCCACCGACACACGGGAGACGTG
>NC_051405.1:7754564-7754692 GCF_015228065.2 Penaeus monodon
ACGAGGAAAGAGACAGCAGCGAGGAGAGAAAAGATAGGAAGAAGGAGTGAGGAAAACAGAAGAGGGAGAAAGGAGAGGAGAGAGATAAGGGGAGAGGAGGGGGAGTGAGAGAAGAGGAGGAGGAGAAC
>NC_051405.1:7754717-7754791 GCF_015228065.2 Penaeus monodon
TTCAAATAACAGATAAGAAAGACCATTTGACAACGCCTAACTAAAATATTAAGTGAAGATTGACGAAGGAAAAT
>NC_051405.1:7754881-7755968 GCF_015228065.2 Penaeus monodon
GGGGGGGGTAAAAGAGAAGGGGGAAGGGGGGGTGACCATTATCTTCGCCACTCAAGGGTCAACCAAAACCAGGAACGGCAGCCTCGAGTTTAATGGTTACCTGAATGGCGGCAGGGAGAGAAGGGGGGGTAGGGGACAGGGAGAGTAGGGGGGAGGAGGAGTAGGTGGGGGCGGGTAGGGACAATATGGGGCAGGGACAGTAGGGGGGATAGGGAGTAGGGTGCAGGGAGAGTAAGGGGGGAGGGAGTAGGGGGCAGGGAGAGTAGGTGGGAGGGTAGGGAGAGTAGGAGGAGGAGAGAGGGGGTAGGGGGCAGGGAGAGTATGGGGGACAGGGGGAGGGTAAAGGGAGAAGAGGGGGTAAGGAGGAGGGGGTGAGGAGGATGAGAGGGGAGGGGGGGGTAAAGGAGTAGGCCTCGTTAAGGGTGGAATTGGGGAGAGGGAGGGGGGAGGGGGAGGGGAAGAAGGGAAGGGAGGGGAGGAGGGGAAAGGGAGCGAGAAAATGAAAGAAATACCGTGGAATATATGGGGATAACGAGGGAACGATGAATACGGAAAAATGAGGGGAAAAAAGGGGAAAAGAAAAGAAGGTAAGAAGGAGAAAGAAAAAGTAGATAAAGTAAGAGGGAAGAAAGACGGAGAAGGACACACAGAAGGAAAAAAGGAAAAGAGGAGAAGAGGAGGAGGAAACTAACGAGAAAAAGAAAGCCAGGTGAGGGAAAAGAGAGGGGAAGAGGGAGGGAAGGGGAGGGGAAGAGGGAGGGAGGGGAGGGGAAGAAGCAGGGGAGAGAGGAGAGGAAGAGGGAGAGAGGAGGGGAAGAGGGAGGAAAGGGGAAGGTAAGAGGGGAGGGATAGGAGGGGAAAAGGGAGGGAGAGAGGAGGGGAAGAGGGAGAGAGGAGGGGACGGCAGCGGTCCGTGGCATCTGACTATCTTTGTGTTACGCTTCAATACTCACGCGGCAGAGAACGTTACTTCGTGGTTAAATATCTCGCTGACGGAATTATAAGTCAGGAACAAATCGATTCCATGAACCGACAGACACGCCAGAGCTAAGGTGAAGCATGTGTATGGCGAGGAATAAGGACTGAG
>NC_051405.1:7756472-7756780 GCF_015228065.2 Penaeus monodon
ATGGCAGACGCTCCCTCCCTCCCTCCCAACGGCCAAGTAAACAAGCGTTTAGGGCAAGATAATGAGCCAGCAGCCATGAAGGAGGCCGATACTTATACCTAACCTCACTCGCAAAAGGCTATTAATTGCTTGTAATCCTTTTGAGTGGGGGAAATGGGGGGGGGGAGTTTCCTATGAGGATTTCCATTCTTTCACCTGGACGCTGTTGCCATCCTGGGCGTCTGACCCTCCACAGGCTGACCCAGACACTGTTGCTAAAATGGAGGGTGAGCTTTCCTCCTCACTGCATGCTTTTCTGTCGGTCTGTT
>NC_051405.1:7756882-7757187 GCF_015228065.2 Penaeus monodon
CATCTCCATCTCCATCTTTTTCTGCAGTTGTTTTGCTTAAATTTCAGGCAAATGGAAAAGGCAAAACTATAATGGACATAACACTGATGCTGATAATAAGTAAATGATAAAGATTGTAACAGTCACGCCGATTAAGCTAAAAAAAAGTCACTAGCAATTGAAATCAACAATAGGATCCGTGACAGTGATAAGGATACCAATATCAGTAATGGCATGTGATCTGCATGTAACGTGATTATCGAGCGTTAACAAATCCAGTTAATTTTACATATTTTAAATCACAACACCGACAAAGATCTCTCTTC
>NC_051405.1:7757430-7757624 GCF_015228065.2 Penaeus monodon
AGAGAGTCACGAAGTGAAACATGGCGCAGTGGATTTCCAAGCCCGGCGAGGCAGGGACGTCAAAACACGCGTCGTCGGGCGCGCGTGCAGGGCCAGGGGAGGAGGGAGGCAGCACGCGCCCAGACAGGTGGCCGAGGTAGCTAGGTAGTTATGGGCCCTAATTCAGGGTCAGAGGGAGTTCAGTGGCGCGGAAG
>NC_051405.1:7757947-7758216 GCF_015228065.2 Penaeus monodon
ACATGACGACGAAGAGAGAATGGTGGAAAAGACAAAGAATGAGGTGTGAAAAGGCCAGACACGGCAGAAGGGGAGATGAAATGAGGAGACTATGCCAGAGGGAGACGAGAAGGGGAGACAAAACCCCGGCGGAAGGGCAGGTGGCAGGTGAGGTCACGAGCGTCGATACGCAGAGGGGAGAGAGAGATGGACGAGACAGGGGCGGAGGCCACAGACAGCCAACGCAACGCCATGTGCTTCTGGACATATGTACACCCACCTACGCACAC
>NC_051405.1:7758315-7758481 GCF_015228065.2 Penaeus monodon
ATACTACTTTCCACGTCGCCCCCCTCTATTACAAAAGTTAGCACATAAATTCAGCATACCATTGGAATAGATCCATAAAGAAAACGGATACAAAACCCAGGCAGCATGAGATGGTCTCAACTCATGAATCTGTTTGGAACAAGGCGGTTATATAGCAATTGATTAT
>NC_051405.1:7758714-7758891 GCF_015228065.2 Penaeus monodon
GCAACAACACGAGATCCACCCAAGGACCCATCGCCAGCCCACGAACGATCAGCCGTCAATGAGCAAGGCGTCCCTTCCCACAACAAGCCAGAGGGAGTGCTGGCCGGACATCCAGCGGGGAGGCTAAATACCAACACGCGGTGAATAAAATACGTCACGTTGTATCACAAGAGAGAG
>NC_051405.1:7758988-7759116 GCF_015228065.2 Penaeus monodon
GCCAGTTTGTTCACATGCAAGCCATGCGGTGCAAGAGAGGCGGCGAGAGGGAAGCACGCTGGACCGGGATCATCGGGTTTAGAGATCGTGAACACGGGCGGCCGTCGACGCTGGTGATCGACGGTGGG
>NC_051405.1:7759606-7759763 GCF_015228065.2 Penaeus monodon
AAGAGCGAGACAAAGAGGGAATGAGAGGATGACCTGCTAATCAGCCGCCATTAATGATAATTAAATATTAAAGATGAAATGCAGTTGAATTCATGATGCTCGTTTTTGCAACAGAAAGTAACGCCAAACGTCTAAATACCACTAATGTGTTATAGGT
>NC_051405.1:7760419-7760618 GCF_015228065.2 Penaeus monodon
CAAGCTTATGCTTGGTTATGATTTATTGTTAAAATTCCTAAAACACATGTCTCTTTGTTAACACAGAACATAAAATGTGTGATCATGACTATTTCTCATCCCTATAATTTCATCCAATTAAGCAATTAAACACTGATTTAGACCCATAATTCCTTACGTATCCATATATCTTCCTGTTATGGAGCTGAAAGGAACCGTC
>NC_051405.1:7760689-7762367 GCF_015228065.2 Penaeus monodon
AGTGAGAACCACGAAGAGAGCAGGCGAGCGTGGACATCGGTTGGTCCTCCGCAGTAGATGCTCGCGGTGGGAGGCAGGCGGTCAGGCAGTGTTAGGAGGTGTACACGTAAATAGATTTTCTGGAGGTCTCATCGGGTGTTGTTGTGAAGAGATGACAGTGGATGTTAGTATCGGTTCGCAAATATCAATAAACTTTGGATGGCAAATGAAACATTGATGTCAGGAGGCATCAGCATGTTAGCAGATGTAGGTAACAGATGTTGACAGATGTCCGTAGGTAACAGTATATCACAATGGATGTCAGCAGATGTAAGGTGGCGTAGTTAAGTTCACCTTTTCCATGTGGGAAGACGTGATTGGTGGAGAGTCGTGTCACGCGCGCTCCATTGCAGCCAAGTCATTTTCAAGGTTTGAAGTTACACTTTTTTCTCTCTCTCTCGTCTCGGATTCTCTATTCTTATGATCATGTATTGGTTTACGAAAAGGTATAGTTATTTTCGTGATACTTGCCTTTACCCTGGGGATGGACAGCAAATGTTTGCGAATCCGTCAGGCTAATCAAACCGTCGGCTCTTCCGCGCCAAGAAAACGGCACTTCTACCTGCACCGCCCACAATCAGTGTCCATTTGCTTAAAGATGTGTGACTGCTGACTGGTGCCTCTCTAAAGCGTTATTGCTAAAAGCGGGACGGCAATATATAGAGAGATAACTGGCGACGAAGCGACCTGAAATGGAAACGGTCGCAGAAGGAGCACAGGGAAAGAGGGGGAAGGAGCGGCGGCGAGGAGCTTCGGAGACAATAAAAACGCCAACTGCGTCCTCCTTTTTCGTCGTTAATCTCCAGGAAACTGAGGAAACTCCCAGCCCGCGGCGGCGCTTGGCTGAGCATTAGGCGTCGACGTCTTTTGGCGCCAAGGCAGACTAGTCTCAAGGCTCGCTCGGTTCCGGCACCGCAGCCGCCGCGAAATGCGCGGGAAAACGCTAGACTGCTTCGGTTTCATTGGTTTGTACATTTACTTCTAGACAGTTTTGGTTTGATCACATCCATAGGGATTTCGCTGGATAGCGCAACGCGTATTACATGTTATACAACATGTAGTAAATGTAAAACCGGTTTATCAGACTCTAAGTAGTTTAACCTGTTACTGCTTGCGCTCTCTCTCCATGCAGCGCAACGAGAGCGGAATCCTCCCTCCCTTCTCGGGGCCTTTTCGCCCGGCCCATCGCAGCGAGGCAATCGACGTCGGTATCAATTCGACAGACTAGATTACATTTTGCCATCGTTCCGCCGGTTGATAACAGCTGTGAGACCATCTGAATGAGTGGCTGAACACTCGAAGGACGCTCTTTTATGTCCTACGCGAACCACACCTGCAATATCCCCACGATATTAAGTCATCCAATATCATCCAAGCCGTCAAGTCCGCGGGCGAGCACGTCGGACACGTAATGGAATTGAAAACGTTATTTTACGACATTTATTGCCTCAGCGCCGTCGAGAAGCCACCCTTTCTTTTTTTTTTTTGGCCCTTCCCTTCCTTCCCAAATAAGGCGAGATCGAGTTCATGCATGGCGGGCCGCCCTAAAAGCCTCGTATATGGATCCAGTAAACCGCAAAGTGTCCAAGGCTGTGAGGTCACCTGTTGGCGGCACTTCAGCTGTACAACAACACCTGGT
>NC_051405.1:7762403-7762524 GCF_015228065.2 Penaeus monodon
GCACGTGCGCGCGCAATGGGCTTCCCGCGCGATTTCTGCGCTCTTGGCGGGCGCGTCCGATTCTCCCTTTTCGGCTTCGTCTCACTTCTCGTCTCTTTTTCTTATTTCACTGCACTGTTAT
>NC_051405.1:7763082-7763170 GCF_015228065.2 Penaeus monodon
CAGCCACATGTTAGTCTAATTATCGTAATGTAAAGTTCATTGAAGAAGGATAGCAAAGTAATTCTGGATGAAAGTTAACAATGCAGTG
>NC_051405.1:7763635-7763810 GCF_015228065.2 Penaeus monodon
GTTTATCTTGAATCATTCACATATTTCAGTCAATTTGACGTTCCGAGTTACAAACAGAAAGCAATATGAAGGCAACCTTGCACCTCTAGATTAACAGATTACGAGCAGAAGAAATTTTGTGTTTTGTAAAAGCTTGAATTGCATTTTTCCATTTTCCGTTGTAATTCTCTCTGGC
>NC_051405.1:7763859-7764440 GCF_015228065.2 Penaeus monodon
AAAACCCCAAAGAATAATATGAAAAAAATGTATAGCACTTGTACATATGTCCTCGAATGCATCTGTGCTTAGAATGACTGGCAGAACTTTTCCATCCAGGTGTGTGTGATTCTGAATCGTTTATTGTTAGACATATGTACACAGTATAAGCAGTTTTCGTATCGCCTTTGCAAGCACATGCATACATACATATACATGCTCAGAAACATGTTTACCCCCCCCCCCCCCCTCACTCTGCACCGCCTCAGCGCCATCTAGATTTCGGGAACTCAACCCGCCGGCACGTCTCGCTTGAGCACGACGCGGCGCAAGACACTCCTGACCTACTGACAAACAATTCCACTTCTTGGGCGTTACGACTTAGTGCGCAATCTTTCCCGCCTAAAGTCGCCGGCGCGTGCCATCCCCGTCTCACGAGGTTGCTCAATGTTCCGTGGAGACGCGCGCGACGCGTGCCGGCGCCGCGGAGGAGCTGCAAGGCGCGCGCCGCCCCGCTGCGCTCGCCTCCTGCGCAGGGCTCGAGAGGTGCAGGAGGCGTCCTGGACTCATGCGCCTCAGGGCTTATGCTGTATCCTAAAACG
>NC_051405.1:7765472-7765990 GCF_015228065.2 Penaeus monodon
TACGAGATGATATGAGATACAGTATACTGGTTACTGCTTATAATGTCATCCTGTATTACATCGACAAAGGAATAATTTCAAGACATTTTAAAGACAATTTGTCCTTCTAGATATTTTGCGAAATCTTGCAACGAGCATCTCTTCTGCACGTTTTGATTTAGACCTTGGTTAACAGGTCCAACGCCAGAAATTATTTGATATCTTAAGATTACGCGATGCTTTGGAGACTGAGACCTTTGGATCCGGGGTGTTCATTCAGTGTTCATTTTGCTTCATTTCAAAGCCATTCCTTTGTAAATGGATTGATTGTTTGATTTCATCTCGCATGTCTCCATTTCGCTGTTGCTATCATTGTATTTATTTTTTTTTTCTAAAGAGAGGTCGTAAATATTTCATTCGTAGATAATTCTTATCGAAGGAAATTGTGTTAAATCATTCCGGACAGGTTTTCCTTTCTATTAAAAAAAAACGTTTTGTGATTTTACGTGTTATTTGTGTATTTTAAAGTCCAGGGTTAA
>NC_051405.1:7766117-7766403 GCF_015228065.2 Penaeus monodon
TTCTGTGTGCGTGTGTGTGTACGTGCGGTATACATCCTGCTTCCAGGTTGCTCTTCTCCATTATATTATTTTTTGGCCTATACAAAATCCCATCCGTTGCTGCTCCGTTCAACAGACGCTGTCGCTTCGCCTTCCTCTCGCCCTCCCACCTCTTCCCCTTCTCTCTCTCCGTTTCCCCTCCCTCTCCCCCTCACTCCCCTCCCCCGTCCCCGTCTCTATTCCCCCGTTCCTCTCTCTCCCCCGTTTCCCCCTCCATCATCTCCATCATCTCCTCCTTCTCCTCTTT
>NC_051405.1:7766587-7766722 GCF_015228065.2 Penaeus monodon
TCCTGCTCCTCCTCCTGCTCCTCCTCCTCAGCTTCCGTCTAGAGAGGCGACCGTCGGGATGTGGTTAAATCTGCGGTTTGCTCTCGCGGCGTTCACACAGGACGGCGAGGATGCAAGAGGGGGGGGTTGAGGGGG
>NC_051405.1:7766899-7767017 GCF_015228065.2 Penaeus monodon
GAAGGAGGTGGAGGAAGACGAGGCAACCGCATATATCCTGATTTTTTATGTGTGCGTCACGCCGGGTCTTGAGAGCTAAGAGGGAGCGGAAATTAATGCCGTTGACGCAAAGGACAGC
>NC_051405.1:7767080-7767874 GCF_015228065.2 Penaeus monodon
AGGGAGGGGGGAAGTGATAGGGAGAGAGGGAGGGAATGAGAGAAGAAAAGAGAAAAGGAGAAACGGGAGGGGGGAGAGAGGAAGAAAAGGATGGAGAGAGAGAGTGAAGGAGAGAGAGGGGGATAGGGAGGAATGGGAGTGGAAGACGGAAAGAGAGGAGAGAAGGGAGGAAATAGAGAGAGAGAAAAAGGGAAAGATGGAGGAAAATGTAGAGAGAGGGAAGTAAAGAAAGAGGGAATGAGGGAGGAAGCAGGAAGAAGGAAGGGAGAGGGAAAGAAGGAAAGCGTAAGACAAGGAAAGTAGGAGGGAGAGGAAGAAGGAAAAGAAGGAGAAAATGAAGGAGGGGAGAAGGGAGGAAGGGGAAACCTTGGGAAAGGGAGGGGGCAGGGGAAGGAGGAAGGAGAAGAGAGGAGACATAGAGGCGATTACCTGTCCTTGCCCCCGTGACCGCCCCTCCCCCTCCCCCCCCTCGGGGGGGGGAAGGCTTTTTGCTGGGTCCTTTCTTCCCCCCCCACACTTAGGATTTTAAACCTCCCCCCCCCCCTTTTGGTCTTAGTGGGAATTTTTTCATAAGTGGTTTAATGCTATTCGAAAAGTTGGAAGATCCCTCCACGTAGATCTGTAATATCCTAAATTGCCCGGATCGGCGTCACATCTGAGGAAATCACAGCTGTAGTACAGTTGGAAGTAGGAGTGTAGCTCCCACCGCCGTTTTCCCGGGCCCCTTAGGAGTGATTGTGAAACTGTGTATACGTAAAAGTGCAAAAAACACACCCACGGGACCCCCCCCCCCC
>NC_051405.1:7768218-7768385 GCF_015228065.2 Penaeus monodon
GGTTTTTTTAACGATATTGTAAAACATCTATACCATTGTCAAAAACAAATTTGAAAGGGCTTTTAAAAGCCTGTCGCGGGGGGCCAAAAAAAAATAGCAAAAATGGGGGGAGAAAAAAAACTTTTTTTTTGCCTCGTAACATTGCCCCCCTTTGTTCCCCGGGGTAT
>NC_051405.1:7768418-7768486 GCF_015228065.2 Penaeus monodon
CGCATAACGGCTGCGAATCAACTGTCGGGCAGCCAGTTCGCGAGCGGATGGAACATGACCTTCCCGGG
>NC_051405.1:7770188-7770531 GCF_015228065.2 Penaeus monodon
GCCCCGGGCCCCCCGGAAAAAAAAACCCGGGGAAAAACCCCCCAAAAAGAGAGCGTTTTCAAGGGCATCTGTGTCCGCCATGCAACAGGTGGGTTCCCTGAGCGTCCCCCCCCCCTTCACCCCCTTCACTGCTCCGTTATGCTCCCTCATACGCGCTCAATCTGCCTTCGCTTTTCCGTTAATGCAACTTTTCTCAAAAAGCTTCAAAATCTACTCTCATGGATATTTCCATTCGTCCGTCGAAACCTCCTTCCCTCCTCCCGACCTCCTCTGCTTCCCCCTTTCCCACAAATGTGCCAAATACTGGGTGCTGCTACTTCTCCCTTACTTTCTACTTTCAGGG
>NC_051405.1:7770807-7771238 GCF_015228065.2 Penaeus monodon
ACCAAACCCCCACCCCCACTCTCCCAAAATCCCAACCCAAATTTCCCCCATACACGCTCCCCCTAATCTTTTTTAAAACCCTTTTTTACGCCTCCCGCCTTCCAGCACTTGCCATGCAGCGCCTGCCGAAGACCCAGCCTCTCCCCTGGCACACTTCCAGCGCGCTCCTTGACGGCCCCGCCCCCAACGCCATGACACGGAGACCCACTGATATATCTGCGCCATAATTCAGACGAAAAGGCGAAGTGCGGGCCTGTCTTCTTTGACGTCATTACCGACCGCGGGATGCTGCTGCGCGCCGACGCGGGGGGGCGAAATGGGTGGCGAGTTTTTATCGAGAATTTGGGTTAATAAACAAGGTTTTGGGTCCCCCGTTTCTTGATCTCGTCTTTCGGCGGCAGTTTGCGTCCCCGGGGGTGGGGGCTCGGATG
>NC_051405.1:7772190-7772535 GCF_015228065.2 Penaeus monodon
ACGGGCGCCGCCCTCCAAGACCGCGGCGTGGCATGGCGGAGGGCCTGCATAATTAGCCCAGTACAAGGGCTTGCGGGCCACGGGGGAACAGCACCTCTTGCCTAAATAACGCCTTTAATTTCTCATGGTGGCAAGATGTCGCTCAAACCTCGGCTGCAGGAGAGAATGGCGGGTCGCGGCCCTGCTCCCGCGCTTCTTGCTGCTTGCTTGCCCGCGACGCCTGCTTGGGAGTCGTTGCTTGCAAGATGGGCAGCGCTCTGAGGGTGAGGGTGCTTCGGGGGGCGGCCCGTTGGGGGTGGGGGTCGTCTCGGGGTTTATTATGGAGGTGGGTTTGTCGGCATTTTT
>NC_051405.1:7772704-7772804 GCF_015228065.2 Penaeus monodon
CCCCACCCCTCTCTGCGCGTGGTGCCTGCCACTCTTTTTGACGTGTCTGGGATTCTCGTGCCATTCTTTGTGTCTCTGTAATCGTCTTTTAGCAAAGTTG
>NC_051405.1:7773163-7773343 GCF_015228065.2 Penaeus monodon
TCAGAATATATTCTCTGATCCCTTGTCTTCTCACCCACACGTTCCTCACACGCCCTGACGGTCGAGTGTAAATGTATCATCGAGGGACTTTTACCATTACTCCGTGTATGACAGATTCTAATGCTTTGCTTCAGCGCAGATTCGTGTTTCGCTCTTCGAGGAGGAAACAGATACTAGGGC
>NC_051405.1:7775280-7775674 GCF_015228065.2 Penaeus monodon
ACAGTTATTGATTAGGATGAGATATTTTTGCATTTTATATATCCTCACGTGTTTTTCCCTTTTAATGCAGTAGACATTTGAGCGAAAACCTTCACTGTATGGTAAGGGATTTCATACCTAATCGCACAACGCATAGCTATCCATTTACATAAAATGTCTTCCTAAAGTTTTATGTATCCACTTATCTCATATCCTTAAAAAATGTAAACAAATAGGAAAGGTATGATATAAAACAAAAAAAGCGAAAACGCGATTCCGTGACGCAACATTCAAGCTCTCCATAATTTCGTTGCAAGAATCCCCGCTCTGGACGAACCTTGCCCTCGATAACGGAACTTAGAATCATTACAGGAAATTACCTTAGGGTCTCTCAGGGCCATTGAGGAATCCGAGA
>NC_051405.1:7775716-7775792 GCF_015228065.2 Penaeus monodon
TTCCCTGGCTTTTATTTATTGCTTGGAAACTCGTAAGTCGCCGCTATTTTTCCTCGTCGCAAACCTTCCATATGGC
>NC_051405.1:7776056-7776576 GCF_015228065.2 Penaeus monodon
CACGGACTTTCCAAACACTAGTATGACTGGTTTCCGAAACACTAATTCATTTCCGAGTGCCATGTCAATAACTTTGTCTTTTAACTTGTAGAGACAGAGCTTTGAAGCACTACAGCTTTTGGCGGTGTTTTTGCAATTGATATTTCCAGCCTTTGTATGGACTAAAACTGAACCATTTTCCTTCTACGATTTTCCTTACCTTCCTTAGTATGGAAAGAGCTTCGAAACAAACACCGAACCATTTAGAGAACCTTCACTATTCACCTTTCTTTCCTCGTTGCATAAACGAAGCTTCGAAACACTGAAGCCTTTGAGCTTTTACCTAGCGGTCCGGTTTCGCAAAAGATTCCAAAGAGAAGCGAAAAGATTACAGATTCCTTTGAGCGTTCCGATGGAATGATAAAATTAGAATCGAAATGAAGAATGGTAAGAGTGTAATGGAGTTTTCTCAGTGAGATGAACACTTGCTTGAAATGGTGTGCGTTTGGTAACAGATGATAATCATGCGCTGGTAAGCTTG
>NC_051405.1:7777215-7777417 GCF_015228065.2 Penaeus monodon
ATATTTATCCTGCAACCCTACATTCCCTCGATACTCCGCCCTCCCTCGCAGCCCACAGAGTCGTAATCTGTGTGTCAACAATACCAGAGTTTCCCTGCGACTAAATGCCATGCATGTAATTGGGCATACATAGTGTCCTCCTTCACGTGTCTGTCTCATTTTCGACTCTATGCTCGGGGTCAAAAGGGGCGAAGGTTGCGTG
>NC_051405.1:7777451-7777769 GCF_015228065.2 Penaeus monodon
CTCCTTTGGCCACCTCCCCCCCCTCCTACCCCCCCCCTTCTACTACTTTCCTTTTCTTTTAAGAAACGACATTAACTTTTTTTTTTTAAATATGTTTTATTTACTTTTTCTCATTTTGCTGAATTTGGCCTTTTGGTTTTGCTCGTTGACTTTTTGTTTGTTTGTTACATTGCCTTTTTGTGGATCACCTGAAGATAATTATCCTCCTTCTCTCTTCTCTCATTCTTCGTGGCCTTTTTGTAGTTATTTTGGAAGCGAGAGCGTCTTTGTGTACATAGGGACGAGTGTCATTATCGTCTGTCTATCCATATATGTTTT
>NC_051405.1:7777952-7778217 GCF_015228065.2 Penaeus monodon
TCTCATCTACCTCGAGATAGGCCCAGGAGGTGAGAGGAAACCGATCAATCAGTCCCCCCTTCCCCCCACCCCCACCTCTTCCCCCTCTCCCCCCCTTCTTCTTTTGCTTTCTCCCCCCCCCCCGCTCCTCTTTCACTTATTCATCGCACTGTTAACTTTTCCCCGGCGTTCTATACTTGAGAATGGTAAAGATTTCGCTCGGGTTGCGCGCACGATCGCCTTGTTTTTGCATTGTGTCCCGAGTTTCTCTCTATTGCGCATTCTG
>NC_051405.1:7778506-7778870 GCF_015228065.2 Penaeus monodon
TTCAAGAAAAATCGATAGTGAGATTAAGCAAGAAAAAGTGAAATCCTATAAAAAAACAGCAGATAACCAGAAGAATGATAACATAATTATGACGATTATGTATGTCAACCCCCCCCTCTTATCCCCCCTCTCCCCCGTAATTCCCAATCTACGCAACAAAGCCACGTCTCGCACGGACGGGAGGCGCACGTACGCACGAGTATGCAAATGCGAGTGGTCTGCTGTGTGCGTGAGCGTCCGTGTGCGTAAGTGATCGTGTGTCATCGATGAAGGCGCGTCCCTCCTCCTGAGTCAGTGCTGAGG
This sequence comes from Penaeus monodon, assembly GCF_015228065.2. Taxonomy (NCBI): domain Eukaryota; kingdom Metazoa; phylum Arthropoda; class Malacostraca; order Decapoda; family Penaeidae; genus Penaeus; species Penaeus monodon. Next base: position 7,778,810 of record NC_051405.1, read on the forward strand.
AACACGTTATAGGGAATTACCCTTTCGAGGAGTGACGTCACCTCCTTGAACACGTCACTAG
>NC_051405.1:7779180-7779256 GCF_015228065.2 Penaeus monodon
ACAACTTGTTGCTATTTTTTTCATTATCATTTGTTCTGTTGAATTGGTTGATATCATGAGTGCATGTTATTGCTGC
>NC_051405.1:7780754-7781159 GCF_015228065.2 Penaeus monodon
ATAAAATGTTTGTGTGATGTTTCTTTATATCATTTTGTTTTCATTGGATTTCGTTTTATCTTTTTATATCCTTTACTTCTTATCTTATTTTTTAAATTCTAATTTCATAGGCTGACGTTTACAAAAAGCTTCACGTATTTTTTTTTATATTATTGTCACATAATAACCGATTAAAAACTCAAGTATTCATACATAAATACAAGAAATATCACAGAAAATTTTTAAATAAATGCAAAATGAAAAAACATAAATTCACTAAAGAACAAGTAAAAAAAAAGGATCTAATAAAATTCTTTAAACAAAGTAATGAAAACAAAGTAACAAAAAAAGTAAAAAAAAATTTTTTTCTGTCAAAATTTTATACAGGAAAGGAAGAAAAAAAAACATATGTAATATTTTACATGT
>NC_051405.1:7781626-7781868 GCF_015228065.2 Penaeus monodon
TCCCTTTCTAATGATCCTTTGCAAAGAAGTCAACATCTCTTGCATGTTCCCGCTCAGAGATTTGCAACGTCATCAGCTCTCTATCACATTTCACACATCAACCTTCCCTTTTCCCTTTTTAGACTTTCCCCTCGGCTGTTCGCCTCCCCTGTCGCTGCGAGTTTCCCCTCGCGCACATCCCCTCGCTCTGCCTCTGTCTGTTCAGCGGAGAGTCCTTGCTTGGCTTTGCCTGTTCGCCTGCT
>NC_051405.1:7781893-7782474 GCF_015228065.2 Penaeus monodon
ACTTCTCTTCCCCTCTCCCTTCTTAACTCCTTCTCTCTTTCTCTCTCTCCTTCTCACCTCCTCCTTCCCTCTTTCTCTCCCTCTCACCCACTCTCTTTCCCTCTTTCTCTCCCTCCCTCTCTCCCTCCTTCCCTCACTCCCTCCCCGTCCTTCCCTCCTTCCCTCACTCTCCCCCCTTCCTTCCCTCTTTCTCTCCCTCCCTTCTCCCCTTCCCCTCAAAGCCTCCTCCCCATCCCTCTTTTCCTCCCCTCGCGTCTCCTGCCTACCCCCCTCCTCCCTCCCCCTTCCCCCCCGTGCGCGTCATCCCCTTGACTCACAAGACGGCGAGCAAAGGCGTGAGTAAGAGGAGTGAGTAAGTGGTCCTTACGGTGAGTCGCCCCGAGTCGCCGGCACCATAACACAGGTAATGGGGAAGGTCCGTGACTCTTGGGTGTTCCTCGGGTGATTAATTTGCATACGTTCATCTAATTTTCCATTAATTGATTCGGCTTCGTATATGATTATTAATCTATTTCTTATCTAAACCATTTCAATTTTGAAATATTTTAGATTAATAGATTTATAAACAGATTTATAGGTAG
>NC_051405.1:7782709-7782874 GCF_015228065.2 Penaeus monodon
AAGCAGATATCATTTAACTATTGAAACCCAGTTTGTAGTGTCATAATGCGGGACTTGGGACCTGTTGAATATTTCGTGGTGCGTGGAACCAATACCCGACTATTCTTATTAATGTTCTAGTAAAAGTAATGTTATGAGCATTTTTTTTTTACCACAGCATATTAG
>NC_051405.1:7782966-7783399 GCF_015228065.2 Penaeus monodon
GTCTCCCCCCCCCCCCCCCTTTAACAGTAGACAAAAAACAAATCACACACAAACTTTGATAGCAATAATAACGTAATAATATTAATTGATAAGCATTTTCATTTTTAAAAAGTTACCCGTAAAAGAAAACGGAAATCTACGAGCGGTATGACACGCGGCGCAGGACAAAAAAAGCGACCACAACAACACACAAATTAACTAATTCTTGCAAGATTGCCCTAACCAATCACTGGTATCCTGCAAACGATTTCATGTAATGGTGAAATGTGTTTGGGTTATTAATTTAGCGACATATATTCATGAGCGCTTTGTGAGACATCCCGTGTTCATACTTTAAAGGACTTTGGTGTCAAGATTTGTTAATGCTTATTTTAACGAAAGGTCATTGCTTTTGTTGGTATGATAATTTTTTTTTATCATTTGCGTTAATTAT
>NC_051405.1:7783789-7784207 GCF_015228065.2 Penaeus monodon
TATTAACACGCACAGAACTACCACTTACTTCTCAGAATTTGGTAACAAGAGAACGGAGTTTTCATAACGGGAAAGAACGTGAAAGAATATAAATACTTTAAAAAAAGTGTAGAAATATGAGGTATCTTCTGCTCCTCCCCCGCCTACCTCTGCCTGCTCGACCCCTTGCCTCCCAGGTCACTCCCGTCTCATGCTGACCCCAGCAACCCAACCCCCCTCCCTTGATAACCCCCACTCTTTATAACCCCCACCCCTGGTCACCCCTTCCCCCTGGTCATCCCCTCCCCTGGTCACCCCTTCCCCCTGGTCATCCCCTCCCCTGGTCACCCCTTCCCCCTGGTCACCCCCTCCCCTGGTCACCCCCTCCCCTGGTCACCCCTTCCCCCTGGTCACCCCTCCCCTGGTCCCCCTCCCGGTC
>NC_051405.1:7784307-7784597 GCF_015228065.2 Penaeus monodon
ATGGAAAAAGGCGAGGAGGAAGGACGTGAGAGGCCTGTCCTCTTCAGTTATGACGTCACTCCTGGATGCGAGAGGAGGGGGGAGGGGGGGAGAAGAGGGGGGAGGGGGGGAGAAGAGGGGGGAGGGGGGGAGAAGAGGGAGGGGGGAGAAGAGGGGGGAGGGGGGGAGAAGAGGGAGGGGGGAGAAGAGGGGGGAGGGGGGGAATACCCTTGTTTGGTCTTCATTGTTTCGTAAATTTTGCCTTCATTGTTATGCTGTAAATTGTCTTATAAACCGTGACGTTTGACGCC
>NC_051405.1:7784619-7784710 GCF_015228065.2 Penaeus monodon
GGCGCCGACGTCCGCTTTTGACGAATGATGCCCAAGGGTGTTTGGGCTACTCGCGTTATGCTTGTTTGTTCATATTCTTTCTAACTCTCTC
>NC_051405.1:7785354-7786119 GCF_015228065.2 Penaeus monodon
CTCGGAATGAGAGAGACAGCGAGCAAACAAGCATAACTAGAGTAAGAGGAAACAGACCTCACAGTAGCCTATCGGCAGTGGTAACAAGAGTAAACAGTAGTGGGAAGCAGAACAAGAGTAAACAGTAGTGGGAAGCAGAACAAGAGTAAACAGTAGTGGGAAGCAGAACAAGAGTAAACAGTAGTGGGAAGCAGAACAAGAGAAAGTAGTGGGAAGTAGAACAAGAGTAAACAGTAGTGGGAAGCAGAACAAGAGTAAACAGTAGTGGGAAGCAGAACAAGAGTAAACAGTAGTGGGAAGCAGAACAAGAGTAAACAGTAGTGGGAAGCAGAACAAGAGAACAGAACAGAGATGATAACAGTGGTAACAAGAGCAGCATAGGTGGTTCCAGTAGCGGTTATAGAAGTATTAGTAGTAACAGTAACGTTGCTCCCGCTCCTTCACTTAGTGTGGATCCATGAGACTTATACAAGCAGGCCTGAGCGTGCCTGGAACTTCACGAAAACGACAAATGCCAGTTGCTCTAACAAGTGTTCCGTCTTTCCCTCCACACAGGTGCTGCGCAGGTGTCTTGATATATTCGTAAGCTATCTAAAGGGCAGGCGCATTAGACTGACAGGATTACTGACAGGCAGGCAAGGAAAAGGGAATAAACTTTAGACAGGTTGACAGACAGCCGTACGTGCAAACAATCAGATAGGTGACGAAAAAATAGGGTAATAAGGAAGGTAGACTAAAATGGGTGGGTGATAGGCGAGAAGTGAA
>NC_051405.1:7786312-7786496 GCF_015228065.2 Penaeus monodon
CTCCCCCCCCCCCCACCTCCAACCTTTACACACCTCCCCGCTTGCCTTACGCCCACCCCCCCCTCGCACCCCCTGAGGGCGGAGGCGCCTCGTTCCGGGTCTGACGCCAGCTTCCGCACTCCATAGCATCCAGAATCCTCGCATTGTCCCGTAATCTGGAGCGAAGGCGCTTCCGGTGGGCGTC
>NC_051405.1:7786829-7787036 GCF_015228065.2 Penaeus monodon
TAAGCGGACCCGTAGGCGTGAGGATAAAATTACGGTGCAAGAGATAACCATTATTTCATTCTCCATCTCTCTCTCGTCCTGCCTTTGTGCCCCCCCCCCTTCCTCTTTCATTTTATTCTCCCCTCTGGTTCCCGGGGAGAAGAAAGAGAGCGAAACCAGCCAGCAATAAAAAGGGAAGGCGCGAAGGCGTGACCCCGAGCCTATAGG
>NC_051405.1:7787326-7787486 GCF_015228065.2 Penaeus monodon
CACATTGACTTCTTCCAGATCATTTCTCACTTTCTCTCCTTTCTCCTCTCCCTTTCCTTCCTCCCTTTCCTTCTCTTCCTCCTTCCCCACCTCCTCTAATTCCTCCCTCTCTCCCTCTTCTTCTCCCCTTCTCTCCCTCTTCCTCCTCCCACTTCCGCTT
>NC_051405.1:7787530-7788158 GCF_015228065.2 Penaeus monodon
CGCGGCATCATCCCCAGCAGGATGATAAATCGGAAGGCATCCTAACATCCCGCTAGGCGCACATCTCCGTAGTTCCGGCCTTGCCCCTTCACCTCCCTCCTCCCCTCCTCCCCTTCTCCCCCCCACTCCCCTCCCTAGTTCCCCCTCCCACTCTCCATCCTCATCCCCTCCCCTTCCTACCTCTCCCCCACTCCCCTCCCCTCCCTACCTCTCCCCCCACTCCCCTCCCCTCCCTACCTCTCCCCCCACTCCCCTCCCCTCCCTACCTCTCCCTCCCACTCTCCATCCTCATCTCCTCTTTCTCTCCCTACCTCATCCCCCCCTCTCCATCCCCCCCCTCCCGTCCCCCCCGCCGGACACCGCCCAAGTCGGAACTAGACTACAGTGCTCTCCCTGGTAGTTCCGCTGTCGCTCGGGGAGACGGGAAGGGGAGGGGTCATGATGGGGGGATCATGAGTGGGAGGTTAGGGTGGGGGGTCATGATGAGGGGGTCATGATGGGGGGGTCATGATGGGGGGGTCATGATGAGGGGGTCATGATGGGGGGGTCATGATGGGGGGGTCATAATGGAGGGGTCATGAGTGGGGGGTCATGATAGAGGGGTCATGATGGGGGGAAGCAGGGGTCT
>NC_051405.1:7788327-7789057 GCF_015228065.2 Penaeus monodon
GACGGAAGCAAAAAAAAAAGAGATAGAAGTGGAGACAAAGCAGAGAGTGTGGATGGAAGTGAGAAGAAGAGAAGAAAGAATAGAGAGAGAGAGAGAAGAAAAAGATAAATGGAATGGAAAGAAGGAAAAGGAAAGGAAAAAAAAAATAGAAGTGAAGGTACGAAAAGAGAAGGAATGTTAGTTGGAATAGCAAGAGACGAGAAGAGGAGGAAGAGTAGGAAGAGTAGAGAGGAAGGGAAGAAGAGGAAAAGAAAGAAGAGACAGGAGGGAAAGGAAGAGGAAAAAGAAGATATAAGAAAAGGAAGAGGAGAGAGAAGGGAAGAGGAGAAGAAGAGGAAGAGGACAGAGAAGGGAAGAGGAGAAGAAGAGGAAGGGGAGAGAAAAGGGAAGAGGAGGAGAAGAAAAGAGAGACAGGAGGGAAAAGAGGAGGAGAAAGAAGAGATTAGAAGAGGAAGAGGAGGAGAAAGAAGAAACAGGAGGAAAACGAGAAGTTGAAAGAGGAGACAGGAGGAAAAGGAACAGAAGAAAGACGGGACAAACGAAGAGGAGAAGGAGAAAAAAAAGAAGAAAAACAAAGAAAAGAAGAAAGATCATGATAGGAGAAAGCGAAAGAGAAAAAAAGAAAATAGAGAAAGAAAAAAAAGAGAACCATAGAAAACAGCAATAAAAAGAACACATGAACGTAAAAGTTTCAAAGAGAAACCGTGAAAAATAATCCCAGAAAACGGAA
>NC_051405.1:7789082-7789334 GCF_015228065.2 Penaeus monodon
GAGATACAGGTGTGAAACATTACTCCAAACAAGTAAACAAAACACCCGCAACCAATCAGTAACATTTTGACAAGAGAAATGGAGAGCAAAGGCGAAAACAATAAGAAATTTCGTGCGCGCTGGAGCCTCGAACCCCCCCCCCCCCGTATAAAACCTTTAATAAAATATCCTCAAAGATAGATAAAGTGAATACGTAATAAGATCGACGAGAGGGGACAGTCGGTGCTGCTGGCCAAGACACGAGGGGAGAAC
>NC_051405.1:7790322-7790542 GCF_015228065.2 Penaeus monodon
GCCGGCATACATCCCAGCCCATAAGCATTTGAACATACGCGCGGGGGATGGGGTCTGATTTCCGCTTCCAAAAAACCTGTAGAGGGGGCAGGTCGGTGGCAGGCGGCGGTGTGGAGGCCTGGCGCGCCCGTCCAGTTGTTCGTTTTCTGTGGTTCTCTGTGGTTCTCTGTGGTTCTCTGTGGATTACTGTTTTCTTTCTGGCCGCTGGTAGGTCTATAGG
>NC_051405.1:7790733-7791851 GCF_015228065.2 Penaeus monodon
TTTTCTCATCGAATCCCTTCTGTACATCCAACACAGAATAAACCCCCCTAAATCACCAAAACTCCCCCTGCCTAGGGACCCCTAGAAAATATATCACAGAAGTAAAATGAAAAATACAACATGTAAAAAAAAGAGAGATGGATGCGGAACAGATATATAAATATGTTATCCGAGGGAATGCCGAAAGGTCACAGGTCGAACGAGGTTAAATGGAGCTATTTTTTTGCTAGATATTGCATTTCGGGGTCACGCCGGGAGCCCAGAGGAGCGTGTTCAGGGCGTGAGACCTTGTGGGCGAGGTTGTACAAGATGAGTAGAGAATTTGTACAAGACGAGAAAAGAAACCGTATCATGTAAACACAGCGCGATGTATGCTGTCTGGATGCCTGGAATGTTGTACGAAAGGTAAGTGTTTTGCAAAAAGTGGAGACCCTTGTAAAACTTGGAATTGCATGCGCTCCATTGTGTGGCGCTGCGGAGTGTCTGTAGCAGAGATGGGGGTTTCCCTCGCACAGGCAGTGGACCCCCCGCAGGGGGGAGGCGGGGAGGCCATGGCAGGGTGGAGGCACTAGGTGGAGTGCTGGGGGAGGCGGCTGGGGTAAGGGGGCCAGGATCGGGAGGCGGAGGAAAGAACGGGAGGCACAGGAAATGAAGGCAGTACTGGCATCGCCCCCTTGCCTGGCCAACACCTACCCTTTGTTGGAAATTTCCCTTTTTTTCCAAAAAGGGGGCGTTCCGGGGTAAAAAGAGGGTGGCGTTTTTGTGCAAAGGGGTTAGAGGGGGTGGGGGCAGGGGGTGTCGCAGCGGCTAGGGAGGAGAGAGGGGGAAGGGGTAAGGAAGAAGGGGGGGAGGGCACCGGGAAACACCTACTGAAGCGACGCAGGTTGGCAGGCTGTCATCATCTGCAGATTCTGGTGATGCCAAACCGCGTCTGATGATGGCCGCGTCACACTCCATGGGCGAGCACAAAGAGCCAGGATGCTCTGGAGGGAAATTTACGCGGAAAAAGTTCGTGTGGCCTCTCTCGCCCTCTCTCTCCCTCTCTTTCTCTTCTTCCTTTCTTCTCTTTTCATTCTCTTCCCCTTTCCCTCTTCTCTCCTTTTCTCCCCTCTCCCCCC
>NC_051405.1:7793107-7793218 GCF_015228065.2 Penaeus monodon
AGGAATAAAAGAGGAAGGAATTCCCCGGTGGAAGGGAGGAAGGGGCCTAACCAAGAACCCCAGGAATAAACAGAAAAAACTGGTTAAATCCAATGCGGGGGGACAGGGGCT
>NC_051405.1:7793288-7793635 GCF_015228065.2 Penaeus monodon
TCCCCGGGCCTCCGGGAAAAGGACTGGGGGAACCCGCCACGAGCCCCCAAAGCGAGGCGGGAAGGGGGGGCAGGCGAACCACGAAAGAAGGGAGAAAGAGGGGAAGGGGCAAAGGCCAAGAGGTGGGCCGAGGCCGGGGGGAGGGAAAAAGCGAAGGGCGGGAGGGGGCGAGAGGGCCGCGGGGAAGGGGGAGGGAAGGGGGGGAGGGAGGGGAAGGGCAAAATTCGCTGACCCGGGCCCCCCATCTCGCCGGCGGATCGAGGGCGGAGGACCAAGGGCGGAGGGGCCCGGGTGTCCCCCACCCCCCCCTCCCTTCCCCCACTCACTCTTCCCCTCCCACCTTGAAA
>NC_051405.1:7793754-7794026 GCF_015228065.2 Penaeus monodon
TCGACCTTCGTTCGGTCTCCCCGTCAAATTACCCGACAAACGGCCCCATTACGTTGCTTTTGCCGACAACAAAGACTCGGCAACGCGCTCACCTGTTGTTCGGTCGAAACCAGCGAGCCATTTTTAGCTTATTTTATGAGTCGTTTTCGATTACCATGATGATTTTCCTTCGCTCGGACGTGCCACTTCCTTGACTAACTCGCGCCGTTGCCATCGTTGCCATGTCGGAACCAGCGAGGGTCACACGGATCTGATCATTATATGTCGGAGGT
>NC_051405.1:7794716-7794879 GCF_015228065.2 Penaeus monodon
CTTCAGCCCACGTCTTAAGGTCGTGTTGAAGTCTCCAGGGGCGTTTCTCCCCCTCCCTCCCCCCCTTCTCCTTCCCCTCTCCCCCCACCCTACTCCCTTTTTTCCCCTCAGTGTCATCCTTGTCTCGTGTGCTAATTGTGTGTGACTGTATGTGTGAAAGTCG
>NC_051405.1:7794973-7795447 GCF_015228065.2 Penaeus monodon
ACGGGTATGTGTGTTCTTTGTGCAGTCTGCGTTCCTCCTGCACTCCGACATCTCAAATTCAAATTCATGCACTCAGCGCTTCCCCTCACTCTTGGTTCCTCATGTTCACACCCTCACAGGTCACCCGATCTTCCCCTTGTTCAAACCACAACCCTCACATCCTGATTCCAACAGTCTGGATGCGTTTCTCCCCTCCTTGGTTTCCCCTCATTCTGGCGTCCTCACACCTTGAAGTTCCCCCTCATAATGCGTCTGGCGATTTTCCTCATAAGCGTAATAGGATGCCCCTCATTATGGAGTGTCGTTGTACTCATTATTAAACAGATTTATTATAGCAATATATCGCCCCCCCCCCCTCCGCTTAAATCCTCCCCTCTCCCTCCTCCCCTCTCCCTCACTGACGCGTATGAGGACATCCCCTCATAGCTAAAACGAGCCTCGATTTCCCCTCGTTGTAGCATGACCTCGGAAATG
>NC_051405.1:7795496-7795707 GCF_015228065.2 Penaeus monodon
AATTCTGAGTTACTGGAACGCGCATTGACCCCCCTCCCCTTTCTCCCCCCTCCCCCCTCCGGCCGCTACGTTCCCGTCCGGGTATGAGTGTGGGAACATTCCTCATCTTTGACTCACTTGCGGTTTACTCATGCCTCATCCACCTCCATTACCTGTCCTTCCCTTTCTCCCCCTTTCACTCTTCATCTATCCTTCTTCCTGCGTTTATCGA
>NC_051405.1:7795811-7795938 GCF_015228065.2 Penaeus monodon
TGCTTTCAAACATCCTTTGTCTGTGTGTCTTTTTTATTCTTCTTTTTAACTTCATTGCTTATTCTCTTGTTTTTTTTTACATTTTCTGTTTCTTTTTTGTTTGTCCTTTGCGTCTGTCCTTTGTTTC
>NC_051405.1:7796456-7796639 GCF_015228065.2 Penaeus monodon
CGTGGGGAGGGGTGAGGGGTGAAGGGGGGAGGGGGGGCAAAACAGCGCATCAAGCGTTTAAAGATAATCAAGCTCGCACACTAAATCGTTCTCCCAATTTGCTTTCCAAATCCTTGGTCAACTTCACCCCTATTTTCCCCCTATTTAGTTCGCCTTCTTTAACACATTTCTCTCTGCTATTTG
>NC_051405.1:7796681-7796828 GCF_015228065.2 Penaeus monodon
TTGTTTTCCGTCTAGTTTGCGAGTTCCGAGAGTGTCTCCTCCTTCCACCTTTGTCTGGCTCCGACGCTCCCCTCCGGCGACAGTGCCATTAAAACGAGGGTCAAGACGCCACCGCGAGGACGGATGGCGGGCGCCTTTGTTGCGCGA
>NC_051405.1:7796918-7796990 GCF_015228065.2 Penaeus monodon
GCTTGCTCTCTCGAGGGTCAAGACGCCACCGCGAGGACGGATGGCGGGCGCCTTTGTTGCGCGAGTCTCGGG
>NC_051405.1:7797576-7797730 GCF_015228065.2 Penaeus monodon
CCCTCATTCACTCACCTCTAACGATTAATGATAAAACACCCAATAAATTATATCAACAAACAACAATAACAATGTTAGAATCAACCGTAACAAAGGAGTTGCAACACCTTTTCGGAATTGCAATATTTTGGAAAATACGGTTTGGTTTTATCGA
>NC_051405.1:7799276-7799422 GCF_015228065.2 Penaeus monodon
TGCAATGTATAAACTAATCAAAAGCATTTATTAACTGACTTATCCTACGATATGTTTGTCGATACGTTATGCTTTGCTTTTCTATTTCTCGCTATCTCTCTTTATTCCATTATTCTGTTTCTCTTACATTCATATTCATTCCATTT
>NC_051405.1:7799682-7799858 GCF_015228065.2 Penaeus monodon
CCCATTTCCCCTTTCACTTTGTCTTTCTCTCTTTTCCTCTTTTTTGATTCTCGTCCTTGTCCATTTGTGACTTTTCCCTCTCCTTTGCACCTCATCCTTATTCCTCTTTCGTTATCGCTCCCTTCCGTTCCCTTCCGTCAGCGCTTCATATCTCCTACTCCCCATGTCACTTTGTT
>NC_051405.1:7800721-7800865 GCF_015228065.2 Penaeus monodon
GGCTGAAGGGGACGCGGCGAGGGGAGAGAGAGGGCGGCGCGGAGAGGACGCAGGGGGAGCTCAGCGAGGGTCAGTCAGTGCCAAGGCATCCAGCCAAAGGTGCCACTTGTTGCCCCTCTCGCGTGTAAGGCCGAGGGGAAAAGG
>NC_051405.1:7800924-7801090 GCF_015228065.2 Penaeus monodon
GACGAGTAAAGAGAAGCAATGGAGGGGAAGAGGAGAGGGGAACAAGGTGCTAAATGCGTTGGTGGGGATGAAGGGGGGGGGGTGAGGGAAAAGGGGGGATTGAAGTCGAATGTAAGAAATAAAGGAAAAGAACGAATATAATATAATTACGACGGTGACGATGGTA
>NC_051405.1:7801301-7802124 GCF_015228065.2 Penaeus monodon
AACAACAACAATATCAACAGCACCCCAAAGAATTACACAGAATACCCTAAGAACCGAGTCTCGTTCCGAACCATATGAGTCAAAACCTACGCTCTTGAGTTCCGAACCATATGAGTCAAAACCTACGCTCTTGAGTTCCGAACCATATGAGTCAAAACCTACGCTCTTGAGTTCCGAACCATATGAGGCAAAACCTACGCTTTGAGGTTCCGAACATATGAGTCGAAACCACGCTCTGAGTTCGACACCAATGAGTCAACACACGCTCTGAGTCCGAACCATATGAGTTCAAAACATAGCTTGAGTTCGAAACATTGAGTCAAAACTACGCCTGAGTCGAAACCATATGAGCAAAACCTACGCCTGAGTTCCGAAACCATAGAGTCAAAACCTACGCTTGAGTTCCGAAACCATAGAGTAAAACTAACGCTCTAAGTTCCGAACCATATTGAGCCAAAACCTACGTTCTTGAGTTCCGAACCATATGAGTCAAAACACTACCTAATCGAAAATATTAGATCAAAACCTACGTACTCAAACCGTGCGTGAGTCAGTCCGTGAATCTTGGGGAGAGTAGGGGGGGTGATGGGGGGAACGATCGATAGGGCATCCGGATATGTGAAGCAACTCTTCATGCGCAATGACTTACAGAAGATGAGGAGGAAGGATAAATGAATAAAGATCAGAAAGAGGAAAAGAAGATTAAATAAGCTTGTCTGTCTTTGAATTTGGATGTGTAGGTTGCAACACGAGGAATAGAATAATTAGTGGAAAGATAGTGAATAAACGTGTAGAACGGACGAGGACGAAGGATGGAATGGGA
>NC_051405.1:7802744-7802893 GCF_015228065.2 Penaeus monodon
ACAGAAAAAAGGAAGACCCGCCCGCCATTTTGTGTTCCCTTCGCCTGATGCTCCGTTTCTCTCATTTTCTTTCCTCCCTTCCTCTCCCTCTCTCTTCCCCCCCTTCCCCCCCTTCCCCTCTTTCCTATCTCCCTCCAACCCCATCTCTT
>NC_051405.1:7803223-7803315 GCF_015228065.2 Penaeus monodon
TCGACACTCGACCGACAGGGAAATATTTTCTGTCCCAGTTTTCCAGGCCGTGAGTTCCCTCCGAGCCCCGCCTGGGCTTTGTTGGGGAAACA
>NC_051405.1:7804071-7804290 GCF_015228065.2 Penaeus monodon
TTTTTGATTGTTCAGTTGTTCGGACGAAAAGATAATAAGGGATAAGGAGAAAGTGGGGGGGGGGGAGGGAAGATAGGGGATTATGGAGAGGAAGAGGTTGAGGAGATAAAATAAGAGGTCAAAGTTCATATCAGAGGCGAGGTCAGTGCCTTTCCTCCCCCCTCCCCCCGTCCACTTTATACTCGAGGCATTGGTAAGTATATATGATCAATTGCTTTG
>NC_051405.1:7804674-7804824 GCF_015228065.2 Penaeus monodon
TACGTGACGGTGGTAATTCTATTATCTGTGTTTCTGCAATTTTTAATATCCTTTTAAATTCTTCCTTTCAGGATATTTCTTACATATATTTACTTGTTTGCTAATGAAAAAAAAAAAATAACGTTTTTTGTAGAATCCATTGTTCTGATG
>NC_051405.1:7804847-7805656 GCF_015228065.2 Penaeus monodon
AATCGTATTAATTTTCATGACAGCAAAGTCGAGACAAATCCCGTCAGAAATTATTTCTTTCTGTTCTTACGAAATGAAGATGAAACAAAGGCAATTCAAAGCAAAATAGATAATGTGAAAAAGAGATTAAAAAAAAATTTCACTTCATTTCCCAACGTGTTTTTTCCCCCTATGAAACATACAAAAAAAAGGTAAGTAAATAGAAATTATAAACAACAGTTAACAAAAAAATTCACCATCACCTAGAAAAAAAAAATCGCAAAAACAAAACAACGACAAGAAAACAAATGAAGAACAGAAAGAAAATGGGAATCACACCAAAAAGCAAAGAGAGAGAAAGGAAAAAGTAAGAAAAAAAAGAGAAAAAGAAAAAAAAAAGATGATGATAAACAAACAAAGAAGAACGTAAAAAAATAAAAATGAAAATCCAACAACACATAAATACTTTCCAGCCAAATACTCCCTCTGTCGCCATGTATCAATATTCCATCCATTAAATTCCCAAGCCACGGCACGATTACACAGCTTTGCCTTATACGCCAGATTCGGTCGGCAGATTCGGTCGGCAGATTCGGTCGGCAGATTCGGTCGGCAGATTCGGTCGGCAGATTCGGTCGGCAGATTCGGTCGGCAGATTCGGTCGGCAGATTCGGTCGGCAGATTCGGTCGGCAGATTCGGTCGGCAGATTCGGTCGGCAGATTCGGTCGGCAGATTCGGTCGGCAGATTCGGTCGGCAGATTCGGTCGGCAGATTCGGTCGGCAGAGGCCAAACTATTATTTTTTCTGTTATCTTCGGCTTATTTGCTTA
>NC_051405.1:7806499-7806889 GCF_015228065.2 Penaeus monodon
TATCAACTACCAAACATATGATGTATATAGAAGAATCGGATCCTCGATCATTCAGGATTACAAATTTGTTTTCTTCACATTTTTTTTTCTCTTTTAATCTTACCTGTAATTATCGAGCTAAGTAATAACTACAAGTAAGTGATAACTACAGATATTAACCCCCCCTTTGACTTATTTCTGGAATCGATTAAGATTATTACTCTATCCACCCATTCGTGACGGAATATTGTATCTGAATAAGATGCTTTATCACGCGCATCAATCTTGTTTTTATCTAAAGAGGTGGTTCGTCCGAGAAAGAGGCGGTTCATTTCGAAATACCACTTGCTACCTCACTCGCATACCGAACAGAACCACAACTTGTCACTACCAGAGGCTCGAAGCCACTTT
>NC_051405.1:7807111-7807311 GCF_015228065.2 Penaeus monodon
CTCGCCGCTACCCCCCCCCTCCCTTGTCCGCCCACCAAGGCTGCCGAAATGTGCGGGCGACTTCTGCATCGCGTTCCATGCTATCTCACTCCGGTCATTAGCGTCGGACGCGGGATATACACTCCACTGCCCGAGCGGGTGTTTCTCGTGGCACACCTGGTGGGGGTGGAGTGCCACGGAATTACACCCGACCCTCCTCC
>NC_051405.1:7807356-7807590 GCF_015228065.2 Penaeus monodon
TCCGTCTATCCCCCAGTGCTATTACTCTCATAGTCTCCATACTCTTCCTCTCTCTCCTCTTCCCTTCCCCTTCTTCCGCTCCCCTCCCCCCTTCCTCCTCTATCTCCTTCACTTCCCCTTTCTCCTCTTTCCTTCCCCTTTCTTCCATTACCTTCCTCCCCCCTCCCCTCCCTTTCCTCTTCCTCTGCTTCCCTTAGTCCTCCTCCCCTTCCTTCCCCATCTCTCTCATCACCT
>NC_051405.1:7807632-7807785 GCF_015228065.2 Penaeus monodon
CTATCCCCTTTCGCTTCCCCTATCTTCCATTACTTTCCCTTCCCTCCCCTTCCCTACCCCCTCTCCCCCTTTCCTTCCCCTCTCCTCCATCCCCCCCTCCCCCCTCACTTCAGCGACGCCTACCGCCCTTGGTCTCTGCCCGTCCGCCTCGGC
>NC_051405.1:7807906-7808085 GCF_015228065.2 Penaeus monodon
TGGCCATTGTTCAGGCCGGATGCGGCACTCGTTACGTGAGGAAGGTGACGGTGCCGCTTTTGGAAAGAGGATGTTGTGGCACTGACGGCGAATGCGAAAAGTGGCACACCTGTATGTGTAGAAGGAACGTTTCAACAATTCATACAGGCGGCGACTCTCTCCCTCAATGCTAAGCGTTC
>NC_051405.1:7810389-7810590 GCF_015228065.2 Penaeus monodon
ATTCTCCCGAATTCAGAGACATCGTTGCGTAAGTTCCGGTACGAACAGCCAGTATCATTTCTTAGGCAAAATGTCCATCAAATCTGAAACCGCTTTTTCGGCGCCCAAAGCACGAGGCAGAAGAGGAATTTCGGTCTTGTTTATGAAGCAGAGAATATCTATAACTTGTAAGCAGTTTTTCCTGTTTGTTATAATCTAGTT
>NC_051405.1:7811739-7812673 GCF_015228065.2 Penaeus monodon
GTGAATGAGTGAGAGATAGAGAGGAGGAGCAAGCGAGAGGAGGAGGCGAGAGGGAGAGGCGAGAGGAGGAGGAGGAGGCGAGAGGAGAGGCGAGAGGAGGAGGCGAGAGGGAGAGGCGAGAGGAGGAGGAGGCGAGAGGGAGGGGCGAGAGGAGGAGGGGGCCCAAAGGGGGAGAGGCGAGAGGGAGAGGCGAAAAGGAGGGGGAGGCGAGGGGGAGGGCGAGGGGTGGGAGGCAAGGGGGGAAAGGGCGATAGGAGGAGAGGAGGCGAGGGGGGAAGGCGGGGGGGAGGGGGCGAGAGGGGGAAGGGGCGAGAGGGGGAGGCAGGGGGAAAAGGGGGAAAGGCAAAGGGGGAAAGAGGCAGAGGAGGAGGGGCAAAGAGGGAGGGCAAAGAGGACGGGGCGAGAGGGAGAGGCTAGGGGGAAAGAGGCGAGAGGGGGAGGAGGCGAAGGGAGAGGCGAAGGGAGAGGCGAGGGGGGGGGGAGGCGAGGGGGGAGAGGCGAGAGGGAGGGGCCCGAGGGGAAGGGGCGAGGGGGGAGGTAGGATAGAAGGAGGCGGAGGGGGGAGGCGAGAGGGAGGGGAGAAGAGGAAGGAGGAGGGCAAAGAGGGGGGGCGGGGGGAAGGGGGGGGAGGGAGGGGAAAGGGGGGCCCAAAGGGGGAGGGGAAAAAGGCGAGAGGGAGAGGCGAGAGGAGGAGGAGGCGAGAGGGAGAGGCGAGAGGGAGAGGCGAGAGGAGTAGGAGGCGAGAGGGGGGAGGCGAGAGGGAGAGGCGAGAGGAGGAGGCGAGCAGGTGTTGGACCCCGAGTGAGATCACCGCACGTGCCTCTTCCAGCTCGTGCTTCCGGTCCCAGCATCTGCCCCGCCGGTGTATCTCGGAGTCACACCTGTGCCAGATGCTCCTGCCCCCTCCCCCCTCCCCCCTTCATTAAGAAGATTG
>NC_051405.1:7812738-7812924 GCF_015228065.2 Penaeus monodon
TCGCTGTGTTTACTTCCTGCTAAATCTCCATCTTTTTCTTTTTCTGTCAAGGATAACACTGTTTGAAATATATCAGAGGAAAAAAAAATATAGCATAATTTTCGAAACTTCATCTTCATTTTCACGATCTTAGAGAGAGAAAGTAGAAAGTGGGGGGGCGGGGGAGAGAACAGATAACTGATGCGG
>NC_051405.1:7812977-7813063 GCF_015228065.2 Penaeus monodon
CATCACCCACTTCCGGTCAACGGCTGGAGATTCTTAGCCAACGACGGTTAAGAAATAGTTTCTCTCTCGCCGTCAGGTATGACTCC
>NC_051405.1:7813215-7813330 GCF_015228065.2 Penaeus monodon
TCGTCCATTTAAATCGTCTTCAGAAACGGGGTTTAAATGTAACGACTTTTCTTTTTCCTTTTTTTTTTCTTAAAGGGAACTTGCACCTTGGGATGTCTTTCGGCCGTTGAAGGAT
>NC_051405.1:7814845-7814986 GCF_015228065.2 Penaeus monodon
TTGCACATTAAAAGAATTAGGTTCACTCTGCACAAACGCAGAGCGAACCTGTTTTTGCGTGTGTGTGCGTACATTCCTTCAAGTCCAGATATGTACTTATGAGAAAAAGGCAAACCTTGTATCTAGAACTATTGCTGACCA
>NC_051405.1:7815366-7815446 GCF_015228065.2 Penaeus monodon
ACAGAAGCAAGAAAGGTCAGAAGTGATAAGGAAAGAGGGTAGAAATGATAGGAGTAACAAAGAAGGGGATAACAAAGGGA
>NC_051405.1:7816725-7817320 GCF_015228065.2 Penaeus monodon
GGCACCATCCGTCCCGCGCGTGAGTCACAAAGGTTCGAGGTAATGGCATTAGCCTGACCATATCCGATCACCTTATAGTGCGATACTGATTGTTTTATTGCAGGTAAAGTTATTTCCTCTGTCAAACGCACACAGAGGGCGGCGGCGAGGGTGTAAATGAGACGCGGAGAGGGAAGAAGTGAGGGAGAGAAAGACAGAGAGAAAGAGAGAAAGAGAGGGAGAGAGAAAGAGATAGAAAGAGGGTAAAAGGGAGAGGGGGAAGGGAAGGGAAAAAAAAGGGGGAAAAAGGGTGAGGAAAAAAAAAAATTTTGCGAAAAGTTTCTAACTTACTACCAATCCTTCCCCTTAAAGCAAGAGGGTTTAAAATGCGTAAAAACCTCGTAAACCGAGCGGATTAAATAACAAAGAAGCAGGAAAAACAGAGAAGAAATAAAAAAAGGAAAAAAATAAAGTAAAATAAAAAAAAAAAAAAAAAAAATAAAAATAAAAAAATAAAAATAAAAAAAATTTAATTTAAATAAAATAATATAAAAAAATGATGATAAAATGAAAAAATAAAAACCCGTTAAATTAAAAAACAAGATAAAAAAAAAAC
>NC_051405.1:7817408-7817958 GCF_015228065.2 Penaeus monodon
ATTAATATAATTAAATAAAAAATATAAATTTTAATAAATAAAAAAAAAATTAAAAAACAAGAAAAAAAAAACAAAAAAAAAATTTTTGTGAAAAAAAAATTATTTGGAAGGAGAAAAGAAAAAAAAAAATTATTTAAAAAAAAAAAAAAAAAAAAAAAATAGAAAAAAAAAAAAACCTTTGACCCCCAAGAACCCAAGAACATAGAACAAAAAACAAAAAGAGGGAAAAGAAAGCAATGATAAAAAAACCGGGAAATTTTTAAAAAACAAAGCAAGCACAAAGCAAAAAAAAGTGAAGCAAAAAAAAGGGGTAAAAAGTGAAGCAAAAAGGGGTTGGGAAAAGGAAGCAAAAAGGGAGGAAAGGGCAAGCAGGACTAAAAATTAAGCATTGAAGAAAAAAAGCAAACCAAGCAGAAAAATGAAGCAAAAAAACCCGAAAATTACCAAACGAAAAAAGTTAAAAAGCAGGGGCCAATGAAAGCCGCTCCCCGGCATCGGGAAAAAATTTTCCAAAGGGGCGTGCCCCCGAAAAAAATAAAAAAGGAAGACA
>NC_051405.1:7818009-7818080 GCF_015228065.2 Penaeus monodon
CCGGGGGGAAAATTTTAAAGGTCCTCCCTTTTTCTCTCTCCGGGGAGTTTTCTCGCGCCTCCCTTTTCCGA
>NC_051405.1:7818156-7818235 GCF_015228065.2 Penaeus monodon
CTCCCCCCTTTGAGTCTTTTTTTCCCTTTTCTCCCCCGAGTTTTCCCCTTTTTCTCTTTCTGGGTTTTTTCTCTTTGGG
>NC_051405.1:7818689-7818824 GCF_015228065.2 Penaeus monodon
GTAAGTAATAAAAGAGAGAGAAAGATAAAAAACGAAAAAGGACGCTTATCACTTTTTTTTTTCTTCCTTTTTGCGATTGGAAGGGGAGAGAGAGAGAAGGGAGAGGGGAAGTACTCTGTTTACAAAGGAAAACAA
>NC_051405.1:7819288-7819430 GCF_015228065.2 Penaeus monodon
GAAAATCGAAAGATCTAGAAGCTTCCCATAAATAAGATGTTATTTTCTTTGTCAAAACTTTCGATAAAAGACATATATGTAAATAGAAATACATTGATAAACTTCCATTGCATTTTCAAACTATCACGCACAGAGACGGAAT
>NC_051405.1:7819602-7819770 GCF_015228065.2 Penaeus monodon
TCGCGCGCGTATGTAGTTTGTGTAATTTTTCTATCAGTACATTTATTGGAGAATTGATATCACGTTAATCACAGCGAGGCAAGAGAAACGACAAAGATAAGAATATTACAATAATTGTGCAATTTTACCTGTACACCGCACATCTGGTGATCCGAACTGGCTTTAGTA
>NC_051405.1:7821953-7822180 GCF_015228065.2 Penaeus monodon
TTTAATGGAAATCTTTGCATTTATTGCTTCCCCCTTTTGCTTTAAGATGGATTCGTTCTGGACAAAGGAGTGAAAATAAATACCAGAAAAGTGAATAACCATTTGCAAAATAAAACGGGGTGTGAAACTTTGTGTGTGCGAATTATCGGAACAATATGACTGAAGAACATATTACATATCTGAACAATATGTAACGGGGAAGTGCAGTACATGTGTACGCTAAAGCA
>NC_051405.1:7822362-7822530 GCF_015228065.2 Penaeus monodon
CTTATGACAACATAAGAACAGGGAAAACACAGACTATCATATAACAATTTTTTTTTTCCAATTACCTTTGGCGAAAGCGTGGCGCCTCGGGGCATGTCGCCACACCATTGGACCTTCAGACCGAGACGGCAGCAACGCATCTGCGGGGGAGACGGGGGCTGTGCGGGA
>NC_051405.1:7823726-7823907 GCF_015228065.2 Penaeus monodon
CCTCGCACCTCGACCCATACAGCCCATAGTTCTAAGGTCTGGAATTTGCTTTTCTTCATTACTATCTTTTTTGTATCCGTTTCTTCTCCTTCTTTCTCTCCTTTCTCTACTGCTTTCTCGTGTTTTTTTTCTTTCTTATCATCTCCTCTTCCCTTTCCTTCATTTTTTTTTATTTTCTCGA
>NC_051405.1:7824109-7824175 GCF_015228065.2 Penaeus monodon
GTGACAGAGCCCCGGGCCCGCCTTCACAATAGTGTATTTAAAGCGTGACATCCTGCATAATTTCGA
>NC_051405.1:7824206-7824356 GCF_015228065.2 Penaeus monodon
TAGACAGGGCGGGGAGGATATCCTTCCGCTGCGTCAATGATGCTCGGGGCTGACAATGGGCGCGGGGCGTGTGACGCAACATCGCAGGGACTTCCTCTCCCCGACTCTCTTTCTCTCCCCCCCCCCACCCCTCAATCCTTTCTCCTTTAG
>NC_051405.1:7824537-7824712 GCF_015228065.2 Penaeus monodon
TTTTCATTACCTCTTCTCTACCTATAAGGTTATTGCGAGTGAAGGATGACCTCTGCCCCTCTACCCCTCTCTCTTCCTCACCCTCTCACTCTTTCTTTCTATGTTTCCAGGACATTGTGTTATTTGTAGGTAACATAACAGGGCCATTGTTGAGCCACTTCGGCACTTTAACAAC
>NC_051405.1:7824820-7825329 GCF_015228065.2 Penaeus monodon
TCAATGCGTTCTCGTGAGTGCCACTGTCCTCTCCTGCCTCCTGCCAAGTCCTCATGGGTCCAGATAGATAATCATGCCTTCTGGTAAATCTTTGACAGTCTTGCATCAGCCACAAAAACTCCCACTTGGGTTACTACAAGCCTACCATTAGAATCTAAATTCCACGTAAAGGCTTTTAGTAATGAGTTCAGGCTTTCTTCACAGCCCCTTTCCAATAGACTTACATAAGTCCTTGTAACTCCTTTTCGAAGCCATATTCATCAATAACTCAAAATATGAACCCAGAAATTCCCAGCTCAAAAGCGTTCATCACTCGATCATCATCTGATAACCGACCATCATGCCAATGAATCTCCATCTGTGATTTCGACAATCATGATCATTTATCATTTTTAATTCTTACATATCAATGACAGCCATCACGGGCGAACGAGTCACTCACTTATGATATGTAAGAAAGCATTTGTTTCGCAATCAATATATGGGTAAATAGATAGGTAGGTAAATAA
>NC_051405.1:7825479-7825644 GCF_015228065.2 Penaeus monodon
GAGTGAGAGAGATGGATGGGTAAATGAATAATTAAGTGGAGATAATAATCGGAGCGTAAACATGTTAGAATGTTAATGGTAATAGATAAATAGTGGTAGAAAGCGAAACAGATGTTAGATGCGACAAAAGGAATAGGTGTAATAAACAGAAAACACCACACCACA
>NC_051405.1:7827173-7827662 GCF_015228065.2 Penaeus monodon
GCAACATCGCAAAAGAAAACGCCACGCACACCGCGACTCGCAGCCCCGGCCTTCAGCTGCCCTTCGCCGGCGGGTCGCGGCGCAGACCCCCCCCCCTCCCCCCACACTGCGCAGCGGAGTTGAAGAACATGTGGCTGGTCTTGTGTTTCTGGTCTTGTGTGTTTCTGGTCTCGTGTCTTTCTGGTCTCGTGTCTTTCTGGTCTCGTGTCTTTCTGGTCTCGTGTCTTTCTGGTCTCGTGTGTTTCTGGTCTCGTGTGTTTCTGGTCTCGTGTCTTTCTGGTCTCGTGTCTTTCTGGTCTCGTGTCTTTCTGGTCTCGTGTCTTTCTAGTCTCGTGTCTATCTGGTCTCGTGTCTTTCTGGTCTCGTGTCTTTCTGGTCTCGTGTCTTTCTGGTCTCGTGTCTTTCTGGCCTCGTGTCTATCTGGTCTCGTGTCTTTCTGGTCTCGTGTCTAAGTTTAGATGCCTTTCTTTGGTTGTTGCGTTTGATTTT
>NC_051405.1:7828615-7829500 GCF_015228065.2 Penaeus monodon
CTAGGCAGCGGCACCCAGACCTATGCCAATATATTGAATATTTAATGTTATGATAATGAAACCGGGACGGAAAGAGGCAACACCTATGGCAACAACACACAATATAAGGGATATAATTAATGCGTCTCTGCCAATAATCTGGTAATGTTTTCTCATTAATGAAAATAAACACGAATTATGTTAATAGCTGTAATCTCGGTACGTTTTATAAGTTGTGTTTTCCAGGTGATTGATCAAGTTAACGATCTAATAAAAGTTGTTGATTCTGTTATGCATTTTCTTTTTTTATCGTTATGATATCAGTATGAAATGATGATCAGGTTAAGGATTTGAATGAGTCTTTATGTAAAACTTCGTTCCTTTTCAAAATATCTGATCAAACCGTGAAATAAATGTCATATATTTTACTCTGATTTGTATTCTAACATAGAAATACCTTATGTATGTCCGTACAAGCTAGGAGAAAGAAGGTATGTAAGATCTGAACGAAAACCATATGTACAGAGCCAAGGAAGACCTGGCAGACGCCCATACCCCCACGGGCAAGCGACACACATGGCTTATTTGCACAAAAGCACCAAATGAACAGAAACAAATACACAGTTTAGTGTCTATGGGGATGCACATTAAGTATATAAAAAGAAGATTCCGGCGTCTTCAAGAAATTTTCAAATACAGAAGCCAAAATGAACTGCGTAGATTCGGGTGGGACGGAGAAATACGGATACTCCTTTCCATAGGGCGCAGCATCCGCACAAAAGCCATGTATACAAGACCCAAAGTGAATATCGTAGAACACTATATATACAAGAAAGTGGTGTATTAAAATTAGCAAAAGACTTGTTCCAGCATAAGACGATTCTACCCATACAGGAGAGTCTCCCA
>NC_051405.1:7829652-7829747 GCF_015228065.2 Penaeus monodon
TCACGCCTTCAGGTGACGCTCAACTTTCACAAACTATTGCATATTCAGCCAAAATTGGAGCGGAAGTGAGATAGAGGGCCTCGCCTTGTCCGGCA
>NC_051405.1:7829944-7830027 GCF_015228065.2 Penaeus monodon
TGGTTATCTCGTCATCCACTTTTTATTGGAATTCTCCCCATTGACTTTGGATATGGACAAGACAGAGAGGGGAAGAGTCGGAA
>NC_051405.1:7830245-7830475 GCF_015228065.2 Penaeus monodon
GGATGAAAAGAGAAAGAGATAAACCAGGATAAAGCTGGAAGAGCCAATCCCTCCCCCGGTGATAAATTTGATAGCATTGGAACTAAACCGAGTGACACATATTTCTTGCTGTGAATCTATTTTTGGCAAAATGTTGTATGACTAAAAATATCCCAGGTGAAAATCAGCTTTGTAAAAAAAAAGAAAAAAAAGTCAATATCATTGTGAGGTTTCTTTTAATTTAATTGTTT
>NC_051405.1:7830611-7830692 GCF_015228065.2 Penaeus monodon
GCTATAAGTCAAATACGAGATGAGGTCATGTCGACGATTTGGGTCAAGAGAGACAGTTCAGGTCAAGACAAATCTAGGACA
>NC_051405.1:7831356-7831628 GCF_015228065.2 Penaeus monodon
GAGGACCAAACACAACGTCACTGCCCCTCCTGCTGGCCGTGACCTCCCCCCCCCCCCCCACGACCCCGGTACGAGTCGTGGGCATCCCGTACAAGTGTCCGTTATCGGTGTTTTTGTGAACGACGCTTTTCTACGCCTTACAGTGGAGCGCGGCGAGATAGGGTGTCCTCTTCCCAATGTAATACAGAGGACATTTGCCCTTCGCTGCTCAGCGCTCGGACATGTGACTGCGCTTCAGACAAGGAGCAGGGATGCCACGACGTGTGTGTGAG
>NC_051405.1:7831684-7831824 GCF_015228065.2 Penaeus monodon
CCCTCTGTTCTGAATGCTTGTAGTTATCAACATGTACCTATCCGTTTTCTGTCTCACTGCAACCTTTCTCAAGCATCCTCCCGTTTGCATTTTTGTCAGTTATCCATCTGTTTATTTACCCATTTTCTCACTCCCCACAC
>NC_051405.1:7831853-7831998 GCF_015228065.2 Penaeus monodon
GTTTGTCCTTATATTCTCAAAAACCCAACTGCCAGATGTTTATTAACACGCTCTCATCTTCGTGTGGTTGTATATGTGCTCATGGCTCTATGTATATGCGTGTATATGGACACATGTCTGTATATTTTCTGAAAATTCACTTCAT
>NC_051405.1:7832092-7832199 GCF_015228065.2 Penaeus monodon
GCAAAGATGCACACGAAACATATCTTCCAACTCGAAAAAATCTATATAAATTGTTCATTAATAGCCTCATCTCGCGACTTTTCCTACACGCCAGGCAAATAAGCCAA
>NC_051405.1:7832267-7832440 GCF_015228065.2 Penaeus monodon
AAAAAAAAAATGCACATGAGGAGAAATGAAGATAGGTCACTAAAGAGGCGACGAAGAAATAAAAGACGAGAAGAAAAATGATCGACATAATAACGATGATAAAAGGAGGAAAAAAGACAGAAAAGACGAATGAGAAAAAGAAAGGAAGCCACACAAATAACACAGAAACATAC
>NC_051405.1:7833111-7833559 GCF_015228065.2 Penaeus monodon
CAAAATAGGTGAAAGTAAATGGACATACGAAAAGCAAACAATATAAAATATCAGAGATAAGCAAAACACAAAACACTTGCCACACTTTTACCTTTTATCCGTAAGTAAACTTTACTTCCAGAGCATTAGAGAGAGAGGGGGAGAGGGGTCAGGGGAGGGGGAGAGGGGTCGGGGGAGGGGGAGAGGGGTCGGGGGAGGGGGAGAGGGGTCGGGGGAGGGAGAGAGGGGTCGCGGGGAGGGGGAGGGAGAGAGGGGGTCGGGGGAGGGGGACAGGGGTCGCGGGGAGGGGAGAGGGGTCACGTGAGGGGGAGGGAGAGAGGGGTGGGGGAGGGGGAGAGGGGGGGGGGGGGGGAGGGGACACGGGAAGGGGTACCACAGGAGGGAACCACAAAGAAATGCCAAGTGTTCATAAAAAGACAAGATAACTTGGCGTCAGGATGCGAATGGC
>NC_051405.1:7833907-7834503 GCF_015228065.2 Penaeus monodon
TTGACATGTAAAAGTCGACGCAATCTGTGCATGTATGTATGTATCCCTGTGCGCATGTACTTCTACATGAGTCCGTGTCTGCCTGTGTCTCCATCGCATCCAAGGCTGTTACCCAATAGGAAAAGCTCGTCAGTACTAACACCCCTTTCCCCACAGCCTTCGCTTAATCTTGTAACCAGCGCTCGACTGCTTCAAGATCTATACCTTTAGGAAGTTCTTGATATTTTCTGGACAAATTGGAGCTTCTTTGGTCTTTCGTTTGGGAAGATAAGCTGTCGTTTCGTAAACTTTCGTTTGGGAAGATAAGCTGTCGTTTCGTAAACTTTCGTTTGGGAAGATAAGCTGTCGTTTCGTAAACTTTCGTTTGGGAAGATAAGCTGTCGTTTCGTAAACTTTCGTGTTTAGTGCGAATTTGTATTTTGGCAGCATGTCCCCTGACGTCTCTGCGGCCCCACGGATCTTATCTTCGAGGCTGAGATGGGGAATCAGAGCCAAAGGGCCGTTTTAATGCACGTGGAATAATTCTTGTTGCTTCATTGATTTGTGTTTTTGTGAGATCGTGTTTGCAAGGCTCTATACATAAATTCTACACGTAC
>NC_051405.1:7834723-7836112 GCF_015228065.2 Penaeus monodon
AACGGAATGAACAATACTTCTGTAACAGAAAGTATGCCGATAAAAAATATAGACCTCTGTTGCTTCAACACATGTACATGAGTTTATAAAAAATTATTAAATCACTGACCAGATGTTCTCCTTTTAAACTTTTAGCAAGTGCAGTAACAGGTGTTTAGCAATATGCAAAACGCAACATAAATGCATGCACCTAATTTCTGTGACTATGAGTATGTGAACATGTCAAGGCATGTGTGAATGGAGCTTGCGTATGTTGAAGTGCATGAAGATACACTTGTGAGAAAAACAAAGATTTTGACAACTCAAAGTCCATAAATATCATGTTGGTCTAATTACTTTTTAGATTTTTTTTTTCTAACTTTTATTCTTTTTTTAGAGCTGTCTTAGATTTCACTTTCTGTTCGTAGGATTTGAGTTCAGTGATCCAACCTTTGTTATGTTTGACTGAAAGCGAAACCACAAAGTTTGTTTTCGTTGACTACATTATGAGGGTACCCACATGCTTCCTATACTTAGAGCATTTACGCTACGAAGCATGACGCAATTTGCTTCCTCCTAAGATAATACAGGATTACTTTTTTATCTTTTCTTTTTACGAAAACAATAAATTCTTCGAGTTTGATCATGAACGACGTCTGAATTTACAACTGACAAATGGCTATTGCAAAAACATCCTCGGTTCCTGGAAGGGGAGACTAAACTAGTACTCCAGCTGCGTCACACCTTCGTCGGGCCAAACGCGCCATCTTAGGACGCTGTGGATTAATGGCGAGAGACAACAGCCATTCAGTATGATTTGCGCCCATGTTGGTCTTTGCAGGGATATGATATGTTTCGTTACTGTTCAAAGAGAAATTTATCCTTCCCAATTCACCAATGATGCTGGGAAAGGGTATCCTGGCATTAAGCGAAATACTTAGTGGGGGTATTGAAATCATTATCAATCCGTTATTTTAGTGACGTGACGCAGTTTGACGAAGTGACGAATGACGTGGTTTGGACGTATTTATCTTCTTGCATATTCATCTCTTGGGGAATCATGGACATCTTTAAAGAAAAGGCGTAGTAATGGGCTCAAGCTTAGATATTCCTCAGAATGTGCTTCGTTGTCGAAATTCTTTGCTTTAGTTCAACCCGCAGCCACCAGGGGAAGGATGGCGCCACCGTCCCGCTGTTTACACTAACTACAGGTATGTGTCGCGTAATATTGCACTATTTTAACCACGCGGCGACACAATGGAGGCCGGAGCGACACCACAATAGCCAACAACGTTTCCGGCCTCATTGAATTATCTCGTCAGTTGTTCCGGTGGGCTGTGTTGTATGTGTGCCGAGAGAACTTGAGAATAGAGTCAGCCCTCAGGCCATCCTGTGGGTGTGTTTGTGACG
>NC_051405.1:7836279-7837475 GCF_015228065.2 Penaeus monodon
GGTGGGGGGAGAACATGAATCATAGTTTTCAAGCCTTACATCGCCGCAGATAAGGTAAACGATTTTGTGAAGGTAACCCAAGGGCAAGGAATCTAGCATTAATCCTCAACTGACAATAAGTGCATGTTCACTGTACCCATGCGCTGTTTTATGTTTGGTTCTAAGCTGACTCATTACAGTATAAATATAATAGATAACAATTGCTGGTATAAAACAAATGTTATTAAAAAGTCATCAACTGAAAAAAAAAATCAGACCTCATCGCACAAAATAGGACAATAAATGATTTCAAACTATTCTTAATATTATCAAAAAACTATTCGTAATATCATCAAAATATTCTTAAGATATCTACAGATGCAAGCAGACGAAGACGACACACGAGACGAATAAAACTGAGAGCGAATATTAATTCAACGAATTCCCTCAGCCACTGAAACCACAGCCGCAGGGAATCCTCAGACCTCTGAAGGCTCGTGAAGGAGAAGGCTCGAGCCAGCGAGGAGTCTCACCCGAGGAGAGACACTGCCTGGGACTGCCGCAAGTCATTCTGCTAAGATTAGTGTGAAGTAACTTTGCGTCGAGAGAGCGGAGCTTTGTCACATGTTATCGTCATTCGCGTCTCGGAGGGTAGAAGGAGGTTCGTTCGACTCCCGCTTCGAAACCCAGGCTTCAAAACACCGGAGCTGACCGAGATGACAGACGGCGCGGCGGTGTCGGGAGACGTTTCGAGACAGCGATCGAGGCCCCGAGACGACCCAAGAGCGCGCCAAGACTTCGGGCGGGCGGAGCGAAGACGAAACACTGAGGGAAACGGACCAACTATTAAGACGCACTGTAGTAATTACTACTGCCATTGCAAGGCTATTAAGGCTATTGTCTTGACTGCTAGCCGTCCCTCTTCGGCTATTGTCTCGGGTGCTAGTGACCTCACCGTGGCTAGCAACATAATATCTTGCAAGGATTATCCCTCTATAGCCTCTCTCTAATCCAGTTGTCGCAAGTCTAATTAGACCCTTGAATTATTCAAGTTTTTAGCTTCTTGTTCAAGCTTCTCTCCTGGGAACAGTGCTTTAATCTTGAGTACCTTAGGTATGGAAATTGTTGATACACATAAACATAAAAAATACTATGGAACACTATCCTAGATATGTGTTCAGACATGTGCAAACAAAAATATGTAAATTAATACATGC
>NC_051405.1:7838743-7839069 GCF_015228065.2 Penaeus monodon
GTCCACCTTATTTTCCCAAGAGAAAAAACTTAAGAAAAAAAAAGACCGCACAGGTAAATTTCCCTTTCTAAATACGAACCAACTTTTATCCGCACTTCCTTCCTTCTCAAGCTCTTAATCTGATAATTAAGGCGACGCCGGGACTGATTCCGCCGACGTTTCGCTCCGCATCGCTCGCGGCCGTGACCTCAAGACGGCGAGCGAACGAAAGGGAAGGAAACGCACTGAAACGACAGCGTCTTTCCAAGGTGATTGGGGTTGCCTCACTCATTACCCAGTTAGTCTCTTGACAGTCGGCAGTTTGTCATTCTGTTTAGCATTCTGAC
>NC_051405.1:7839847-7839989 GCF_015228065.2 Penaeus monodon
ACCCGAAGGCGTGGCTGAGGGCGGCCGGAGAGTCCAGGGGCGTGAGGTGTGAGTCCCCGATTCGGCAAATGTTCAAATCTTCGTAATCCGAGGAAGTGGTCTTATCGCGTCCTTATCTCTATCGACGCCGAGACCGAGGGAA
>NC_051405.1:7840231-7840306 GCF_015228065.2 Penaeus monodon
CCCCACCTGAGGTGACTACTTGGTGTTTCCGGACACACACAAGATGAAATTTTTTTTTGGCCTCTCTTCTCCCCT
>NC_051405.1:7841121-7841199 GCF_015228065.2 Penaeus monodon
TGCAAATCATCTGGAGACCCCCCCCCCCCCCACAGACATCCGATGGGGGGGGGGAGTCGAGGCTCTGACGCACGCCTA
>NC_051405.1:7841238-7841314 GCF_015228065.2 Penaeus monodon
GTGCGATACGCTAAGGGGGGGGGGGAGCGAGGCGGACGTGACGTGGGCATTTCTTCCGCCCTTTTGCGGCCTCCCT
>NC_051405.1:7846084-7846228 GCF_015228065.2 Penaeus monodon
AAAAAAAAAGTGCGTGCGTATCAACGCTGATGAACTCCGTGAGTGTGTTAGCTTGTTGCAATATTGCCTGGGAATTCCTCGCGTGCAATGGAAGGAGGATGCTTTTGAATTATCTGGAGTATCTGTTGCAGCTCCGGCAGCTTC
>NC_051405.1:7847329-7847427 GCF_015228065.2 Penaeus monodon
AATAACCCATTTCGGCACCACCACCTACGCACTCCATGTCCGCAAGCGCCTTCGCAAAACAGTCTCGAGGACAAACGACTACCCCCCCCCCCCCACCC
>NC_051405.1:7848704-7848892 GCF_015228065.2 Penaeus monodon
GCCAAGCGACTCCAGAGCGACTCGGAGGAGGAGGCGGTTGATGGATCAGGCGAAAAGGACATTCATCTCTCGAGGCGCCTTCGCCCGGAGAAAGTGCCAGGCAGCAGCGGAAGGAAGGGCGGAGGGATCCTGCAGGAGGAGGAGGAGAGGCCGGTTCTGTTGCCTTTTGCACTTTCTATTTTTTTTAA
>NC_051405.1:7849178-7849324 GCF_015228065.2 Penaeus monodon
GAGGGGGGGGTAGTTTTGTCATATTTTCTGTCTCTTTGGCTACGTTTTGTCTGTCTGTCTCTTTCTCTCTGTCTCCTGTCTTCGTCCCTTTTTTAAATATTTCTATCCTCTTGTCGGCTAGTGTTTGTCTGTTTTCTGTCTCTGTC
>NC_051405.1:7849354-7849556 GCF_015228065.2 Penaeus monodon
AGTAGTTTTGTCATTTTTCTGTCTCTTGTCTGTCTACGTTTGTCTGTCTCTCTCTTTCTCTCTGCCTCATCTTTGGTCTTTTATCATTTTTTTCCCTGTGTTTTTCTTTTTCTTTTTTAGTTTGTTTGTCTGTTTTTTGTGTCTTGTCTCTATCTCCATCTGTGTCTCGTTGTCTCTTTGTCTTTTTCTCCCTCTCACTCTC
>NC_051405.1:7849954-7850419 GCF_015228065.2 Penaeus monodon
TCTCCCCCGCCATAATCAAACTTAGTAAGCAATACATATATACACATCCAGTAATCCGAGTCAATCTGAAGGCGGCGAGGCTCTCTCCTCCAAGCAACAGCGGCTCTGCAATATTCATCAGGATAATGAGCGGCGGAGGCTGCGGAGGCTGACCGGAAGCCGACCCTCCCGGGATGAGGATCTCCGCCTGAGCATCATCGCTTCTCAGGGAGGATCATCGACCGGGGAGGGGAAGGGGGGAAGGGGGGTAGGGGATGAGGAGGAAGGATGGGGAGGAGGGGGGAGGGATGGGGTTGAGGGAGGGGAAGAAGGGAGGGGGAGGAGGGGAAGGAGAGGGGTAAGGGAGGGAGGAGGCGGAGGAAGAAGAGGGGAGGGAGGGAGAAAGGGGAGGAGGTGGGGAAAGGGAAGGGGTAAGGAGGGAAAGGGGAAGGAGTAAAACGAAGATGGAGGGAAGGGGAAGGAAAG
>NC_051405.1:7850523-7850655 GCF_015228065.2 Penaeus monodon
GAAAATGAATGGAAGGGAAGAGGGGGGTTTGGGGAGACGAAAGGGGAGAGGGAGGGAATTGAAGATTGAGAGAAGGGGGAGAAAAGAGGGCGGGAAAAGGAAAGTGGGAAAGGAGGAATGAGGGAGGGTTCT
>NC_051405.1:7851356-7851571 GCF_015228065.2 Penaeus monodon
AAATAATCGTTGGGGAACGTGGTGTATTAGATAACATGGCTCTGGTTTGATTTCTCTCGGTAATGGAAATGATTTTGATTATATGATTGAAGCTGATTGATAGTTCTTTATGGCTATGGGATGACGTCATAGGATAATTTCTGTATTTATAATTTTTCTCATTACCTTTATTCACTGATTACCCCTTTGCAAATGACACGCAACACACACACTGT
>NC_051405.1:7852383-7852549 GCF_015228065.2 Penaeus monodon
ACCCGAAGAGCCAAGCGACTCCAGGGCGCTCGGAGGAGGAGGGCGGTGATGGATCCAGGCGAAAAGGACATTCATCTCTCGAGCGCCTTCGCCCGGAGAAAGTGCCAGGCAGCGGAAGGAAGGGCGGAGGGATCCTGCAGGAGGAGGAGGAGCAGGCCGGTTCTGT
>NC_051405.1:7853462-7854049 GCF_015228065.2 Penaeus monodon
GCCATAATCAAACTTAGTAAGCAATACATATATACACATCCAGTAATCCGAGTCAATCTGAAGGCGGCGAGGCTCTCTCCTCCAGCAACAGCGGCTCTGCAAATATTCATTCAGGATAATGAGCGGCGGAGGCTGCGGAGGCTGACCGGAAGCCGACCCTCCCGGGATGAGGATCTCCGCCTGAGCATCATCGCTTCTCAGGGAGGATCATCGACCGGGGAGGGGAGGGGGGAAGGGGGGTAGGGGATGAGGAGGAAGGATGGGGAGGAGGGGGAAGGGATGGGGTTGAGGGAGGGGAAGAAGGGAGGGGGAGGAAGGGAAGAAGGGAGGAGGGGAAGGAGAGGAAGAAGGGAGGGGGAGGAGGGGAAGGAGAGGGGTAAGGGAGGGAGGAGGCGGAGGAAGAAGAGGGGAGGGAGGGAGAAAGGGGAGGAGGTGGGGAAAGGGAAGGGGTAAGGAGGGAAAGAAGGAGTGAAACGAAGATGGAGGGAAGGGGAACGAAAGGGGAGAGGGAGGGAATTGAAGATGGGGAAAAAGGGGGAGAAAAGAGGGCGGGAAAAGGAAAGGGGAAAAGGGGGAATGAGGGGGGG
>NC_051405.1:7854224-7854297 GCF_015228065.2 Penaeus monodon
GACCCACACGTAACTTATCACTGCTTCGGGTCATTCTATCGTGTTAAGGGTTTTTTGAAACTACGATTAAACT
>NC_051405.1:7854879-7855093 GCF_015228065.2 Penaeus monodon
GATAACGTGTGTATTAGATAACATGGCTCTGGTTTTGATTTCTCTCGGTAATGGAAAATGATACTGATTTATATGATTGAATGCTGATTGATAGTTCTTGATGGCTACTGGGATGACGTCATAGGATAATTACCTGTATTTATAATATTTTCTCATTACCTCATTTGCACTGATTACCCTTTGCAAATGACACGCAACACACACACTGTGATAA
>NC_051405.1:7855533-7855601 GCF_015228065.2 Penaeus monodon
GCGCTTGCATCGGGCAGTGCAACACAACATGTGCACAGTAGGTGATAATTCATCCGTATGCTTCCCTC
>NC_051405.1:7855676-7855792 GCF_015228065.2 Penaeus monodon
CAGAGAGGTGTGGATGAGGAGATCATGAAAACACCATAGTCACCCTTCCCCCTCCCCCCCTTACAACCCTTGCAATATTGTGTGTTTGTCTGCAATAATAATACTGTTGCGATTTC
>NC_051405.1:7856726-7856950 GCF_015228065.2 Penaeus monodon
TAAGCAGTCTTTCCGTGTCTTCACGCCATAACAATATGTTCCCTGAGCAATAGCCTTCCGGGATGTCGACGCACCAATCAGTTTAACACAGGTTTATGTTATCAGTGTAATAATGGGCCGGAGCCTCATCAGGCAGCCGGGGATAAGCGCCGGGGGGACGCCACGCAGCCTCCCAGAGATGCTCGCTCGCCGACGGTGCTGGGGGATAAGGATGCTCTAAGTGA
>NC_051405.1:7857304-7857613 GCF_015228065.2 Penaeus monodon
ATAAGGGCGTGTGATAGAAGAAGAGGGAAAAAAATAATAACAATATGAATAAAGCAATATATTAAAGTCCAGTCAAACAGACATTCAGACAAATAGATAGAGAGATTAACAGACGCATAAAAATAGACAGAGAATGAGATAAAAAAAAGTATACCCTCAAATTCCTCAGTGACAACTCCCGATGACTTTTTGCCCGAACTGGGGTGTTGTTCCTTCCGTCCCCCGTGGGCGCGTGGGCGGCGGGCGTCAGCGGGCGAATTAGTATGCAAGGCAGGGGAAAGGAGAGAGACGAACGAAAGGAGGAAAAGA
>NC_051405.1:7857686-7858061 GCF_015228065.2 Penaeus monodon
TTATCTGCATGTACGCGTGTGTACTCCAGCCTGCATATTTCCCTATGCATATCAACATAGGCAGTATCAGCGCATAGCAGATGTTCAAAACCAATTACGAACTTTTTTCCTGACAGTGACTCGGCAAGGCATCTGTCTGTCAATCAAGTAGTTATACCAAGAGAATATACCAAGTACTAATACCAACGAAGCGCATGTACCAAATAGTTCTACCAACAAAGAGACATACCAATACCTATATTAGTCTATCAGCTTTGTTTATCCTCTCCCCCTTCCTTGCTTATTTATTTCCTGCCTCTCTTCTTATCTTCGTTTGGGTATGAAAGCGTGTCAACCAGTATACCCGTCTGTCCATATGACTGTTCGCCAACCTGC
>NC_051405.1:7859117-7859363 GCF_015228065.2 Penaeus monodon
TACCCGCCCCCCCCCCAATCACCCACTTCCGATCGGCCACGAAACCGCCTCGAACTCTTTCCTCGGCTCGTCCGCTCGCGTCCGGTCCGCGCGGCGCAGGCGGGTAGGCCTCGCTGCGGTAGGCCTCCCTCGCGCCCGTGATGCTCGGCCGTTGACAGAAAGGACGAAGAAGATGCATTGATAAACAAAAACAAAATAACGACATTCCTCGCCAGTCGGATGTGCGAGCAGTGTTACCAACGTCAG
>NC_051405.1:7860663-7860967 GCF_015228065.2 Penaeus monodon
TAATGCACCGGCCCCACGGGTGACTGAACTAATTTGGGCCCGATGACAAAGATTTGTTCCCGTGACACTTGGAATACACTCATAAATGTCCTCTTGTATTATAGACCCTTTCCTCCCTCCCCCCCCCCTTTCTCCCCCTCTCTCTCTCTCTTCCTCTCCTCTTTAACGTCCTCTTCTCCTTTTCTCCTTTTCTTCTCCCTTCCCACCCTTTCTACCTTCTCGCCTTCCTATCTACCTCCTTTTTTTTCGAGATGGAGAGTGATGAAGCAAAGGTTTTTTTTTTTTATTACAAAATATGCCATGG
>NC_051405.1:7861762-7862139 GCF_015228065.2 Penaeus monodon
CCCCGGGCCCGACAAGAGAGCCCCCGTGTTCACCACAATTGGGGCCAAGTTATCAATCTTCATCTTAGGGCGCGCGAGGCCGAGCATGGGAAAGGAAGCAGAGGCACCGTGGCATAAACACAGATGGCTCGAGGAAGTGCCACATAAGGCGACGGACTCCCGCCCCGCGCTGGACAGCGAGTGTGTTTCGTTTTGCTTCGTGTTCGCCAGGAAGGGTTTTTAAATCCTGCCAGGGAGGGGGTTAAAGGGTGGCTTAAAGGGAAGGGGGAAGCCGCGGCGCAGGAAAAGCTGCAAAGTAGCGGCCAGGACGATTCACCAGGTGGGGGAGGGTGCCGCCTTGACCTCTTAAACGCAAGGTGAAAGAGGCAGGCGGGGGG
>NC_051405.1:7862191-7862475 GCF_015228065.2 Penaeus monodon
GACCAGTGACCACAAAACAAGTGGGAAGCCGAGAGAGCCACCCTCGGGATAACAATACGTGGCCCTCACATTGCCGCTGGGGGACGTCTGAGGCCAAGAAGGGCCTGGCACCGCCCGCCAGGTCCCCCCCCCACGCCTTGTCGCATTACGCCCGCCTAAAACAAGGTAAAAAGGCCCGAGACACTTGGTAGCAATGGACTCCGGGCTACTGTGTATCTCCGAATTTAGGGTGCCTTCAATCTTGGCTCTTTAAGCAAGATGGCAATAGTTAGCCGGCCGTGTGT
>NC_051405.1:7862692-7862805 GCF_015228065.2 Penaeus monodon
GAGCGGAAGGAGTAAGCGGGAGAAGGTGGAAAGTTAGGACATGAAAAGGAAAAACAAAAAGACGTTAAAAGTGTTTTGTGCGAGAGAAGGGGAAGAACCGAAGAAGACGTGGA
>NC_051405.1:7862950-7863093 GCF_015228065.2 Penaeus monodon
TTACGACATGGGCAAGGATGTGTTTCCGGCATTCTGATGAGGGAATCTGTGCAGCTGCCAGGATACCCCCTTTGGCTCTGAGACGCGGCACTGATGCCACGAGGTCGAAGATCAGGAGGAGATCAGCTGTTTGGGAAGGATTA
>NC_051405.1:7864640-7865714 GCF_015228065.2 Penaeus monodon
TAACACATGTGTGCATGTATCTATCTCCAGTTGGAGCGCGCGTGGGGCATGCGGTGTCCTGCGCCTCCAGCTCCTCGCGCCTGGAGAGGAAGAAGGCAAAGGAGAGAAAGAGAGGAAGTCGCCGTAAGATCTCGGATACTACCCCCCCCCCCCCTGCCCCCCGCAGGTCACTACTTAACTCGCTCGGACCAAGTTTTCATACAGCCCGCGACCCCTGCCCCCGGCGTTCCGATCCCTGATTGAGGCTTGGGCTTAGGGAGGGCTGGGAGTTTACGCAAGTAGTGTGCCTTCTGCCGAAAGAGGGAGACTTGAAGAGATTTCGTGGCTTGTAAGGGTGTGCCTTCCTCCTCTCCTCATTTTCTTTCTTCATGGTGTTCCCTGCCAGGGGATTTTCTCGGTCAGACAAAGAAATCAGATATTTTTCCAATTCACATCCTTCCCCAGCAGCAAATACTCCACATTTCCGATCCACAAGCGAAGCCCAAGACGAGGCCCCCTCCCAGGCTCGGGACGCGGGCAAGAAGCCAACCATTTCCTCCTTAGCGTTTATAGAGCGACAAAAGACTTCCTCCCTTCCCGATGAAGAACAATTGCTACGAGACACGTCCGAAAATTTGGGTCAATCTGTAGGGAATTAATTAGACAATTGCGGCACGAGGGGTTTTTCATGCCCCGGGGGAATCGCGAAAGACGGGCCCTCCCCGCCGCCCCCCGGCCGCCGTCCCAAAGGGCGAGGTCGCGGTTTTCTCTCAAGAAGGTCGCGTCGAACCAGCAGTCGCCTCCGAGACGCCTCCCGCAGCGGGCCGCACTTCCGCTCGCTCGGCTCGCTCCCACAGGCGGCCGCACTGGCACTCATTGGCACACGGGCCCGGGCCCCCCACTTCCTCGCAGGCGTTTCGCAGCCGCATTTTGGTTCTCCCTTCTCTGTGGGCCTCTTCGTCCGCTTTTTCTTCCCTTGTTTTTCGGATAAGGTTCGGTCTCGGTTTTTCTTCCGGAATGTGTCGTGGGGGTCGTTTCCCTCTTACCTTGTTTTGGTAATGCGGTAAATCCTTATAAAGAAAGAAAATATACAGC
>NC_051405.1:7866471-7866920 GCF_015228065.2 Penaeus monodon
ATACAATAACACTTTTGTTTTTTGTTGTAATACATATAACACACAACCACACACATCTATCTATTATCTAGCAGACCACTAAAGTTTATTTTAACTCATACGTATGCATAGCTATATGTGAAGCGCATAGACCAGGTCCAGGATACTTCCTTTAACATTAGTTTCGAATTCATGTTATAAGAATCACGAATTATTGTACCTATTACTGCCCCTGTTTCGTTTTTTTTAACATTTCGTCCCTTTTGAGAATTTCTTTGACAAGGAAAAAAAAAAAAAGCCTTGGACAGCTGTGACCAAATGGGCAGCCGTGCAGAGTGAAAGGTGTGGTGGGGTAACCCCACAAATTTTCACATTTTGAGAGATTTTTTTCGTATCTGGTTAAAATTTATAGACGGAAGTATATGATGTTTTTGTCTGATTGTATGTGGGGTTATATTTTTAGAATACAT
>NC_051405.1:7867520-7867651 GCF_015228065.2 Penaeus monodon
CACCCCACACTACTACAAACCCTGCAGTAGATTCCCCACCACACCCCCAACACCCACACTATAAAAAAAAGGGTGCCAGTGGGATTCACACACACCACACACACTTCAAACAAAAACGTGCAGTAGATTCA
>NC_051405.1:7867712-7867842 GCF_015228065.2 Penaeus monodon
TACTAAAAAACGTCCCAGTAGATTTCACACACCCCACACACACCCCCACCCCACTATTTCCCCAAACGTGCGGGTAGATTCACCAACACACACCCCCAACCACACCACTACTACAACGTGCAGTAGAATT
>NC_051405.1:7867878-7868132 GCF_015228065.2 Penaeus monodon
TCCCTCGGCAATTACACGGGGGACGAAACGAGGGAAGTTTGGCGATGACGTAAGAGCCACGCGGGTCCCATTTCCTTCACATCCTCGAGAAATCCGTTTTTGATTTCGCCGGGTTCTTTTTTTCGTTAATCCCCAGTTGCGGCATTTTCTTTAATGTGGGGGGTGCCATTCGTGCACACAATTACCCTCTCTCGTCTCGGGTCCTGTCTGTTTGCGTCCTTTCTTTCTGTTTGTTTTCCCCCCTTTTTCCCCCC
>NC_051405.1:7868433-7868837 GCF_015228065.2 Penaeus monodon
ACCCATTTAAGATTTTATAGATGGGAGTAATATACGCGCACAATATATCGCACACTTTCATACTCATACCTCATTCGGGACCAAAAATCCCTTTTATTTTTTTTTTGAATCGGGAGTTATCCTGGGTAGTCAACCTCTGTGGGTTTGGGAATATTGGTCTAAACTTGCCAGCCTTTTTTTGGGTTTCCCATTTTTTTTTTTTTTCTGGCGTAAATGTTTTTACTGAGTTGGAATGCTTGTTCACCAAGAGGGGAAAAGGGGGTGGAGGGGAAGGAGTGGGATGCGAAGACGGGAGGGAGGGCGAAAAAACTTGTTTTTTGCCCGTGTTTACAGGAAAAAGGGGCCATGTTTTTGGGCCCCAGAATTATTTGGTCCGTTTCTCTGCTCTCCCCCTTTTCTCCTCT
>NC_051405.1:7869499-7869642 GCF_015228065.2 Penaeus monodon
GGGGGACTGAATTCAACATTTTATCTTTTAAAAACCCTTTTGTGATGAAAAATTGATTTTTTTTCGATTCAACCATTGTTCTTTATTAAAACTTATCAAGTTACCGATATCACAATTTCAAAACTGTGTTTACCCCCCTTGGA
>NC_051405.1:7869661-7869752 GCF_015228065.2 Penaeus monodon
AAAGCTGTTTAATTACTTCAAGAGTACATACCGGTGTTGAGAAATAGCGGTCCAACTCCCTTTTCTTTCGGCCTTCCCCTTCTTTTCTTCT
>NC_051405.1:7870034-7870174 GCF_015228065.2 Penaeus monodon
CTTAGCGTCTACCACGTAAAATTTTATCACGTAGCAGGCCCCCAGCACATGTCTGTGCAGTACTCTCAGTGAAGTCTTACTTTTGCTATGGGTTTAACGACCAGTAATAAACACCACGAACGGGAAAACCGTCTCCCGCC
>NC_051405.1:7870673-7870830 GCF_015228065.2 Penaeus monodon
GTTTTTTAACAACAAACTTCCTAAAAAGATTCAGAGGGGCCCCAAAAAATGTGAGCTTGAATTTACGGGGCTACCTAGTCAACAGATTTCAACAGGTGTGGTGCAAGGGGGCGATGCCTCAGGTGTAGTGGTATCACTCGTATACCAAGACCTGCTC
>NC_051405.1:7872494-7872802 GCF_015228065.2 Penaeus monodon
ATCTATCACCCTGGGAAGGATATGCACGTGATGCCAACATGGTGCCAAATCGATCGGTTTTTGGGCACGATGATAGATCTTAATTTACCATTAAATCGTTACCATTTCATCACTAGCTTATATCCTATGGCATCAATCGATAACAAAACGTGTGAATAGAGAGAAATCAACAAGGGGAATGGGAAGAACCAGGTTTTAAGGAAAAAATTTAAGAATCTATTTTTTTTCGAAGATGTTGCGAAAATAGACCACCTTGTTGAAGCCGTGAACGAACGCACGGAATGACTTTCAATTATTATTTTTTTTTT
>NC_051405.1:7873579-7873674 GCF_015228065.2 Penaeus monodon
TGAGGAGAATCATGAAAACACCATAGTCACCATTCCCCCCCCCCCTTAAAACCCTTGCAATATTGTGGGTTTGCGCATAATAAACTGTGCGATTC
>NC_051405.1:7874008-7874124 GCF_015228065.2 Penaeus monodon
CCTACAGAAAAAAATATTAAGAAAAAGCACACCAAGAAGATATCACCAAGACACACACAGGTGGATTAGACCAAAACAGAAAGAAGGGGAGGCAGGAAAGAAAACCGGGGAGAGGA
>NC_051405.1:7874247-7874548 GCF_015228065.2 Penaeus monodon
TAAACTACTACACCCTTTGGTAGTAGTAGTAGCAAGCAGGAGAAAAAGGAGGAGCTGAAGCACGCGCGTCACAAGCAGGGGAGAAATAAGCATTCTTCCGTGTCTTCACCCATAACAATATGTTCCCTGAGCAATACCCTTCCGGGATGTCGACGCACCAATCGTTTAACACAGGTTTATGTTATCAGGTAATAATGGGCCCGGGGAGCCTCATCGGGCAGCCGGGATAAGCGCCGGGGGGACGCCACGCAGCTCCCAGAGATGCTCGCTCGCCGAGGTGCTGGGGGATAAGGATGCTCTA
>NC_051405.1:7874952-7875263 GCF_015228065.2 Penaeus monodon
ATAAGGGCGTGTTTATAGAAGAAGAGGAAAAAAATAATAACAATATGAATAAAGCAAATATTAAAGTCCAGTCAAACAGCCCTTTAGACAAATAGATAGAGAGATTAACAGACGCATAAAAATAGACAGAGAATGAGATAAAAAAAAGTATACCCTCAAATTCCTCAGTGACAACTCCCCATGACTTTTTGCCCAAAACCTGGGGTTGTTCCTTCCGCCCCCCGGGGGCGCGGGGGCGGCGGGCTTTCGCGGGCAAATTTTTATTTATGCAAGCGGGGAAAAGGGAAAACGAACGAAAGGGGGAAAAGAGG
>NC_051405.1:7875333-7875841 GCF_015228065.2 Penaeus monodon
TTTATCTGATGTACGGTGTGTACCCCAAGCCTGCATATTTCCCTATGCATTTCAAAATAGGAAAGTATCACGCATAGCAGATGTTAAAAACCAATTACAAACTTTTTTCCTGAAGTGCCTCGGCAAGGATCTTTCTGTAAATCAATATTTTATCCAAAAAAATTCCCAAGTACTAATCCCAACGAAGCGCATGTCCCAAATATTTCTACCCCCAAAAGCCAAAACCAATCCTATTATTATCTATCGCTTTGTTTACCCTCCCCCCCTTTCCTTTTTATTTATTTCCTGCCTCTCTTCTTATTTTCGTTTGGGTATAAAAAAGGGGCCCGGGGGTAAACCCAAAACCCCGTCTTCCCATATGTGTTCGCCAACCTCCCCTGCTGTCTGTCTGTTGTTTCTGGCCCCGGCGGTTTGTCCCCCCTGCGTGAGGGGGTGACATTTTTCCATCAAGAGGGAGAAAACCAAAAAACTTATGGAAATATGGGGGACAAGAAAAAATAGGAAAAAG
>NC_051405.1:7876987-7877433 GCF_015228065.2 Penaeus monodon
AACCCTTTCCGATGGGGGCCCACGAAACCGCCTCAAAACTTTTTCCTCGGCTCGTCCGTTTCGGGGCCCGGGGCCCCCGCGCGGGGGCAGGCGGGGGGGGCCCCTCCCCCTGGGGTTTTGGGCCTCCCCCCGCGCCCGTGATGCCGGCCGTTACAAAAAGGGACAAAGAAGAGGCATTGTTTAAACAAAAAAAAATAACGACTTTTTCCTCGCCATTCATTTTGGCACAGTGTTACCAACTTTCAGTTTTTTTTTATACATGTTCCCAGTTAAGATTTTTTTGTGGGTGCTTTTTTTCGCTTGTGTTTCACATCTCATTTTTATTATTTTTTTTAATTATTTTTATTAAATCATCACATCATAATCATCATCCCCATTATTTTTATATTATTATTATTTTATTATTATTTATTATCATCATCATAACCCCATCATCACCCATCATC
>NC_051405.1:7877475-7877761 GCF_015228065.2 Penaeus monodon
CAAAAAAAATCTCATCATCTTTCATCATCTTTCCACCCCTTTTCACCCATCATCATCCCATCATCATCACTCATCATCATTATTGTTTTTTATTATTTTTAAAGGATTATTTTTTTATTATATTTCATCATCTTTATCACTTTTCCTTTTTTTTTAAGGGAAAATTATTATTTTTAAAATTTTTATTAAAAAATTATTTTTTTATTAATTAATTATCATCATCTTAATTATTAATTATATAATTTTCATAACAGATTTTTTTTAATTTCTTTTTTAAAATTTTATT
>NC_051405.1:7878001-7878115 GCF_015228065.2 Penaeus monodon
GGACGGACAAAAAACCAAAAGGGGGGGAAAGGAAAAAAAGGAAGGGGAAAACGGGAAAAGGGGGAAAAAACCGGGGGGGAAAAAAGGGGGGGGGGGGAAAAAAAAAAAAGAAAA
>NC_051405.1:7878470-7878569 GCF_015228065.2 Penaeus monodon
TATGGATATTGGATACAGAGTAAACAGGTGTATAGATAATAAATGATAAGGAGAGAAATGGAAAGAGACGAGAGGAGAAAAGAAGAAACGAAAGTAGAT
>NC_051405.1:7878652-7878955 GCF_015228065.2 Penaeus monodon
TAATGCACCGGCCTCCACGGGTGACTGAACTAACTTGGCCGATGACAAAGACTTGTTCCCGTGACACTTGGAATACACTCATAAATGTCCTCTTGTATTATAGACCCTTTCCTCCCTCCCCCCCCCCTTTCTCCCCCTCTCTCTCTCTCTTCCTCTCCTCTTTAACGTCCTCTTCTCCTTTTCTCCTTTTCTTCTCCCTTCCCACCCTTTCTACCTTCTCGCCTTCCTATCTACCTCCTTATTTTTCGAGAGGGAGAGTGATGAAGCAAAGGATTTTTTTTTATTACAAAATATGCCATGGAA
>NC_051405.1:7879746-7880120 GCF_015228065.2 Penaeus monodon
CGGGCCGAAAGAGAGCGCCGTGTTCTCACCACAATCTCGGGGCCAAGTTATCAATCTTCATCTTAGGGCGCGCGAGGCCGAGCATGGGAAAGGAAGCAGAGGCACCGTGGCATAAACACAGATGGCTCGAGGAAGTGCCACATAAGGCGACGGACTCCCGCCCCGCGCTGGACAGCGAGTGTGTTTCGTTTTGCTTCGTGTTCGCCAGGAAGGGTTTAAATCCCTGCCACCGAGGGGGTTAAAGGGTGGCTTAAAGGGAAGGGGGAAGCCGCGGCCGCAGGAAAAGCTGCAAAGTAGCGGCCAGGACGATTCACCAGGTGGGGGAGGGTGCCGCCTTGACCTCTTAAACGCAAGGTGAAAGAGGCAGGCGGAGG
>NC_051405.1:7880171-7880476 GCF_015228065.2 Penaeus monodon
GACCAGTGACCACAAAACAAGTGGGAAGCCGAGAGAGCCACCCTCGGGATAACAATACGTGGCCCTCACATTGCCGCTGGGGGACGTCTGAGGCCAAGAAGGGCCTGGCACCGCCCGCCAGCGTCCCCTCACCCACGCCCTTGTCGCATTACGCCCGCTAAAACAAGGTAATAGCCCGAGACACTTGGTAGCAATGGACTCCGGGCTACTGTGTATCTCCGAATAGGGTGCCTTCAATCTTGGCTCTTTAAGCAAGATGGCAATAGTTAGCCGGCGTGTGTGGTGGTAGGGGGAGGGGACGGGGA
>NC_051405.1:7880641-7880882 GCF_015228065.2 Penaeus monodon
AAAAGAAAAAAAAGAAGAGAAAAAGAGCGGAAGGAGTAAGCGGGAGAAGGTGGAACGTAGGACATGAAAAGGAAAACAAAGAGACGTTAAAAGTGTTAGTGCGAGAGAAGGGGAAGAACCGAAGAAGACGAGGAGGGAGATGAGAGACAGAGAGGGGAAAGGAGGAGGTAGTAGGAACAGGGAAGAGGGGAAGGGCAGGGGAGAGGAGAGAGGGAGAGAAGGAGGGAAGGAGGGTAGAAGC
>NC_051405.1:7880918-7881063 GCF_015228065.2 Penaeus monodon
ATTACGACATGGGCAAGGATGTGTTTCCTGGCATTCTGATGAGGGAATCTGTGCAGCTGCCAGGATACCCCCTTTGGCTCTGAGACGCGGCACTGATGCCACGAGGTCGAAGATCAGGAGGAGATCAGCTGTTTGGGAAGGATTA
>NC_051405.1:7882584-7883020 GCF_015228065.2 Penaeus monodon
TCACACGTAAGGTATTTTCCTCGCTAAAAATAGTGTTACAGTGTCCATCACTCGCTCGTCTCCCCTCCCCCCCTCCCCACTCCCCCATCACTAAACCTCCCCTCTAACTCTCCCCCTTAACCTCCCCTCCCCCTCCCCACCTCCCCCCACACCCCCACCCTCTACCCCCTCAGGCGGCACTAGCAGGCACTGATTTGCATATGAGGGGCGCCAATCTGTCTGGCGGCTCTCCATCCTGCCCTGCCCGCATGGTAAGCCCTCATGACCCCCCCTCCACCCCCTATGACTCCCCTCATAGCCCTTCATGACCCCTCACCCCCCCCCCCTTTGCTACTCCCTCACCCCTACTTCGCTTCCTTGCTCAAAGAGGGGGGGTAGAGAAGGGGGAGAGGGGGTTAAGAGGAGGGGGCAGTTGGAGAGGTTGGGGGGGGGGACG
>NC_051405.1:7883192-7883273 GCF_015228065.2 Penaeus monodon
AGGGGGCAGAGAAATAAATAAAAATTAAATTGGCAGGCAGGTTGATAGGTAGATGGAGAGGGGAAAGGTACAAGAAAAAGG
>NC_051405.1:7884959-7885355 GCF_015228065.2 Penaeus monodon
AACTGTCTGATAAACAAATTAATTAACAAGAAATATTGATAAGAAAGTTAATGTGTATTCGGATCTCATAAAAAAAACAAAGAAAAAAAACGTGGACTGAATAATTCCAAAAAAAAAAAGAGATTTAGAGAGAAAAATGTGTCTGATGATATTTTTCTTTGTCGTATTGACTGAAAGGGTAGACTTAAAAAAAAAGGGGTTTTGGAATGACCGGACGATGCTGTCAGGCTTGGTGTCAGCCTGTGGAGAAGTCCTGTCAGCCTGTCAGCTGGTCTTAATGCTTGATCAGCTGACAGTTTTATGGGGAGGACTTGTGAGGGGAGGAAGGCAGGAGGTGTGAGGGGAGGAGGGGAAGTGGGAAGAAGGGAAGGAGGGCAAATGTGAGGAGAGTAGAGA
>NC_051405.1:7885564-7885855 GCF_015228065.2 Penaeus monodon
ATTAAGCGGCGAAGAGGGGAGAATGGAAACAGAGGAGGACCTTTGAGAAGAGGGGGGGGGGTATTGTGAGGAGAGGAGGGGAGAAGGGGATTTATGAGGCTATGGAGAGACTTGTGAGGTGGGGACGTAAGAAGTGAATGAAGGAAGGACGAACGAAGATAAACGAGGGAAGAAGGGGAAACAGACAAACGAGAAAGGAAATCGAGGAAAGCGAAGTTGCGAAGATTGTTAAGGGAGGTGTCTGTAAGAGGAGAGAAGGGGAATTGTGAGGGGAGCACAGATCATCCAATT
>NC_051405.1:7886515-7886661 GCF_015228065.2 Penaeus monodon
AAAAATTTGTTCTCCCCCCCTTTTCCCCCCAAACCCATCAACCCAAAAAGACAGCTAAATTAAAGTTTTGGAAAAAAATTTATGGTTTTGGGAAAAGTAGAGTTTTTAAAATGGGACGGAGTAAGGAGGGAAAAGGATAAAAGGGC
>NC_051405.1:7886833-7887043 GCF_015228065.2 Penaeus monodon
AAAATAATAAAAGCCCAGACAAGGAAAATGGTAATGGTAAATGGAAAAAAAGATGATTGGTAAATTTAGATAGTTTAAAAATTTTATAAATAGAAAATTATAAAAGAAAATTTAATAGTTTGGGAAGAAAGATGATGATGATAGATAGATGGGTAGGGGGGAAAAAAAAGATAAAGGGAAAATGAAGAAGATGAAAAAGGGGAATATAAA
>NC_051405.1:7887480-7887550 GCF_015228065.2 Penaeus monodon
GGGGGGTTTTTTTTTTTGCAGTGGGCAGGGGGGTTGGGGGAGGATGAGGGTCCAGTAAAAGGGGTCAAAG
>NC_051405.1:7887667-7888272 GCF_015228065.2 Penaeus monodon
CGGGCGTAGAAAAGAGGCAATACCAAAAAGTCGAAAAAATGCCCCCCTTTTGCCCAGCCTCAAAAAATTATCGGAAAAAATAAGGAAGAAAAAAAATGTACCAGCATCCCGCTTTCCCCAGGTTTCCGCAAAAAAGGGGGGAGGGGGGAAGGGGG
Organism: Penaeus monodon; assembly: GCF_015228065.2. NCBI lineage: Eukaryota > Metazoa > Arthropoda > Malacostraca > Decapoda > Penaeidae > Penaeus > Penaeus monodon. The sequence continues at coordinate 7,887,823 of NC_051405.1, forward strand.
GGTGAGGGGGGGAAGGGGGGGGGTAGGGGGAAAGGGGGGGGGGGGGGTTTGGGGGGTGAGGGGTGAGGGAGGGGTAAGGGTGAAGGAGGTTTGGGAGGGCGAGGGAGGGGGGTGAGGGCGAGGGAGGGGGTGAGGGCGAGGGAGAGGGGGTGGAGGGCGAGGGAGGAAAGGGCGAGGGGGGGGGGAGGGCGAGGGGGGGGGGGGAGGGCGAGGGAGGGGGTGGGGGGGCGAGGGAGTGGGGGGGAGGGAGGGGGAGAGGGCGAGGGGGGGGGAGGGGGGAGGTGGGGGGGGGCGAGGGAGGGGGAAAAGGGCGAGGGAGGGGGGGAGGGCGAGGGAGGGGGGAGGGGAGTGGGGGTTTAGGGGGGGGGAAAAGGGGTTGAGGGGTGGGGGGGTTTGGGGGGAAAAGGAAAAGGGGGTGAGGGCGAGGGAGGGGGGGAGGGTGGGGGGGGG
>NC_051405.1:7888766-7889015 GCF_015228065.2 Penaeus monodon
TAGGAGAATTAGAGAAAGAGAACGATATAATGATATAATAAAACCACACAAACGGAGTTTTAGACGCAACAGTTCAATACCAGAAAGTTTTTTGTTCAACAGATAATGGAACGTGCCGTGCAGACAGATACGAAGAACAATAGTGAAAAATAATAAAATGGTTTATGATGTACTAGAAAATACCCTTCATCACAGTTATAGCTGATCTTCAAGGCTCGCCGCACATCTATCAAGACTGGTTATAAAACC
>NC_051405.1:7889797-7890820 GCF_015228065.2 Penaeus monodon
CCTCCAGCTCCTCGGCGCCTGGAGAGGAAGAAGGCAAAGGAGAGAAAGAGAGGAAGTCGCCGTGAAGAGTCTCGGATACTACCCCCCCCCTGCCCCCCGCAGGTCACTACTTAACTCGCTCGACCAAGTGTCATACCGCCCGCGACCCCTGCCTCCGCGTCCCGATCCCTGATTGAGGCTTAGGCTTCAGGGGAGGGCTGTGAGTTTACGCATTAGTGTGCCTTCTGCCGAAAGAGGGAGACTTGAAGAGATTTCGTGCTTGTAATGTGTGCCTTCTCTCTCTCATTTTCTTTCTTCATGGTGGTCCCTGCCAGGCATTTCTCGGTCAGACAAAGAAATCAGATATTTTCCAATTCACATCCCTTCCCCAGCAGCAAATACTCCACATTTCCGATCCACAAGCGAAGCCCAAGACGAGGCCCCCTCCCAGGCTCGGGACGCGGGCAAGAAGCCAACCATTTCCTCCTTAGCGTTTATAGAGCGACAAAAGACTTCCTCCCTTCCCGATGAAGAACAATTGCTTACGAGACACGTCCGAAAATGGCTCAATCTGTAGGGTAATTAATTAGACAATTGCGGCACGAGGGTTTTTCATGCCCCGGGGAGAATCGCGATGACGGGCCCTCTCGCCGCCGCCGCCGCCCGTCCCAAAGGGCGAGGTCGCGGCTTCGTCTCAAGAAGGTCGCGTCGAACAGCAGTCGCCTCCGAGACGCCTCCCGCAGCGGGCCGCACTTCCGCTCGCTCGCTCGCTCCCACAGGCGGGCCGCACTGGCACTCATTGGCACGGCCGGCCCGCACTTCCTCGCAGGCGTTCGCAGCCGCATTTTGGTTCTCCTTCTCTGTGTGCCTCTTCGTCCGCTTTTTCTTCCCTTGTTTTTCGGATAAGGTTCGGTCTCGGTTTCTTCCGGAATGTGTCGTGGGGTCGTTACTCTTACCTTGTTTTGGTAATGCGGTAAATCCTTATAAAGGAAAGAAATATACAGCCATTTATGTTGGTTAATGTAAAGGCAAACTGGGACAAAA
>NC_051405.1:7891607-7891876 GCF_015228065.2 Penaeus monodon
GCGCATAGACCAGTCCAGGATACTTCCTTTAACATCAGTTTCGAATTCATGTTATAAGAATCACGAATTATTGTACCTATTACTGACCTGTTTCGTTTCTTAACATTTCGTCCCTTTTGAGAATTTCTTTGACAAGGAAAAAACGCCTGGACAGCTGTGACAAATGACAGCCGTGCAGAGTGAACAGGTGTTGTGTGTAACGCACATTGCAACATCTGAGAGAGGGTGTACGTAATCTGGTAAAATTATAGAGCGGGAATGTATATAGA
>NC_051405.1:7892435-7892596 GCF_015228065.2 Penaeus monodon
TCGCAATTACACTGACGCACGAGGAAGTGTTGATGACGTCAGAGCACGCAGTCCCTTTCCTTCACATCCTCGAGAATCCGTTTCTGATTCGCCGGTCTTTCTCGTTAATCACAGTTGCGGCATTTCTTTAATGTGGCGTGCATTCGTGCACACATATACCC
>NC_051405.1:7892791-7893085 GCF_015228065.2 Penaeus monodon
ACACATATAGATATATAGATGGAGTATATACGCGCACATATATCGCACACTTTCATACTCATACCTTCATTCAGACCAAAATCCTTTTATCTTTTGAATCAGAGTTATCCTGGGTAGTCAACTCTGTCGTTTGGAATATTGTCTCACTTGCCAGCCTTTTCTTGGTTCATCTTTTCTGGCGTAAATGTTTACTGAGTGAATGCTTGTCACCAGAGGAAGATGGATGCGAAGACAGAGGAGGAGAAACTTGTATGCGTGTTTACAGAAGCATGTATTTTAGGCCCAGATTATTTG
>NC_051405.1:7893647-7893830 GCF_015228065.2 Penaeus monodon
CTGAATTCAACATTTTATCTTTTAAAACTCTGTGATACAATTGATATTTTCGATTCAACCATTGTTCTTTATTAACTATCAAGTTACCGATATACACAATTTCAAAACTGTGTACCACTTGGACCCCCCCCCCCCCCAAGCTGTTATTACTTCAAGAGTACATACCGGTGTGAGAAATAGCGG
>NC_051405.1:7894094-7894214 GCF_015228065.2 Penaeus monodon
AGCGTCTACCACGTAAATCTATCACGTAGCAGCCCTAGCACATGTCTGTGCAGTACTCTCAGTGAAGTCTTACTTTGCTATGATTTACGACCAGTAATAAACACTCACGAACGGGAAACG
>NC_051405.1:7894517-7894651 GCF_015228065.2 Penaeus monodon
ACAAACTCCTAAAAGATTCAGAGCCACAAATGTGAGCTTGAATTACGGGCTACCTAGTCAACAGATGCAACAGGTGTGGTGCAAGGGGCGATGCCTCAGGTGTAGTGGTATCACTCGTATACCAAGACCTGCTC
>NC_051405.1:7895502-7895791 GCF_015228065.2 Penaeus monodon
ACGAGACAAAAAGGGTCTTTCTCTCTCCCTCTTTCAACCTCGTTTTTCTACATTTCTCCTTCCCTCTCCCTTTCCCTTTTCTTCTGAGTCTACTTTCCCCTTTTCCTCGCCCTCTCTAACTTTCCCTTTTCGTAGCAGTATACTTTCTCCTTTTCCTCTCTCTCTGCCTTTCGCTTTTCCTCTCTCTCTCTGCCTTTCGCTTTTCCTCTCTCTCTGCCTTTCGCTTTTCCTCTCTCTCTGCCTTTCGCTTTTCCTCTCTCTCTGCCTTTCGCTTTTCCTCTCAGTCTAA
>NC_051405.1:7896225-7896390 GCF_015228065.2 Penaeus monodon
CCTATGAGCATCAATCGATAACAAACGTGTGAATAGAGAGAAATCAAGCAAAGAATTGAAGAAACACGTATAAGGAAAAAATAAGAAATCTATATTTCTTATTTTCGAAGATGTTGCGAAATATAGACACTTGTTGAAGCCGCTGACACGAACGCACGGAATGAC
>NC_051405.1:7896442-7896509 GCF_015228065.2 Penaeus monodon
GCTTTCACTTCTCTGAGTATACCGACCTTTCCCCTTTCTTTGGTTCTCGTTTTATTATTTTTTGTTT
>NC_051405.1:7896545-7896737 GCF_015228065.2 Penaeus monodon
TATTTTTTTTTTGTTATGTCTTATCTTTTTGGATGTGTGTTTCTTCCCTGAATTTCTTCATACTTTATCATCCTCTTTTCTCACTTCTTTTCGCTCGTCTCTCGTGTCTTGTGTTCACTCGGGGCCAAATATACTTCGTAATATTAGACAGATTGAATTGACTATATTTTTTTTTCTTGGAAAAAAGATTTA
>NC_051405.1:7897247-7897597 GCF_015228065.2 Penaeus monodon
ATCTCAACAAGTGTCTCCCCCAAACACCTCCCTAATCCATCCCTACCCCCCCCCCCCACTCCCACCCCCTCATCCCTCGCTACGCTGCCCTCCCTCCCACCCCCCCTCATCCCCCGCTACGCTGCCCCCCCTCCCCCTCCCACCCCCCAATCCCCCGCTACGCTTGCCACCCCCCCCTCCCCCCGCCCCTCCTAATTACAGATGGCATTACAGATGTTTTAATTAAACCCTCTGATTCACACGACAAAGGCTACATCGTCAGCACAACTGCTCTTTCTGCAAAATCGTTAATCTCGCTACAGGTGTGTGGAAAGATTGAGGAGGAGGAGTCAGCCAGGATAACTTATATG
>NC_051405.1:7897748-7897934 GCF_015228065.2 Penaeus monodon
AATCTGTGCATGATGTCATCGGGTATGAAAAGGAGAAAATTTGTAAATGAAAGCCATGAAAATTTGTGCACAGAATTTGCAGCTGACTTAGGTGGCCAACTTGCTCATTTCGGTCTGAGCGATAAAGTTTATGTTTTTAAAGAATTCCTTCTCCGAAAGTCAAGTGACTCATCGTTTTCTCTTGGA
>NC_051405.1:7898283-7898558 GCF_015228065.2 Penaeus monodon
CGTGCGTTAGTGTGTACGCCTGCATCCATTTCCTTAATGTATCATTAGTGATGCCAAGTGTTGTTTCGTGGCATAGGTTAATCCGCTTTACTACAGTAAACATCAAGTCTTTTCCGCTTATTGCTGCCCTCTGCGTCTCCCTTGAAACGGCTCCGGCCAGGCGACGCAGAGGGAGGCGAGGGCGACGCAGACCCGGACCTTCAACGCACATAAACAAGATGGCAGAGAAGGCTGGCATGTTTACGACACGAAAAACTTACCAGATTCGGCCAATT
>NC_051405.1:7898692-7898832 GCF_015228065.2 Penaeus monodon
GCGTCCTTCGCACACGCCGCGCCTCGGATTCTTCGAAACGCGGCCGAGGCTTCGCTTCGTCTCGCGATCGATCCCAAGATTCACGCAAGATGACTCCGCCCCTTTCCTCCAAGACGCTCGCGGCCTGTAAGCTAAGACGA
>NC_051405.1:7898934-7899506 GCF_015228065.2 Penaeus monodon
TTCTCGCCCTTGAGACCGAGCCCGCAATGGTGGACTCGGCCGAGGAAGTGCGCCGGTGTTTTGTTGGTCTTATCTGCATTTTTTTTGTATAAGTTTTCGGTAATGAGTCGGAGAAAGGAAATAACAAGCGACCTTGGATTTCTTATGTGCTTTACAAAGTTGAGATCAAACTCATGTTGCTTTTTCATTGTTTGGTAAGAAAATACGACTAATAAAAATCGCTTTCAGTTTGAAGTAATGTATATGCTTCTCATTTTCCAGAGAAATCATGAACCACCATGTTACAAAACCTTTCAGAATAATAAAAGGCACATTAAATTAATCTCCCTTATTCGCCCCGCGGAGAGGAGCAAAACACCATTGATCGCACAGCCGAAACGAAGAAGCCGATTTTCGAAGCAGTGCCTTTCGAACACTCAAACCGTTCGATTCCGGATAACAAATATAGATATGAAGTAACTTGTGAGAGAGAGAAAAGAGAGAACCGACACTAATGATTGTCAATAAGCCAACTAATACATTCCATTTACTAATATCACTCCGTTTAATTCATCACATTCCGAAACTTGGCT
>NC_051405.1:7899544-7899656 GCF_015228065.2 Penaeus monodon
TTTCTTAGCGACGCCTTGTAAGAAGCTGTGATTTGCCAAGTCGCTTATCATCCCCGAACGTCTGCGACCAATCAGAGGGCGCGTCTTGAGGCGATGCGGGGCCGTGATTGGT
>NC_051405.1:7899696-7899913 GCF_015228065.2 Penaeus monodon
CTGTATATTGGGTGTGTGTGTAGGCCTAAAGTCGAGGATGTTCGGATTCCATAATGTCTTCGAAAAGAGAATTGGAATCCCTTGGAACTGGTGTTGATTCTCCTAATGTTTTCAGAGTGAAAATATGTGAATAATTGAACTGCTGTGTGATTATAAGAATTATCAGGTGATTATATGAGTATTGTTGATGATCAATAAAGCTTAACTGCACGTAATG
>NC_051405.1:7900648-7900767 GCF_015228065.2 Penaeus monodon
CCTAGCGGAACTTAATATGCTCCAAGAAAGCTAACACGATCATTATTTCCTACAGTAGAATATTGTCCAATTGATGTGAATTGCAATCTTGTTCTTCTGATCAGTTTTCAACAAGAACA
>NC_051405.1:7900854-7901542 GCF_015228065.2 Penaeus monodon
ACAGTATGTTTGTTTCATATTTTTTTTGCTTCTTGTTTGGGTTATCCCAAAAACAAAGACTATGTAAGTACCTGTATAAAAAGACCTTGTCCCAAAAAACAAGGTCTTTAAATACTTGTATGATAGACCTTGTCCCAAAAAAGCAAGGTCTCTAAATACTTATATGATAGACCTTCCCAAAAACAAGGTCTCTAAATACTTATATGATAGACCTTGTCCCAAAAAACAAGGTCTCTAAATACTTATATGATAGACCTTGTCCCAAAAAACAAGGTCTCTAAATACTTATATGATAGACCTTGTCCCACAATGCTCTCGCTTAGCCAAGACCAGCGTGGCTTCAGATAAACCCAAAGTCCCTATAAACCTGTATTAACTTAGCTAAGTCTTTTTTCCCCTTGTTATTTCCCCTTTTGAAGACTTAGGGAAGAGGTATGAGTGGTGGTATGGTGGGGGTGGGTCACCGTGCATCATACACGTGTTGTGTGATCATATATGTGTGTTATGCAACGGCAGATCACCATGTTTAATGCACAACGAGATCCAGACTGGGATCCCCACCACAGGGCCTTCTGTAAAGGTTCCCTCCTCTCCTGCTTCCTGTCTCGTCCTTCTCTCCCTCCTTCGGGAATCTAAAAGGACCAACTTTTTCTTTCTTTTCCCCCAGTCGTTCTGCTAAACCAAGATT
>NC_051405.1:7901787-7901889 GCF_015228065.2 Penaeus monodon
TAAAGGCAGTATGACCCAGCGCACTACACTAACGTAATCTACATCAAAGCTCTCCCAAGGATCTACACAACGAGATAGACGTGATTGCTCTGAAGGCGACGC
>NC_051405.1:7902210-7902367 GCF_015228065.2 Penaeus monodon
CATAGGCAGGAGGAGGGAGAGGAAGAGAATGGGGAAGACGTGAAAGGAGATAAAGAGGAGGAAAAAGAAAGGAAAAGTTGTGAGAAGAAGATAAATATGGAAAGGCAATACCATGAAGATGGTATCAATGTCACAGTTCAAAGACGCCCCCCCCCCC
>NC_051405.1:7902480-7902580 GCF_015228065.2 Penaeus monodon
GGGGCAGGACGTAACACAAGCAAATTCCAATATTGGTCCCGTTGTATCACTATCTAAGACGCGAGAGGATCTGAAATGTTGCCAAGTCGGAGAGGTCATC
>NC_051405.1:7903173-7903261 GCF_015228065.2 Penaeus monodon
CTTCGAGAGCCCTAGCAGAGAGGGAATGGAGAGGCCGAGGTGTTGGTAACATTGATTACAGCGTCTCTGCGGCACATGCTTGAGAAAT
>NC_051405.1:7903666-7903738 GCF_015228065.2 Penaeus monodon
ACAATAAAGACGATGCAGGCTATAATAACACACACAATAATAATGTCAAAATACCACTACAGTGGCAATAAC
>NC_051405.1:7903812-7904125 GCF_015228065.2 Penaeus monodon
CCGACGTTTTATTACGACTGTTCCTGTGTTTGTAATGATGTAGATCTTATCATATAGTTATATCTCTATCGTGATCTTGGTTAACATTTATCAGTTAGAGGAAGGAGAACCATATCACACTCATGAGCATTATTTTTATTGCAGCTGAAAAGTGATATTTGCAAAGTGCAACTCGCATATATTATTCACGCCATTTTCTGTAATGATTTGTGGTTTCATCTGTCATTTAAAAAATAAAAACAATGCAAATATAAATTGGACGTTCAGAGTTATAGGCAAATTGGTTAACAAATGTACATATGTTATTGAACAG
>NC_051405.1:7904222-7904394 GCF_015228065.2 Penaeus monodon
TGGATACTCATACAGTCACAAATACACACATATTCCGCACATATACGCGAAACACACATAGAAATGTAGGAAGCGCATACCATGAGGTGTGAAGCTACAACGCGAGAGGCCTTGTGTGTTTGAAATGCCAAGGCAGTAGTGGGAAGCGAACCCAAGTCAATCAGACCGCTAA
>NC_051405.1:7904701-7904950 GCF_015228065.2 Penaeus monodon
TTCTATGCGTGTATGTGAACGTAAGTAGCTTTCTGTTTGTATTCCCTAAGATATTTGTGTAAAAATCGTAGTAAAACTGTATTTGAATCATTGCCTGCGTCCCTCCCGGCGGTACTGCTTGCGCTGCGAAGACCCCATCAATACCAGCCAGTTCAAGGACCTATAAACATGTGCTATAAAAGTGCAAAACTTATTAATTGGATCTCCAGTGTCCTTGTTCTAAGATCAAAAGGCTGATTTTTTGTTTTA
>NC_051405.1:7905006-7905478 GCF_015228065.2 Penaeus monodon
AAACCCTTTCAGAAAAAGGGAAGGAAGGATCTCTTGATAAGGAGCCTCCCCCCTCCTCCCACTTGCACGGGAATCTCGCCTCAGACGTCCTCGTGAATAAGTATGATAGTCGCGTGTCCCGCCCGAAGACTCGGAGCGTCTCCTGGCTTCGCACAAGCCGGCAGCTCCTCGGACCGCAAATGAGGCACCAATATGCTAATGTAATTAAATTCTCGGGCTTCGGAATAGGCAGCAATCTCAACAGCACCTTACTAAGGACATAGATTAACACCGGGCCTAATTAAAATTCACCTTAATTAAGTTAAAGCATGCGCGGGGTGTAATTGTTGTAATGAAACCTGTTAAGACTGCGCTGTTCCTCTTTTCCGTTGGCCTGTTAATTAAGCTTGTTTTGCATATTACTTCAGTGTTTTTAGGGGAGGCGCTCAATGTATGATCTTTTCTCCCCCCGTGTGTTTTATTGCGGGGAGAT
>NC_051405.1:7906119-7906306 GCF_015228065.2 Penaeus monodon
AGTCGAGTATTTTACGGAAACTTCCTCAGAAAAGGGTTCGCCTGTTTTCTCTTTTATGGCGCGAACTTTGAGCACCTTTTATGGTTCTTGGGTCGAGAATAATGGCCAACTCATTTGCATATGTTTTGCTTGCTTTAGTTGTATATGATTCTGCTCTAGAGCCGTTTATCTCGCACACATCACCGCA
>NC_051405.1:7906905-7907130 GCF_015228065.2 Penaeus monodon
CACGGAACAGGAATGTCAGTGTTAAAGGAGAGGCAATGGCAAGGATAGAGAAAACACGTTGGAACAAACAAAAGAAGGAAAGAAGAATAAGCTGACGCCGACTGGTAGTGCAAAGGAGGGGGAGAACGAGAGACTAACGGGGCGAAGTAAAGACAAAAGATGGAAACAAATGCAGATAGAAACTTGCAAACAGAAGAAGGGGAAAGAGCAAATACAGGTTAAATG
>NC_051405.1:7908086-7908313 GCF_015228065.2 Penaeus monodon
CGCGAACAGGCCATGAGAAGTTGCAGGCCGCCCTTCCTCAACACCCAAGAAGTTCGTAAGCCTCGCGCCCTCAGCGCTCACGCCCACGAGTCAGCGCTCTATTTGCAGATAGGAGGAAAGCTGGCCACTTTGTTTGTTGCTTTTTTTACTTTGTTAGTTCTGTTTTTTTGTGTGTGACATATTCGTAAATTGCTATGTAGACACAATGGTAACGCCGCTGCTCCATT
>NC_051405.1:7908447-7908607 GCF_015228065.2 Penaeus monodon
ACTGCTTCTGTTTGTTTTATTCTGCCAGTTGGTAAATATAACCACTATGAAGGATTTTCATTGTCAAGGGCGGTAGCAGACGCATTCCCTAGAAAAATGAAATTGTCACGAGTGGTGGGGATATGTGTGTTATTTGGCAGACGGATAAATATCATAAATG
>NC_051405.1:7908673-7908784 GCF_015228065.2 Penaeus monodon
CGAATGAATCATCCTTTAGTCATTATTCCCGCCAAGATAATCCTCAGAGGACGATCTGTCTTTAGCGATAAAGATAATTTGTAAACAACTTAATGTGAGCAATGTTAGTGA
>NC_051405.1:7908895-7909080 GCF_015228065.2 Penaeus monodon
CGCACCCCTCAAGGCGTGGCAAACATGGCAGACGCGAGCGAAGATGGTCGGGAATCTTGGCGCTTATTTGCTAAGAAGCCCATAAAGTCCCGTTGCCAGATACTCCTTGGGCGCCGCGGCGGCACGGGAGCCCGAAAGCCACTTAAGACGAAGCCAAGACGAATCACGCCGCCGCGCCCCGTCCG
>NC_051405.1:7909140-7909828 GCF_015228065.2 Penaeus monodon
GACGCAGGAAACGAATCGGCGGCGCTCGCTGGCGTTCCGTGCCGCCGCCCTCTCGGAACGTCTTACGAGGAGAGGCAGTCCGGCGAAAAATTGGGCGTAAGAACCTCTCTCCGCCTCACGTCGTCTTGACTCCACCCTCCCCGCGACGTCACGAACTACTTGGCCAATCACAGGCCGTGAAGCGGAACGTGGCGGGAGGGACAAGAAAGGAGGCAGAAAAACGCGCGTATATTTTATTTTCAGGGAAGGGAACGCACTACATATTGTTTCCCTCCCTATCTTCATACCCTTTAAAACAACGTTGACGTATAAATATTCGCTCAATTTGTCCTCTTGCTCCTCTGCACCAAACAAACGAGGTGGAAGATCCGAAAAGCCACTTTGGGAGAGAAAGAAGTCAAGCGGTTCGTGTTAGCGGGGTCCGTCATGCTGGAGGGCCCGGCACACGCGGGAGATTATCTTGTAAGACAGTACAACTCCCTTCGTAATTGCGGGGCGGCTCACCTGCCCCACTACCTGTGCCGGGATCGATGGCTTGCTCGGCCCTTCGTCTCTTCCTCAATTTAGGATTTTTAGTCAGACTGTTGCTGTTGTTCCTGACTCTGCTGTTCTCTTCACTATTGGGACTGGCGTTGGTGGTCGTGTTATTACCATCATAATCGTCTTCACAATCTTTTCATCAATCTTT
>NC_051405.1:7910265-7910457 GCF_015228065.2 Penaeus monodon
AGGTGCAGCGCCGCCACCGTCACTAATGACCAGCTTTTCATGCTATTCAGGCGAGATCCTTCCCAAGGCGAGTAAGCTTCCTCTGTGATCACTCAATTGGATTCCGCGAGGCTCTGTGATATGCCGGGAAACACGTCCTCAGCCGGGATGCGAGAGATCAGGCAATTTAAGAGGATGGGAGTCGATTACGTG
>NC_051405.1:7910953-7911106 GCF_015228065.2 Penaeus monodon
CACGAGACACTCCTTGCTGGCTCCTTAGTCCTCCTGGATCCTGCAGGAGGTGGCATCACGAACCTCTTAGCAGGATTGGTCCAGCTCCTCCAACACCACTCGAGTCTGGTGAACATAACTTGCCTCCTCCTCTCCCTCTCTCGCCTTCCCCAC
>NC_051405.1:7911366-7911796 GCF_015228065.2 Penaeus monodon
AGAAAGGGAATTTAATCCTGTTTCCTCGAACCAACCCAGCTCCTCCTTAAAGGGCAAGCTCCGTCTCGCTCGTCTTGCGGGATCTTGAGTGCAGTTATAGAGGACGGGAATATCAAAAGACGATGCTCTTTTGTCCTCGCTGGTTTACTTCGTTTATACTTGATCCCGAATTTTGCTGTCGAGAGATTGGCTGTGGTGGAGGCCGTGCGTGCGCTTCGGCCCGGTGCTGTGTTGTCTGTGTATCGTAGGTTATTGTTGTTTTGAGTAGTGTTCTGTGCTTCGTCTTCCATGTTCTGTTTTCGCTTTATATATGTATACATTTATTTTCTCTGTCATCGTCTCTTTTTTTCTACTTCTCCTATCTCCAGTTTTCTTTACTTCCCCGATCTTCCCTCTTCTCTCCCGATCACTTTTTCTCCTCCTCCTCCTC
>NC_051405.1:7912093-7912196 GCF_015228065.2 Penaeus monodon
GCTCATCGAAGCGCAGTCCTGGCTTGACTAATAGCCCCCCCCCCCCCGTAAGGATCCCCCAGTGTAAGACACAAGTTCCTTCGCCGAGGGAAGATATCCAGGA
>NC_051405.1:7912408-7912716 GCF_015228065.2 Penaeus monodon
CCTACATATACTTATCTTCAGCTTGACCTTCCTATTCCTTGCGGGAAGTTGGTGTTCTTATCATATGGAGAAAATGAATTGAATATACAGCGTAAGTGTCACATATGAAATGATAATTTGAGTCACAGAGCGCGAGTTGAGTAAAGAGATAAGCGTTGCAATATCTTGTACATCCGTTTGCAATTGACATTGTGTGTTTGATTCTCCCCAAATAATGCGCAGTGATTTCTAGCAATAACGCTTCCGTCTGGGAAACAAAAACAATGCTCAGGGAATATTGTATTCTACAAATGATAAACTGATTTCGG
>NC_051405.1:7913435-7913520 GCF_015228065.2 Penaeus monodon
TGGAACAACGAGCAATCCAGCTGCCCTCATGAACACGCCAGGCAGAGGGCAGTAGAGGATTGGAAATATGCAAAGGGATTCACAC
>NC_051405.1:7913728-7913914 GCF_015228065.2 Penaeus monodon
CATGGGCGTCGTCTCTGTTCTGCTCTACTCGCTCGTCAACCCACTTTGGCGATGACCGAATATCACCTCTTTGGAGTCCGTGTATAAGGTTCTCATTAGCTTGGCGCTTCATTTTTTCCCTACCTATGGAAAGTAGAAACTTGTGGAAAGTTAAGAAAAGCTGAAGATTTCTACCGTAAATTACAT
>NC_051405.1:7914819-7915055 GCF_015228065.2 Penaeus monodon
TAAATTGATGATTGGTAATGACTGATATCAACAAATGAAGCAGCAACCATCAACAGAATCGTGAACTGACTGACAACAGATTTACAACCTCCCGAGGCCCTCTGCAATACCGCAGCATGATCTATCTCGTATGAAATGACACGTACGAGGCTCTTGGACAAGATACATACATATATGTATTTTGGATTTTTGCCTAATTGCATACTTTACACTCAAACAAACAAACACTTACACAC
>NC_051405.1:7916135-7916469 GCF_015228065.2 Penaeus monodon
TAGCGTGTATGTTAGTTTGTGAGTGTGTAATGTATTTTTATTTTACGAGCATACATACACAATGTACATCTGTTCAGTGATCATGTAAGTATATCGTTACACAAATCAAAACGTCATACAATCCATGGAAGGCGCATATCCAGTATATCAAAGGAAATATATATTTAAAAAAATATACGAAAAGGAAAATATGATACAAAAAACACGTACATTTTCACAAAACAACAGCTGTAATGTTCTTAGCAAACATTATAGAAAAAAAAACTTTACCCCCGTTTTCTTTCTCGTTATCTGACTCTCGATCAAGCCAAGTAATGTTAAATATTATTGCGAC
>NC_051405.1:7916501-7916574 GCF_015228065.2 Penaeus monodon
TCGAGTATCAAGGGTAAACTATTTTTTTTCTGTCGTGTCCTTCTTGTGCCTCGTAGTCGACTAAGGTTGCCTT
>NC_051405.1:7917525-7918019 GCF_015228065.2 Penaeus monodon
TTCTTTCCCTCTCCATTTACCCCAGCATTCCGCCCCGTACCTCCGCCATACCTTCCTGTCTTCCTACCTTGAGATGAAAGAGACCTGGGTTACTCGAATTTGCTTTGATTATTTGATTATCTAAATAACTATATTCACATGTTCTTTTCACTTTTATAACATATCTTAAATCAATATTTGTCTTTATCATTTAATTTGCAAGGTCCATCTAAAACGGCGATAAAATTACAAAAATCTTTAGTGTAAAGCGCTTCTTTCTGGCAACTATAGAATATTTGACCCAGCATCACCTGGCTCAGGGGTACCAACCGTAGGTCAAGCGGGAATACCCAAAAACTATATGGATTTTTATGTATAAAATGCATACACTTATTTCTCGGAAAAGAATACTTCTTGATATCAAAATCTGGCTGTCAATATTTATTATGTTAACAGAAATTAGATAGAGATGAAATAACCCTAAGCAAACAAATAAAAGAGAGAGAGTATATGCA
>NC_051405.1:7918111-7918256 GCF_015228065.2 Penaeus monodon
TAAAAACACATAAAAACACACACAAAATGCGTGGACGAGCTCACGAAAGCTCATGTGTGTGTGAAAGCATGACTGATTTGACAGATGTCTCAAGGAGGGGATTTTGTCGGAATCCAGGTACGAAGGAGCCCCCCCCCCCGCCAGG
>NC_051405.1:7918824-7919083 GCF_015228065.2 Penaeus monodon
TTCCTCCATCTGTAAGAAAAGCAAAGAACAACTCATCTCGGGAACTGAACTTACCACGAAAGATCCTGCTCAACGAGACCTGAGTTTTGAGCCACAACAAAGATCTCAAGGAACAGCTGGGAGGTCACCCAAGGAGTCTGAGGGATGAAAGGAGGTCAGGTCACGCCAGAGACCAATGGGGGGGCGGCGGCGGCCAAGGTGATGGGGGGGGGGCTAGAGAGGTTTGGAGGAATTTGTGATTGGAAAAGTGTTTTATGTC
>NC_051405.1:7919290-7919488 GCF_015228065.2 Penaeus monodon
CACACACACACATATATTTGGTAAGTGGAATGCAACATATAGATAGACATAAAAAGATTTCACACTTGGAACTAAATACATATCCATGTGTGCAAAAACAACATACTTTCTGTGTCAAAGCTACATGCACTACATACACGTATTTATGTTGTCTGTAAATATTCATAAATACCTAAAAGGGTGCATCAGAAGAGTAAA
>NC_051405.1:7919509-7919815 GCF_015228065.2 Penaeus monodon
CAAACCGGTATTCACAGAGACAATTGAACTGACCTTTGAAATAGACATGCACACACTAAGACATATAACTAATACACGCAAATATACACCTTAAAACCCTATAAGGTGCTTAAAGTGTATTAGGTGTATAAGACCTAATACACCTCAAATAAACACAGCAAAACAACACACTTGCTGCTGTATCCGCGGAACATGATAATTGTAATGGAAACTTCGTCTTTTTGAAATGAAATAAGTGGAGTGCTGATATCTTTTTTAATTAAACTTCACGCAAAATAAAGTCTGTCGCATACAATAAAGAGACAT
>NC_051405.1:7921365-7921897 GCF_015228065.2 Penaeus monodon
GACCTTACCTGTAGTCTTGGGAAAAACGTGTCTTACAAAAGCTTCAAGGAAAGGATTAAGATGCTCATCCAACAAGGACATCCGCTTGGCGATTCCGGGCCTTATTTACCCCGGGCATAGGGGTGGGAATGGAATCACGAGTCAACCGTGGCTAAAAATAAATCTCTCTCCACCTGGTTTGGGAATTTCGACTCTACGACCGAGGCGCAACAGAGGCGAGAATTGTAGAACACCGCTTGCCTGCAGTTCTCGACCCTATGACACCCGCGCTTAAGGACAAGGATCCTCCTCGACGCTGCCTGGCTTGGGAAAGGATGTAGAAAGGGGCTTCTAAGGATAATCTGAGAATATATCGCTAACAAAGCCATTGTTTGAGCCGAGGAAGAACATACGAGGGGAGAAAAAAAAGGTTTCCGAGAAGTGTGAGCCGGAATAACGGACTCTGCCTATTTACACAGCGAGAAGGAAACTATAGCTAGCTGTGAATGAAGTCTTCGCGAGGAGGATGTCTGTGGGCGAGTTGCTGAGCCGC
>NC_051405.1:7922576-7922692 GCF_015228065.2 Penaeus monodon
ATAGGTTGACTCTCGATAACACGGCTGTATCATGCACACGCTTCCTGTTACTTTGTAGATATCTTCGGTCCTGTTAATTTTGAAAAAAAGGAAAAGATAAGAAAGTTGACTTTGAT
>NC_051405.1:7922721-7922798 GCF_015228065.2 Penaeus monodon
ACTTTTATCCATTTTTTTATCGTCTCCGTCGCTTCGTTATGCAAACGGTAGGAAGTTTTCAATCGTAATTTTTTCTG
>NC_051405.1:7923642-7924101 GCF_015228065.2 Penaeus monodon
AACCCACCTGACAGATACCGCACCTCAGTATCTAACTCGTTTGCCACGATAATCCGCATTATCTACCAGCGTCGTGGCACAATTAATGAAGCTGCTGGTCTTGGCGACGGAGTATCATCCTGTGGCAGCCAAAGGATTCGCCACAGGAAGGGGGGGAGGGGAGGGGGAGGAGGGTAGAGACGTGGGGGTGGGGTGGGGGTAGAGGTGTGGGGAAGGGGTGTGTGTGGGGAAGGGTGTGTGTGTGGGGAAGGGGGGTGTGTGGGGAAGGGGTGTGTGTGGGGAAGGGGGGTGTGTGGGGAAGGGTGTGTGTGTGGGGAAGGGGGGTGTGTGGGGAAGGAGTGGGGGTAGAGGTGTGGGGAAGGGGTGTGTGTGGGGAAGGGTGTGTGTGTGGGGAAGGGGGGTGTGTGGGGAAGGGGGGTCGGCTCTGGGTTAAGGATGAATACCTGTTTTTTTTTGTTT
>NC_051405.1:7924290-7924361 GCF_015228065.2 Penaeus monodon
TTCTAGTTTATTTTGGCATTCAATAATCCATTTAGTGTGATGATTATCGCCGTAATCAACATATCGGTCAA
>NC_051405.1:7924641-7925160 GCF_015228065.2 Penaeus monodon
TCATTTCAACCCCGTGTCACTTCTCTGTAAATTATTACTGTTGTTCCCCAAAGTCGCTTTCCTTTGAGGTCAGGGAACTCTCGCCCTCCTGTCTTGCCGTGGAAAGGATGGCATTGTGGGTGTGTACGGCTGTCTATTGTCTATCTGGGTGTATATATACTGTATATACTACCTGATAGATATGTTAAAAAGGCAGGAGGAGACATACACACACTAGGTATAAACACACGCACACAACGTTTATATTCTTTCTGTTATTACTTATACATCTGTGTTATCTCCATTTTCAATAGTATTTTAATCGTATAACAATTATTACTATCGATATTAATACTGATATAAAAAGGAATCAGTACGCTATATTTTGATACTTTTCATAGTGAATTTCAATGGGGGGAAAAAGAATGGATCATGTACATGATCGTGATGGATTTTAGTACCTTTATTGTTGGTAGGAAAGGGTCGAGCGCGGTTAGAGAACGGTGTGCGAGGTGGAGTGAGCGGCGTGACTCGTGAGAA
>NC_051405.1:7925349-7925673 GCF_015228065.2 Penaeus monodon
AACCCACAACCAGTCCACCCGCCCCCTCCTGACCCCTACCCACCCCCTGCTGGCCGCCCTCCCTCCTCCCCACCCACACCCCGCCCCCCCAGTCCCTCCATCCGCTTAACGAGGTCCTTCTGATCCTGTGGGCTCCTTCGCTGCTCTCCTCGCGCACGCACATGCAGATGTCCATACGTACACGCATGACGTAAACACGTACACGAAACTCGCATGTTTGCTTAGACATTCTCCTTCTCTTATCCCTCCCACACACACGCGTACACACACGTACACGGACCCACCTCTTCCACCCACCCAAACCCTCGCAACCACACGCGCTTT
>NC_051405.1:7925796-7926112 GCF_015228065.2 Penaeus monodon
GTACACACATACCTCCAACACACACACGTACACACCCCCCTCCAACACACACACGTACACACCCCTCCAACACACACACGTACACACCCCCTCCAACACACACACGTACACACCCCCTCCAACACACACACGTACACACCCCCTCCAACACACACATGTACGCACCCCCTCCAACACACACACGTACACCCCCCCTCCAACACACACACGTACACATCCCCTCCAACACACACACGTACATCTCCATCTCGTCTCTGTTGCTCAATCACAGCTTCCCCAACAGCAGTCTCATACAAAGATTCACTTCGCATCAATG
>NC_051405.1:7926565-7926685 GCF_015228065.2 Penaeus monodon
GTACAATCCTATCAATTACATACGCCATAAAGATTCATTAGCATATGTATAAATATAGGCCTGAAAATTACCACCAATTCTAACAAGCTATTTACAAAACAGTATTTAAGTATTTAACAA
>NC_051405.1:7926836-7927945 GCF_015228065.2 Penaeus monodon
TACAGATAGGAAGGCGTAAATGACAGGAGAGGAATAATTAAAGAGGAGAAATGAGCGAAGGACCCAATTATATATGCAGAAAGAGTGACCGATATTGTCTCTGTTTGACGGGAGATTTTACTGTGCTTCTTTGTTGTTTCATTGCCGCTTAATGATGCTCATCTGTTTTTTTTTTCTTTGTTATATTCTTTGGCATTTTTCCTTCCTCCACAAGATAATATCTCACATTCTGGCATCCCCAAGACATAATTTGAGGGAGCAGCATCTTAAGCACAGTTTGCCAAGTAACTTAATCTACCAACTTAGGTAGATATAAACTTGTCTGACTACATGGGTGCTAAAAACATTCACTAGAGCTTAGCCAGGACAACATAACTATGAAGAAATCGAGATCACCCTCAGAGAAGCAACATTGCAACATTGCTCGCTGAGATCGCATAGAAGCCAACAAGTAGATGAAGTGAAATGATTAAGTTAGTGAACAGGTTATGTGACATAGTTATCAGTTCTCGGTCACTTGCTGGTAACTTTGAATACAGACGTGAGAAATGTTGATTTTGTTTACTTTTGCGCTTAGTGGGGGACTTAAATAGATGAAGAAGCTTAGAATTAACAGTGGCATTTGTATGTCGCGTTATCTGTTATCTGTAAATTCACCAATTAATAAATTGTTTAAAACGTGATAGGGAATGCTATAAGTAAAAGACAAGATTGTCATTTAGTTTATTCATAGAGTTAGGAATGTAATATATGTAAAATTCTTAAAAGACCAAAGAACAGCAAAAGCAAATTATGGTAAGAACAGCAAAGGTTGTTTGTCTTACTTAAGAAAAACAAAATGATTTCCTTGTCATTTTCGCTTACGTAATAGCTTATCAGTTGTAAAGAAATATTGCGAGTTGATTCAAATTAATATGATCACACAAACACACTCACTCACGTGCGCGTGCATGCGGTTGCATTTGAATACGTTGCTGTAAAAATATATCGCAACATACTTCAAGAATGATATAGTTATTATACAAAAACACACTCACCCACGTGCATGTGTTTGTATTTGGAAACGCACATGTTTACATTTACTTAGTACTTTCATGCCCACACCTCAG
>NC_051405.1:7927973-7928138 GCF_015228065.2 Penaeus monodon
TATCTCTCAGCTGGGTCATGTTTGATGAGAAAGCAGTTCGCTCATTGGACAGACGTGTTCATAACGGGGTCGGCGGATGGAGTGTCGTGCTCTCTGGGCCGTGTCCGTGGTGCGAGTTCGCGCGTTGTTGGGAGGCCACGGTGTCCTTCGGATGGGCGTATGAGT
>NC_051405.1:7928368-7928599 GCF_015228065.2 Penaeus monodon
ACATTAACCTAACTGGAATCATTTAGAGAAGAGGCGCAGAAGGAATTGTTTTCAGTCCCACAAAACTGAACAGACAAATACAATGCAGGAAGGGCAATAGAAATGTAAAATCTTAAAAAAAAAAAAAATGCTTAGACCTAAGTAAACAAATAATGATATTTACCTACAGGCACACCTATAAAGTTTTTTTTTTTCTCAAGCAAGTCGTAAAATAGACGAGGATTGACTTTA
>NC_051405.1:7929295-7929467 GCF_015228065.2 Penaeus monodon
GCATACATACTCACACGCGGACAGAAACACACTGACAGCTAACCCTACCCCCAAAAGGGAAGAAAAAATATGATACATAATATATCGATATAAAACAATAACAATAATATATGATTTGAAAAGGTGGTATTATGTCGGCGCAGTTTTGAAAGAACATTTGTGAGACAAGTGT
>NC_051405.1:7929629-7929836 GCF_015228065.2 Penaeus monodon
AGAAAGATGAAGGGCGAGAGAGGAGAAAGTGAAGAATGAGGGAGGAGATAAAGAGGTAGAGGAGGTGGTGGCGAAGTGAGGGAGAAGAGGAGGTAGAGGGTGGAGGGGGGGGGGTGTTGGAGATTGAAGGAAGGGAGAAAAGGAGGGAAGAGATGGGGGAAAAGAGGAAAAGGTGGAGGGAGACAAAAGCGTGATTGAGGAGATGGA
>NC_051405.1:7929861-7930064 GCF_015228065.2 Penaeus monodon
TGAAGAGATGACGGGAGGGGGGGGGGAGAAGAAGGAGAGAGACGGAGTGAGTGAAGGAGAAAAAGAGGGTGCTGGGGAGGGGGAAGAGGGGAGGGGAGGGGGATCAGAAGGGTAGGGAGATAAGACCGGAAGTGGCTCGGTGTCGCCATGTTCTCGATAGGAGAGGATGCCATGTAAAAGACTCAAAGAAAGGATGTTTAGTT
>NC_051405.1:7930129-7930354 GCF_015228065.2 Penaeus monodon
TATTTTGGGATTCCTCCCCTTTCCCCAGTGAGAGAAAATCCTTTGTTTTAATTCATAATTCAACTATTTATAGGACTATTTATAAGACTCCATATCAATACCTTTTCCCCAAAATATATACTTGTCTTGACATCTTAGAGGCAAGCCAATGAGATTACACTTGTAAATAGTAAATAAAACCAATAGAAAATAGCGTACAAGTTCGTTATTTATAACCTGCAGTCA
>NC_051405.1:7930422-7930700 GCF_015228065.2 Penaeus monodon
GCTTCAGCGCCCAGAAAATCCAGGAACAGAGCCACGGATTCCCGACCGCGAGCACCCATTGCTAAAGCTCGGCGCAGCACCTACCTTGGCCTGGAGGTAAGTGGTGATTCATCGTGGCAAAAATGCAAGGCTTTTCCTAAGCTCGGTCACTGCCTCTGCCTCGCGCGATGACTGCCTGCAAGATGGGAAAAAAAATATCGGTTATTATCCCGTTGGTCGTGAAAGATGAGATGGTGTTATGGAAATAAGGTGGAGAGATATGCGGATTGGCACTCAGA
>NC_051405.1:7931253-7931335 GCF_015228065.2 Penaeus monodon
CAGTGCACCAGGAGATACACTCACGTGGTCACCCTCGCTCCTCGATGTAATACGCACTCATGAAGACGCACTTCTGTGCGAT
>NC_051405.1:7932106-7932225 GCF_015228065.2 Penaeus monodon
AGCTAAGACACATAACCCCACACAATAAATAATAAAAAAAAATTTAAAATAAAAAAACTATATAATAATAATATAGATAAGAATATTTTAAATGATATATATAAATAAAAATTTTACAT
>NC_051405.1:7932941-7933057 GCF_015228065.2 Penaeus monodon
CCCGCAGTGTTTACAGGAACCTGAGCCGGCCCGGGGGGAGGCGCTGCCGTGTCACCCGACCCGCCTGAGGAGACTGGTCTCACCTGCCCTTTTACCTCGGGGACACTCGGACACGC
>NC_051405.1:7933283-7933407 GCF_015228065.2 Penaeus monodon
TTCCTTTGTCCTTCGTTTTTCTTATCGTCTCTGTGACTTAGCCTTACTATTGCAGTATATATGACTTCTCGTAACTGTCATTTTGCATAGTGCATAGTGTGTAGATTATCCTTCTCTCTTTAAT
>NC_051405.1:7933579-7933777 GCF_015228065.2 Penaeus monodon
TCCTTTCCACATAAAAAAACGAACCTTCAAAAACAATGAATCCCCGACAGACTCCCAAAATCTGAAAAACACATGATTTCGCCGAAACGCTTCCCTGGCACTGGCCCGCTCGGCCTGGCCCAGGCGACTCCTAGCTGCGGTGCCACACTCCCTCGAATTCCCTTAGCACCTGTTACACGCTTCTCACCACACACATTA
>NC_051405.1:7937175-7937420 GCF_015228065.2 Penaeus monodon
AATGCACGCTCTTTCATGTACTTTCTAAATCTTTCTATTTTTTATTAATCCTCCCCTCTCTTTCCCTCCTCTTTGGTTCGCAGTTCATTTCTTTTTATTTTGGCTTAACCCCCTGTTTCGTATTTTTTGTTTATCTCTTCTTGCTGCCTGTGTTTTGGTTGAATCTTCTTTGCTCTCTCTCCCTGTTTGTCTGTCTGTCTTTCTGTTTGTCTCTCATTCTGTGCATATCTCTCCCTTTCTCTGTT
>NC_051405.1:7937583-7938088 GCF_015228065.2 Penaeus monodon
TGCTATCTCTCATCCTCGGCCTTCATTCCATCATGCTTCCCCCCCATCTATTTGCTCCCTACATCATCCAAACGCCCTCACACTTTCTCTCCTTCTCTCTCCTTCATTCCTTTACTCTTCGCGTTCAGATGGGCAAGCGCCAAGCGTTGTAAATTCGTCAGTTCATTACTTTTTTCCCTTTCCTGGTGGTGCTATGGTATACACAGGTAGTCCACCATCTTCTGGGAGGTCGATGGTGAATATATCAGTGTGAGGGAAGGTATTTGGTGGTTGGTGATTGTGACAGTGATAGTGTATGGTGAATATAGCAGTGTGATGGGAGGTAGTTGGTGACTGTGACAGTGATAGGTGCCTGTGATGGTGTATATTGATTATGAATGACGATGGGATGGTATGTATGGTGGTGAACTTTATTATGGTGATAGTGATTGGTGAATAGGTAATGACAGAACCTTCACCCTCTCGCGCTTATGTCATGAGGATCTCAAAATTCTCATTAAAGAGA
>NC_051405.1:7938134-7938232 GCF_015228065.2 Penaeus monodon
TCGACGAGAGGAGGGGGGGGGAGGGGCAAGGGGAGTAACAGTAGAGAACATGAGATAGCGTTCTGTTATCTTGGGGAAACACACATGCTTGAAGATTT
>NC_051405.1:7938528-7938617 GCF_015228065.2 Penaeus monodon
TTCCTGCGTTGGCATAAATAGTTGCAACGAGATGTTTTCCCGTATGCTAATGACGCAGATTTATTAGCCACCTACGAGACATATGGAGC
>NC_051405.1:7938992-7939317 GCF_015228065.2 Penaeus monodon
TACGTTGCAAAGTAAAACAGAATGACTCCTTGTATCGACCAATTGGCAAGGGCGGTCTAGATCACATGGTAATAAATCCAACAGATTAATATCCCTTAAACATGAAATTGCAAGCGATTCCTGTTGTGTATGAGCATTGCAAGCGCTCGACAAACATTGCACATCAATTGTGAATTGTTTATAAGTCATCTAGAAATAGCACGCTGCTTGCATGCTGACCGCACGATCACACGCACCTTGTAAGGAATGCATGAGATATTGCAAAGGTAATCTTATAGGCTTGAATATTTCTCTAATTTTCATATATTTTTTTAGCATGTTTGCC
>NC_051405.1:7940274-7940581 GCF_015228065.2 Penaeus monodon
CCAGGAGGGTTGACCGGCTGTTCCCGCGGGAGGACGACCTCAAACCTCTGAGATCGCAATCTTCCCTCCAGACGCCATGCGTGCCACATACCCCCGCCCTCCTGCCACTCTAAACCCCTCTCTGATTTGTAAAAAAAATCCCAATTATAACTCACTTCTACTTTATTTGATATCTGTTATATATGATATAACAACTGCGACGTCGGTGAATGAGACGGAAACGAAAAGCTTAGGTGGGGTGGGAGACGTGGCAACGGAGGGCGCGTGCGGAGCTGGACACACATGCCGCGTGTTGGCCGCTTCGCCT
>NC_051405.1:7940878-7941064 GCF_015228065.2 Penaeus monodon
AACAGAAACCACCTGGCCACATTGGAACACATTCATCGCCATAATTTTTCGTTCAAGCTTCTCCCTTTACGAATTCCATTTTATGGAGAGAGGCTAATTTCTTCCTTATTAATCAAAATCAATATTATTCTCCTTGCGGATTTTTCTAGCTCTGAAAATGATCCAAAGATTCGTGATATTTGGTTC
>NC_051405.1:7941160-7941252 GCF_015228065.2 Penaeus monodon
TGTTCGATTTTCTTTTGTTTTCACTCGTTGTCAGAAACTTTTGCGTAAATTAACACGCCTTGAAATAAGACAGGTTATGTGTTCCCTTTACC
>NC_051405.1:7941456-7941602 GCF_015228065.2 Penaeus monodon
GCGTTCGTTAATCAGCTGTAAATCTCTCTTTCTCTCAACCTTATGTAGATTCCTCATCTCTATCCCTCTTCTGAATCTCTTTTTTCCTCCTTTTTAAAACATTTCTCCCCGCTACTTCCTTCCTCTTCATTCTCTGTTATGTTGTA
>NC_051405.1:7941877-7942590 GCF_015228065.2 Penaeus monodon
TCTCGCCGTCTGTGAAGAACCATTATGTCTCCTTTTTATCACACGCGTGAAGTCATTTCTCTCTCGTCTGACATAATCAAGGCGCATTATTTTTTATCAGTGTCGCGGATGATTAATTGAGAAATGCTTATATCCCGCGTACGGTGCGTATCATTCATATGCAAATCGTATTTGGAGATTACAAAATGCATCGCGCTGGACACCCGCGCCCTCTCGAAGGATTCAAAAAACCCGCGCGCTCCGGATTACCCGCCAGCGTTGCCATCACTCACTCGAGGAAAATAGATAAGTTTCCTATATTCGCACAATACTTCGACAAATCTGCTTAACTCTCCTTCCTACACCACGTGTTATACCACCTCATCCCTATAAAACATTCATTACCCCATAGATTTCCACCTGAATTCCAATACAACGGCACCAACTGCGACATAGCATCACCATCAGCGTTTCTGTAATTGTAATCCAAGAAGTGGCGGGAAATCCGAATGTATCAACCATGTATTCGTCTTGGAGAGAAATGGTCCCCCGCGCCTTTTGTCCTGGGCGGCGGGCGAGTTTGTTAATGAAGTGTTTCTCTACCATACACTGGCGGATCTGCACGACTGTCCATAAACAAGGATATATGATATGGTTGCAGGACCAGAGGCGGACAAGGAGAACGAGGCGGCCATGACGTAACTTAAGGCTGGCAACCATCTTGCTACACCCAT
>NC_051405.1:7942961-7943310 GCF_015228065.2 Penaeus monodon
CATAAGGGACTCCCACATCTTGCCCTAGATATTAAAACGGACCGAAGCTTTTTACATGCAAAATAATCCTGCAGTCAGACCATAGGACGCACAGCAAACAGGTGTGCGTCAGGGCGATGATAACCGAGCAGTGCGCCCCTTAGTGAGTTACAAGCAGACACAAGCACTGCTGGGATGTCTGCCTGTGCATGGCCTCAGGCAGCCGGTACAAGGGAAATTGGGAAGCTGCTAAAGATATTACACTTGAGGATGCGCTGCCTGCATTTTGATATTGTTGTTTTAACCTTTTTTTTCAAATTATGAAGCTGTTGATTTTTGGTATGTTCGACCGTTGAACGGTTTGTCCTTT
>NC_051405.1:7943462-7943693 GCF_015228065.2 Penaeus monodon
CCTCCCTCCCTCATTCCCTCCCTCCTTTTTCCCCTCCTACCCTCCCCTTTCCCCTCCCTCCCTCCTTCCCTCCCCCTTTCCCCTCCCTCATTTTTTCTCTTCTTCCCTCCCTCCTTCCCTTTTCCCCCCCTTCCCACCCCCTTTCCCCTCCCTCACTCCCTCTTCCTCCCCTCCGCTTCCCCTCCTTCACTTTACAGCTTCCCCTTAATGACCTATGATAAATTGTCCAAG
>NC_051405.1:7944267-7944385 GCF_015228065.2 Penaeus monodon
TTAAGACACCGTCGAAACGCGTGAATCCAGTGTTTAAACCCGAGATCCCGACTCCGGCCATCGCAGAGGGGAAGTAATAATTAGCCCATATGTTTGTGAGGGGACAGACGACGGACGT
>NC_051405.1:7944485-7944654 GCF_015228065.2 Penaeus monodon
AAAAAAAAAGATAGAGAAAGAAAGGAGAAAAAAAGGCGAGGGAAGGGATAGAAAGAGGGGAGAGTCGAGAATCCGATAAAAGGCGGTAAAATTGACCATTCGGGTCACACTGAGGTAGGGATAATGGTAAACAAAGGGATGTGTGTGTGTTTTGCAAGTGCGTGGATAT
>NC_051405.1:7944875-7944974 GCF_015228065.2 Penaeus monodon
ATGGCACGCCTATGTTGTCCCCTAGCATTCCTTCATGTCATGTTCCCCTCGATGAGTTTTAGTGCCCGCGACCTTTTTCTTCTGTATTTCTGACATGTC
>NC_051405.1:7945622-7945905 GCF_015228065.2 Penaeus monodon
GGTGGCACTTTGCATGACAGGCGGCACTCTGCAAGACAGGTGGCATTCTGCATGACAGGTGGCACTCTACAAGACAGGTGGCACTCTGCAAGGCAGGTGGCACTCTGCAAGACATGAGGCACTCTGCATGACAGGTGGCATTCTACATGACAGGCGGTACTCTGCAAGACAGGTGGCATTCTACAGACAGGGGACTCTGCAAGGCAGGTGGCACTCTGCAAGACAGGTGGCACTCCCTTCCCATATTACATGACAGCCCTAAACTTCGAAATTATTTTTTTGC
>NC_051405.1:7946375-7946771 GCF_015228065.2 Penaeus monodon
GAGGCCTGACACCAGGGAAAGTGGCATCACCAAAGGACTACATATTCTTGACATCCCCTTGCGCTCGCTTCATTCAAAACCCTCCCTTATGACTTGCTCTTTCTCTGGCAACACTTCCCTCGCCGCGCCTGGCACCGTCCCCCAGGCACCACATACCGGCACTTTGTATCACCTGTTTCCCCCAGTGCCAGAGAGAGTGCCTCCCCTCGCCGCATGTAGCACACCATGCGGGTGTAAATGTCAGGTAAAAATGAATGAAACTCGACCATCGTTTCCTAGATCACGCTCGCTTGTAACCCTGTTCTCTCCCTCCCCGTTTTTTTGTTTTTTTTTCATTCTACGCATCCTCGGTTTTCTTAACTATTTTGTTTACTAATATGATTTTCTCTGTCCATC
>NC_051405.1:7946900-7947043 GCF_015228065.2 Penaeus monodon
CTATACATTCTCGGTTTTCTTAACTATTTTATTTATATACGATTTTCACTATCTACCTTTTTCGTTGTTTTTCTCCTTTTTTTATATGGAACGTATTTCACTATTTGCTTTATACTTTTTACTGTGATCTGGTTCATTGATTG
>NC_051405.1:7947640-7948370 GCF_015228065.2 Penaeus monodon
TTTCTCGATGTCGTTGGAGGCTATGAAATATATAACACTATACCTGGTATTTCTTTTTTCTGCACAGTTCAGTTTTATTTTTCTAGTCTACCCTTGGTGAACTTTTGCCGACCCCGTTAACCCGTAACATTTAAGATGAGCACTTTTTCCAGATCTGCCTAATAGGCTAATTTCCATAATCGTTCGAAGTTCATATCACATGTTCTTCTTGAGATTATAAAATTCTTTTTTAGCCAAAGATTGTCAAGCGATCATCAAGCAGCACTCAAGCTGACAGAAATAAGGGAAAACGAATGTGTATATGAATGAAAAACTGATTTTCGTGTCTATTACTGTATAAAAACTGAACATTCCATGCATAAATTTTCATCAACTGTCGACTCTTTTATTCGTATTTATGTATGTATTCCATTACGTGCGTATGTGCATAAATGAAATAGCAACGCGTAGTAACACACTGATGCAAACCAGTAATCTTTAACGAAACAACCTGTTTGAAGAATATCATTTTGTTTGCAAGTTACGGAAATGAACAATAGAAGTCAGTTAGCTTTAAAAGAAAAATTGATTATTGCAAAAGAGTTCTTGGAAATATACAAATTTTTTGCAAAATTTTTTTAAGAAATATGATATGTGATTTTAGATTTGTCTTTTTGTGGGAACGGAAAATCGCTGGAAATACGTAGCGGGGCGTTCCGGAACGGAAGGGAAAAAGGTTTAAGAAGGAATG
>NC_051405.1:7948880-7949749 GCF_015228065.2 Penaeus monodon
TCAAAACCCATGCAAATATAACAAACCATAAAATGCATTCGTTTATCTAAACAAATATGAAAATTTATGACAAATCTCTCTCTCTTTCTCTCCCATTTTTTCCCACCAGTAAGGAAACGCCCAGAAACTTGAGAGTGTGTAAAGCTTTCTTACATTTTGAAAGAAAGATTGTTCTCTCCAACCCTCTTCCCCCCCTCCCCCCTCCCCCCCCGACCTGTCCCTCAGCCCTCTCCTCACCCTCTCCCCCGTCTCCCCCACCCTCTCCCCCCATCCTCTCTCCCCCTCTCCC
The DNA here is from genome assembly GCF_015228065.2 of Penaeus monodon. Lineage (NCBI taxonomy): Eukaryota > Metazoa > Arthropoda > Malacostraca > Decapoda > Penaeidae > Penaeus > Penaeus monodon. The sequence continues at coordinate 7,949,170 of NC_051405.1, forward strand.
ACGCCCTATCCCCACCCCCTCTCCCCATCTCCCCCCCATTCTCTCTTCCCTCCCTCCCCCCTACCCCTCTCCCCATTCTCCCCCATTCTCTCCTTCCCTCCATCTCCCCCACCCCTCCCCTCCCCATTCTCCCCCATTCTCTCTTCCCTCCCTCTCCCCCCACCCCCTCTCCCCATTCTCCCCCATTCTCTCTTCCCTCCCTCTCCCCCCACCCCCTCTCCCCATTCTCCCCCATTCTCTCTTCCCTCCCTCTCCCCCACCCCCTCCTCTCGTAGTTCCATTCTGCCAATTTTCCTTTTCTTGGTCTTGTGAACATCTGCGTCTTGTGCATTTTAAAATTCCCTTTATTCTCTGTCTTTCAGATCCTCTTTTTAGTCTTTTTGCCTTTTATTTCTTTTCCTGCCTTTGTCTACCACCGTCTTTTTCCTCTTTATTCTTATTTCTTTGATTCGCTCTCTCCATGTTATATCTTTCTCTTATTTTGTCTATTTTTTTCTCTTTCTCTTTTATGTCTATTCCCTTTTCTCTTCTCTTTTTCTTTTTCTCCTCATATTCGCTTTTCATGCCCTCTCACTCGCTT
>NC_051405.1:7950141-7950530 GCF_015228065.2 Penaeus monodon
TCCCAAAATTTTTATAAAAATAAACTTATAATTTCTAAAATTTTTAATGAGAAAATAATTTTTTTTAAATATTATTATATTAATATTATATGTGTTGTTGGGGTGCATTTCTATAGATTAATTATTTTTCAAAATTATATATATTTTCATTTATTCATAACTAATTTATTAAATATACATCTGTTGGGTTGGGGTTTATTTTTATGGTTTTGTCGTGTGCAGTGCTATCGGTTCGCATTCAAAAGGGAACGGCCATTATAGTCCTTTAAGCTTGCTAAGCCCTATGCCTATTCATGAGGTTTCTTTCATGAATTCTGCTATTTACTCGCCCGGCTCTTGTTTCTTTTATTGTGGTTTCGGGTCTCGGGTCTCGGGTCTCCCCCCCCCTT
>NC_051405.1:7950722-7951219 GCF_015228065.2 Penaeus monodon
GTCCCCCCCGTTCCCCGTATCCCCCTCCCACCTTTCTTCTTCCTCGCGTGCCGCCTATCGTATATCTCCGACCACATTAATAAACGTAGCTGTTCGCACCTCCCTCAACTCAGGCGCTCGGGTTACCTGTTGCCCTCCCCTTTCTCCCTTCCCCCCTCCCCCACCCTCCCTCCTTCCTTCGTCCTTCTCCTTTCCCTTCTCTTTACTTCTCCCTCTCCCCCTCCTTCGTTCCTTCCTTCATCCCCTCACTCTTCCCCTTCCTTTATTTCTCCCTCTCCCCTCCTCTCTCTCTTCTTACCCCCCTTTCTCCTCTTCCCTTCTCTCTATTCCTCCTTATTATCTCTTCCTCTCTTCTGTATACTGTGGTTAAGAGTTAGTACAGACCACGACTCTCCCCTATTGTTTATACGCACTAGTGTGTATATTGTTAGCATTATTATCGTGATTATCATCGTAGAAACATGACACATACTGAGAAAAAAACAATAATGAAGTTG
>NC_051405.1:7951375-7951657 GCF_015228065.2 Penaeus monodon
ACACACCCCTCCTAATCCCCTCATAAAAGCCCCTTGAAGAGAACAACCCACAGCAATCAGCGATAGAGCGTGAGTCACAAAAGCACAGGTGAGACGCCACAGGTGAGGAGGGCCACATGCTGCCTACGTGACGCAATAAGCTTCTGTCAATTCGATTTATGGCGATCGGGCTTCACTTCCAGATGCCGCCGATAAACCCGCTGGGCTGTTGACTGATTTTATTCGCTTTAAAAGGCGTCATTGTTGTGTTTGTTCATGAAACTGAAAAATGCACAGTCCACA
>NC_051405.1:7952093-7952345 GCF_015228065.2 Penaeus monodon
AAAAAAAACGAAATCTGCAGAGAGAGGGAGAAACAGAGTGGAGAAGGAAGAAAAGTCTCGCCTCCCCCCTCCCTCCCTCCTCCTCCTTCCCCCCTCTATCTCAGGTGACCTCAGCCTCCGGGAGGGTCAGCGGGGCAAGGTCACGTGACACTCTCCGCCCTCCCACGCCCCTTTGCAGCGTTTCCTTTGTCATCGCTTTCTTGGCCTCCTGCATCTGCTTCAGTCCCCCCTTTGCTTAACTTTTTAAATGGA
>NC_051405.1:7953450-7953564 GCF_015228065.2 Penaeus monodon
CTGTCACTCTTGTATTGGTACCAGTTTCTCAGTGGTACCTGCTGGTATGGTTGGTATTTGACACTGTAATCTTGTAACACACGCCCTTCCCCTCTCATTCTTTCTCTCTCAACA
>NC_051405.1:7953890-7954051 GCF_015228065.2 Penaeus monodon
CTTATCTGCGTCTCACTCTTGACACTACCAGACTTTATCAGAGCGCGTTATCAGCAAGGCGCGGGTAGTTCCTGAACGGGCGTGCTTAAGATAAGGCAAGTCTGTGTTAGCTAAGCTTATCTCGTGAGCCACGCGCCAGGCACTCGCGTCACTGCCCCCCC
>NC_051405.1:7954384-7954810 GCF_015228065.2 Penaeus monodon
TTCTGCTTCTTTATCTGTTTATCTGTATATCCCCTTCTCTCTGTATTCCTGTCTCCTTCCTCACTGTCCCTGTGTTTTTTCTCTCTGTTTTTGCTCTCTCTCCTTCTCTCCTTCCCTTCCTCCCTCCTTCCTCTTCTACCTGACCTACCACATTTATCAATGGTTCCCACCTCCCTTTCTATCTCTCCCTCTCCTTTAACGATCCCCACCTCCTTTTCTTATCTCTCCCTCTCCTCTCTGTTTCTCGACCTCTCTCTCTCTCTCCATCCTCCCCTTCTCCCTCCCTCTCTTTATCACCGTCTTTGTCTCCTCGTATCACTCCGTGTCTGTCGTTCGTATCTCAGCCACGATCACGCTCTTTGTGTCTTTGGTGATCTTAAGATTGTGATGTGATTAGTTATTGACATGTTCTCCGTGTGGGTGTGA
>NC_051405.1:7954827-7954933 GCF_015228065.2 Penaeus monodon
GGGGGGGGGGTAAAGCTATTTAAGTGCGATTTTGTCTATTTTTTTATGTAATGTGTATTTGATGGAGCAAGATTAATTGATAAAACGATTGCATACCAGTGCATGA
>NC_051405.1:7955511-7955589 GCF_015228065.2 Penaeus monodon
AAAAAAAAAAATCAATAATCCTCTCTTCCTTTTCAATTCCCATTCATCCGTACTCTCCTCCCTCCCTTTTTTAATACC
>NC_051405.1:7955640-7955877 GCF_015228065.2 Penaeus monodon
ACTTCCATTACGCGTTTCCTTCACAATAAAGATCCTGCTGTGTGCTTGATATCACCCGCGGAACCCATTTTATAAGGCTAATGGAGCGCGTAACACCTGGCCATTTTTCGGCCTACCCTCCCTCCCCCCCTCCCCTCCCTCCTTCCTCTCGTGAACCTCTCCCTCTCCCTCCCTCCCTCCCTCCCTCCTCCGGTCTTCCTCTCGTGAGCCCCTCCCCTCCTCTCACCTCTTCTTACA
>NC_051405.1:7955981-7956310 GCF_015228065.2 Penaeus monodon
TTCTTTATTTCTCTCTCCAACTCCTCTTCTCTTCTGTCCTTTCCTCTCTGCCATCTCTCCTTACCCTCTTCTTTTCTCCTCCTTCCCTTCTCCCACTTTCCCTTACCCTCTTCTCTTCTCACTTTCTCCCTCTCTCACCCCTTCTTACCCTCTCCATCTCTCCTTCTCTCAGTCTCTCTCTTCCTCCTCTATTCTCCTCTCCCTCTCCTTTTCTCAACCCTCTCCTCCCCCCTCTCTACCTCCCCTCCCCACCTCCTTCCCCTCCCTGTTCCCCCCCTCCCCCCTCCCTCCTGCCTGCCTCCCCCCCCTCCATTTGGCTTCTAACACGG
>NC_051405.1:7957290-7957559 GCF_015228065.2 Penaeus monodon
TTTACGGTTGATGTAGGTTTAGGTGAGGTGTTGAAAGGGTCTCTTTCGGTGGGAGTGAGGGAGGGGAGCAGGTTACGGGGGGAGGTGTTAAGAGTGTCTGTCTTTTCTATATTGCTATTTTTTTACCGCAAATACTATCTCTTTTCGTCATTCATAGACGTTCCTGAATCAGTCTAGTTGATTTCCTACTCTATCAATTGATATCAATTGATTACGCGCAGCAATCACCTTATCCTTTTTATCGGCTGCTTTGATAACACGCTGATCGG
>NC_051405.1:7957912-7958432 GCF_015228065.2 Penaeus monodon
CGCGCATTCTGCTTATGCACACGTTTTGGGTGTATGTGAGCGTATTTGTGTTTCTGTGTTTCTCTTATGCGTGCACATTTGTTTGTGTGTGCTTGGTGCCCACTTACATAACAACACGTTGCAGTTCAATATATATACATCGATATATGCATTTATCTACACACAATTATATACGATTTTTTCTTTTGCATACATTTACCTACTAAACGTCCATTACATACGAAAGAAATATGCACATATGTACACATTTACAAACTATAAAAAGACAAACATCCACACATTCATGTTTTTTTTGCGTGCGTGTTCTCATCAAACGAAGTCAAGACACAGATATTAATTAAATATCCCTCACCAGCTGTTTACCCTCACCCCCCCCCCCTCTCTCTCTCTCCGCCCACCTTCTCGACGTCGCTCGCTATGCTTTTGTTTACAGAGGAACGGTACGCTTTTTTGTACGTTCAGAAAATGCGTTATCTTATCAGGTCTAACGGCAGAGGCTCGTGTGCATATCTGGTGTTTG
>NC_051405.1:7958890-7959433 GCF_015228065.2 Penaeus monodon
CCAGGAGGACGCAAACCACCTCGTCCGAAACCTTACCGGAAGTTCAATAAGCTCGTGAGATGAAGGGAAAACGGACGTCAAATTTGGCCTGGTAACGAACGGAAGGATGTCCGGGCTAATCTCGCCCTTATGCCAAAGGCTCTTAAGGTCGCTATTATCTCACGAACCCGAAGGAGAACTTTATCGATCTGGAAAAAAAAACTGGCAATAATCGATCGATATCCCGGCGTCCGAACGCGGCCAAAGGGTATGTAAATAAAGGTTCTTTTGCTCTTTCTTCGACTGCCTTTTCGTAATCATCTCCTTAAAATGGAATAAAAAATCGACTTAACTCCCCCCAAAACACCAAATAATAACGACGATCTAAGTGACTGGGCGAGAGAAATTACGAAGGAAAAAAGAAAAACGCCATATCAGCTGGTCAAAGGAATGACGCAGACAACAGTTACCAGATCCAGCAGCTGTTAAGAAGCGATAACCGGGATATGCGTAGACTCCACCCTGACTTGGCTACACTGACGCTAGCTTTGTTTAGCACGCGTC
>NC_051405.1:7959701-7959869 GCF_015228065.2 Penaeus monodon
CATTTTTATAGACATGATACATTTTACTTGAAGTTATGCATAAGTACATACCAAATCCTCCATGGTGATAAATTTCAGCATATACATCATGCACATTTCATGAATTTATAATATAGATAAAATGATAATTATAAAGGCAGAAACTAGGATGATTTATAACCAACAACA
>NC_051405.1:7959910-7960005 GCF_015228065.2 Penaeus monodon
CTATTAATTGGACAACGATTGCGGAATTTTAGCGTCTTTTTAACACACCATCTATACATTTTATTCATTACATCTCCATCGCTATTGGTATACAA
>NC_051405.1:7960323-7960803 GCF_015228065.2 Penaeus monodon
GTGCGAGCGTCTGTACGTGTGTTTGTGTGCGTGTTCCTGCGTTCGTTCTTGTACCGATGTGCAGAGAGAGGTCGCTGATTATACAAACGACAAATACTAACTAATAAAGCTCTAAGTCCTTGCTACTTATCACTACAAATACTAATTTGGCTGAAGATGAGTCGGACTCCCTTTGTAGGCTCTGTGTAATTGAGATTCGGGTCACGTACCATACATGTGTGCAGTAAGTAAGCAAGTGTTCTTAGCGGTCTGTCCTTGTGTGTAAGGGGGTAAGGTGGGGGGTGGGGGGGGCGTAGACTCTCTCTGGGGGTGGGGGGTGTAGTTTCTCTTGGGGTGGGGTGGGGGGTGTAGTCTCTCTGGGGGCGTAGTATCTCCCAGTTCGTTTCTTTTCTCATCTGCTTTTCTGTTTTATCTCCTTTTCTATTTTTTTTCTGCTTTTATTTTTTCCCTAGAGTAGTGTATCGTCTTCCTAACCCTTGC
>NC_051405.1:7961579-7961680 GCF_015228065.2 Penaeus monodon
TCTTTCGCATCGGAGCTAATTTCATGGTCAGTCTCCCCTCATTCATTTGGCTCACTGCCTTTCCCTCTCTCCTCTTTTCCTTTGCTTCCCCTCAACAGTTG
>NC_051405.1:7963440-7963918 GCF_015228065.2 Penaeus monodon
TCACCCACAGTCACTATATCTTAAACAAATAAACATACATGGGTATAAACATAGAGAAAATTGAAGTCTAAAACATGCATATCAAATCGGTGATCATAACGCGAAAAAACCAGTGAAGCAAAAAATGATTGTTTTTTAAAGTAAAAATCCCACAGTTTTACTAAACTCTCAAAAAGGAAAATTTTTTGTCTGTAAGGTTTGGGTAGTAATTTTTGTTGTGGTGCATTTGGACTATACATTAACAAAAGGCATTTTTATCAGATCAAAAAGCTTTAGAAATAAAAAACCTTTTTAAATTACTCCCTTTGGTAAAAAGTATGTACCCTTAAATACGAAAACTACTTTTCACCATTTAAACCCAATTTTTTTATTGTTTAATATTTAGTGCTATGTGCACTCCAAAATAGCTTTACTAAAAACAGCTAGTAAAATTTTCCTACTTTTTAAAATTTCAAAATAAAATTTAAAATGCATTCCA
>NC_051405.1:7964100-7964335 GCF_015228065.2 Penaeus monodon
GCCAGCAACAAAGCACGATCGCCTTTGCATCCACCGCTATCAACAGCACCTGGTCATGATGCAAAGAGGGCGTGTGTGTTTAGGAGGGTGGTCGGGGGGGTGGGGTGTAGGGGGGGGGGAGGGAGAGGGTAGCGTCTTTCGTCACAAGGGATTTCATGACGTTGTGCTTTCGAAGGTACATTTATGCGAGTTATTTGGTGTGTGCATGAACTCTGTTTATGGGTGTGTACATGGA
>NC_051405.1:7964613-7964743 GCF_015228065.2 Penaeus monodon
CCTCCACCATCCTTCATCCAGACCCTCTTAAGCGAGCCTTCCATTCCTCTCTCTCTTTCTCTCCCCCCCCCCCCCCCACGTTCTGACCGCCAGGTGACGCAAGAATCGGGAATCGGGAACGCCAAAGAAA
>NC_051405.1:7964894-7965078 GCF_015228065.2 Penaeus monodon
AAACCCCGGAATAACAACGAATAAAAAAAGGAATAGAAAACTGTTTGGGAAAGGGAAAAGAGGAAAAAGGAAAGGGAGGAAGGGAGGGCGAGGAATAAGGAAAGTAAACGAATAATAAAAAACGGAAATTAATTTATTTGTCCGCGAAAAATAAAGATAATAAACATTAAAAGAAGAGATAATC
>NC_051405.1:7965889-7966292 GCF_015228065.2 Penaeus monodon
TTTCCCGACGCCCACCCTAACCCGCACACTTGCCGCTTTCCGCCCGTAGGCAAGGTGTTCCGCCAAGGAAAGTGGGGGGGGGGGATGATATTTAAGGGGGAGGAGGCGAAAAGGGAGGAATGAGAGATGGGGTTAAGGGAGGAAGGGGAGAAAGGGAGGGATGAGAGATGGGGTTAAAGGAGGAAGGGGAGAAAGGGAGGAAGGAAGATAGGGCTAAGGGAAGAAGGGAGAAGGGAAAGGAAGAAAGGGATAAGGGAAACACGGAGAAAATAAGACTGGAAGATGGGGTTAAGAGGAAAAGGAGAAATATATTGCAAAGGGAGATAGGGGAAAGGAGAATAAAGGGGGGGGGTAGGGACGAGGGTTAGGAGGGGGACTCCCTCATTTCGTATTCATAATTGTT
>NC_051405.1:7966789-7967244 GCF_015228065.2 Penaeus monodon
AGCAGTGAATGATTTCCCTGCGTCCTTAACCACTCATCCCCAGTGCATTACGCAGCGCCCCCTCCCCCCCTCCTCCCCCCTTACGGTTCGTGGGGTTCAGCTGGCAGACCATTAGCCTCCCCCCCCCCTTCCTCACCCTCCCCTGCGGCAGGTTGGGGGGGGAGGGGGTGCCAGGTGCAAGACGAAATCGCGGCTGGAGGGACGCCCGTCTACCTTACACACGCGGCATTGAAATCACTCACAAGTCCAGCTTTTTTTCCCCTCATGTTCTCGCTCGCTCTTCTCTTCCCCTCTTTCTTTCTCCCTCTCCGCTTATTCTCGCCTCCTCTCCGCTTATTCTCTTCTCCTCTTCTTTCTCCCTCTTTGCTTGTTTTCTTTTTCCTCTCTTTCTTCCTCTGATATTTTTTCTCTTTTCTCTTTTCTCGATGTATGTTTGTTTCCTTCTTTTTCGTTTC
>NC_051405.1:7967541-7967839 GCF_015228065.2 Penaeus monodon
AGTAATAGCAAGCGCGGCATTGGTTATGGTAACGGTCTTCGCTGTAGCATCATAGTAACAGTGAGAATGGCAGCCGCTGCGGTAATGACAACAACAGTAACAGCAGAGCAATCATCCAAGTGTTAGTAACAGTAACATAAGAAAAAAACTAAAAAGTAATTTTGACACAAGAAAAGATAAACAATAATAGTCAAAACGACCGAAGATCACCTTCTAGGCAGCCCCGAGCAGGCGCCCCAAGCCCCCAGCACGACGGCGCCCCATAAACAGCTGTCTCGATATCCTACAGGTATTATGA
>NC_051405.1:7968149-7968388 GCF_015228065.2 Penaeus monodon
GACACCTGGTGCTGGACAAGCCCTTTCATTCTCTCCCCACTCCCTGTGCACCGGATCCTTGGTACTTGTTGGGACTGCTTGTTCACGCTCCGGCCGACCGCTCGCTCCGTGGGCGCGTCACTTTCCTCGTTTTCGTGTTGTTCACCACCGTCGCTATTTCGTCATTTTTCTTTACATTATCATCATTGTCCCTGTTATTATCGTTCTCATCAACAACGGCATCCTTATCCTTAATCATA
>NC_051405.1:7968891-7968983 GCF_015228065.2 Penaeus monodon
AGGGGGGTCGGGTTGAGCATCTGTCGTCGGAAGAAAAAAGTTGGAATTGGGCACGTGCTGCCTGCTTGTGAAGGTGGATTAGCAGAAGGTGT
>NC_051405.1:7969019-7969118 GCF_015228065.2 Penaeus monodon
TGTCTCCGCCAGCTGCCCCGAAGCAGGTCAAACGGGGCGGCGATGCATTAAATCTTGGGGTCGGTCGGAGGCTCCAGCCCGGGATGCTGCTGGGCTCTT
>NC_051405.1:7969571-7969648 GCF_015228065.2 Penaeus monodon
TGTGTTGATTATTTGATGATATGTGTGTGATTATATGAATTGTTGTGATTTGTTAGTGATTTGTATTAGTGTATGTG
>NC_051405.1:7970010-7970089 GCF_015228065.2 Penaeus monodon
GATTTGGGGGTGAGGGTGAGGGAGGAAATGCCAGAATGCGTATATATAGTGAGAGTATAGTGACAATTACTCATAAACT
>NC_051405.1:7970251-7971151 GCF_015228065.2 Penaeus monodon
AAGATCTTACTGGAGCTAACAGGATAAGTTTAAGATGCCTTTATATTTTTTTACGCATGGAGTGTATATCACAGTATCATAGAATTGCAGAAATTATTTAAATTGAGTTTATAGTGTTGGTAATGGTAGACCAATTTGCGTGAACGTAGTAGTAACGCTCCCAGTGGTGTGGCGGCGGAGGCGGTAACGGTAGCGGAGAACAGAAGGTAAAAGACGCTGTTCCTCCAACCAACCGCTCTTGCCCAGAAAAACATCTGCTGGACGCCACTCTTGGGAGGAATTCTGGAGTCTGCACTTTCTCCTCCTCTCGCGTTTATTCTCTTGCTTGTGGATTCGTTTTACTTGTGTGGGTTTCTGAGGATAGTTTCGTTGGGTTGTGCGGGCGTGTGTGTTCGTGTGTTGTGTTGGGCGAGAGAGAGAGAGAGTAATGGCTGACTAAGTTGTCCGATATGGCAACGTTCGGGCGCGCGTTTCCACGTGTCGATGAACAGCTGCCACGAGCCAGCCACCTCGTCCGATTCACTTGACGCGCGTAACACAAACCTCGCTTTATGCCTTTCCAATCGTATATATTCTCATAAAATTATGATTGAGACATTTGCGAAAAAATCAATGAAGCTAAAGCCTTGAAAAAAGAACATGATACCGTAGACTTTCAAGCCAAGAGCTGGAAAACCCGGTTCAAAAATTCAAAACTCGCGCCATGCGTCGGGAGGCGTTAAGATCAGATCTCATAGTTGTCTTGATTTCGACTTGATAACATCTGCCCAAACACTGATTACCGCAGCAACCTCAAGTCCAACTCAAATTTTGGGAGAGGAAGCTTAGCAGACTTGCATTTACGTGTGTACACACTCTTGTATATATAGAAGCATGTTTGGGTTAAAAGGTGTCACAGAT
>NC_051405.1:7972504-7972797 GCF_015228065.2 Penaeus monodon
AAGACGAAATATCTGTCCATACATTACCATCAGATAACCACCACCCAAGTATCACGAGAAAAAAGAAATAGTCTACCATTAATTTCCTATCAGAATTACATCTACTGATGAAATAGATAATACAGAGAGAAAAGACATGTTTTATTCCCCAACGAGCCATTTGACATTTAGACATGAGTCATAAAAACTACCGAAAAATACAAGTGTTCGATGAGGGTGACATCTGGAGACACTGTGAAGATGGTGTGTTAAGCTTATGTAATAACGAGGAGGGGTGGGTGTGTGAAATACGT
>NC_051405.1:7974094-7974210 GCF_015228065.2 Penaeus monodon
GTATCCCAGCGAGGGCGTCAGAGGCACGTCCGCTAAAAATGGGTTTCTGGCGATCATCTCGTGAAGTCGGGATGAAGAGAGAGCATCATCAGACGCAGCATCACATAAGGATAGGC
>NC_051405.1:7974239-7974508 GCF_015228065.2 Penaeus monodon
AAGAAGGAAGGGACTCTTAAGATAATGTCTTCTTAGTTAGGATTATTTTTTTTTTCGTTTTGTGTGATATGTTAGGCTGTTAACGAGGAAGGGAAGTGTATATATCTATTTATCGAGTGAATGATTTTTGGTTCATTGATGTATCTGAAATGTACATATTTTCATCTCTTTGTTCATCTCTCTACATCACGTATTTAAAAAAAAAATTACCCATACACCAAATTTAATAGTTTATTCTAATACACTGTTTATTTCCCATCTTCTTCGTC
>NC_051405.1:7974600-7974764 GCF_015228065.2 Penaeus monodon
TTTTCGGAAGCCGCAACTTCTTATTTTTTTAAGCTGGACAAATCCCAGTCTTTTCCTGATTATAAGGCGCTGTGTATATAGTTCTTTGGAAATCACCTTCGACAAACAATGGAAAGGATAGAGAAAAGGCCGTTTTCCATCACACTCTCTCTCTCTCTTTCGTT
>NC_051405.1:7975423-7975612 GCF_015228065.2 Penaeus monodon
CGCACACACCCGGCGAAACAAAGACGAGAAACAAGAAAAGCGGAACCGAGGGGTCGAGTGCCACATTACGAGGCGTCCGCAGGTGTCCGCGCAGGTGTGCTAGGTCTTCCCTATTCCCTCGATATTTTTACGACTCGAAGCTACCTGCGCACCGGGAATTTCTCGGGTTCCTTGGACTGCCGCTTCTCC
>NC_051405.1:7975705-7976313 GCF_015228065.2 Penaeus monodon
CGATATGTTCTTCATTGTGTACGTATGAATGAGTACAGGTGCGTATGAGTCTGCCCATCTGCGTACCTGTGTATTTGTACATTTCATGCGCACGTAAGCAGAGGTTCCCCCCCAGCGCCCTGCCGCCCGCACACGGGTCAACAACCAGCGGCGAAGAGGCAAGACCCAAGTGACCCGACGGCGTCAGACTTGCCTAGGGGCGACTGCAGACCTTATCAGACTTGTTATCACCAAGACGCCCTTCGTTATCGCCGGCGCACGTGGCAGCCGATGCGTACAGAGGGCAAGAGCGATAAGGGAGTCAGTGGGCGAGCGTGTGAAGCGATAACATCATGACTGTAGTCCATGGTCGTGCTTAATTAATAGGGTTTACGCAAGGGAAATGACTGTTATTCTGTTCCCTCGCGTGTTCTTCCGGAACAGAACCAGAACACTGTCGATGATTTATTTGTAGAATCGCTCGAAATTTTAAAACAAACAGGTGCAGTATATGTCACTACGAATACTTTTTTTTATAAAGCATTTGGGTCGAAAACCTATGAAAACGGTTTTTAGACCATAGATTTTGCAAAACTAATGCATACACACATTCACACACACATATGTGT
>NC_051405.1:7977123-7977839 GCF_015228065.2 Penaeus monodon
GATAAAACAGATTGCAACCTCATCCAAATTCCGCTGCCTATTACTCCATAGGAAGAAAATAAGCCAATATGGACGGGAGCCTCTAGCCCCGGCAGGGGTACTCGAGCGCGAGCTACACCTGCGAGGCATTTGTATGTCGTCCACGGCAGCCTCTTCCTACAAGTGTGCCGAGCCTAATGACGGGGGCATATTTTTCCCTTATAGCAATTTGGTTTAAATAACCCCGGCGGAGCGTGACAACTCATCTACGGCAGGCGCTAAAACCGAAGCACACCGAGGCCATCTGCTTATCTCCTCACGTACTTTTTCCGCTTCGAGGCAAGCGGGGCGGCGAACCTCTAGCCCGCGGGACCCTGTTCGCCTCACCTCACGGCTGTCGCGCCACGCGCCCTCCAAAGTGTGCCGAGCCTAATGACGGGGGCATTCTGTCTTCCCTTGTAAGCAATTTTGGCTCTTAGAAACCCCCGGCCGGAGCGCGTCAAACTCACCTCTACGGCGGGGCTCCCGAAGGCCACACCGAGGCTCTCTGTTTCTCCCGTCTACTCTTTTTCCGCTTCGAGGAGGCGGGGGCAGCGCGAACACCTGCGCCGGGACACCTGTTCGCTTCTTCCTCCCGCCGCAGCGCCGACGCCGCCCAGGAGCGCGGGCGGCGGCGCCCATTGTGTTTCCGAATTGCAGGTCTTGTCGCGCGAAGGAGAGTAACGAGAGGCAGCGGC
>NC_051405.1:7978485-7978650 GCF_015228065.2 Penaeus monodon
ATAATCAAAGGTAATGAGACATCTACAAATTTTGAAAGCAGTCATCAATTGCTGGATATCTGCAGTTTTTATGACAGTACTATGATATAAACTCTTTTTGATAGTTTTTTCTACTAGCAATAATTGCGGGTTAAGTTTTTATGAACAATTCTTTCCGCATTTTGT
>NC_051405.1:7978669-7979122 GCF_015228065.2 Penaeus monodon
TCTGCGACTTTCCGTACTTGCCAAAACTACTCGTAAAAACATAAAAAATATCATGTCTGAAAATTAGCTCCAGAAATTAGTCCATTATAAGGGACATTAGTTAATAAGTTTCGCTTTACAATCACGCAGAATAAGATTAGCATAGCATTGACAAATTCGAAAGTTACCACTGACTTTAGATCTCGAAAGATATCACCAGGAGTGGACACATTACTGATAAAACGCGCGAACACAGTTGCATTCATTTTGCCTTATCACTCGTAATGAAACATCGCAAGCCACATTATTGACAGGACTCATGGGGTGGGCAAGGCGAGCGTATATTTTCATTTTATATCATCTATTTTCAGCCTATGATGTACTACCATTTCGTAATTAGTAGATGTTACGTGAGCTGTAGAAAATTCCGCGTTGATTTTATAGAAGCATATATTTCGTGTGATATCAACGCCA
>NC_051405.1:7979778-7979957 GCF_015228065.2 Penaeus monodon
AGGGAGTTGAAAGTATAGGCAAAGAGGGGAAGGTACATAGGAAAAAAAGAGAAAAGGAGAAAGAGAGAGATAGGAAAATAGCACTGAAGAGAGATGGGAAAAGTACATGAGGAAAAAGAGGGAAAAGGAGAGAAGGATAGGAAAATAGCATTGAAGAAAGAGGGGAAGGTACATAAGGA
>NC_051405.1:7980123-7980269 GCF_015228065.2 Penaeus monodon
CTGGAGGTAGCGGAGGCGTCGGCGTCTGGACACGAGAGAGGCGGTTAACATGGTCAGCCTTAATTCAATCTGTCGAGTCTTCACGCGGTGTGACAAACCTGCCCTGATTTGACGCACCTTCCCCTTCCTTGACCCCAAATAAAGAT
>NC_051405.1:7980477-7980612 GCF_015228065.2 Penaeus monodon
ATGTGTAAACTGTAATAGTAATGGGGCAATAGTGGTATTAGTAACAGTTATAGTATTAGAACTTGTAAAATAAGTGAAATTAGTATTAATTGTTACAACAGCAGTGGCAATGTATCAGGATATCATTATTTCAAA
>NC_051405.1:7981246-7981312 GCF_015228065.2 Penaeus monodon
TTCTGTCCAACTGTTTTATCTGTATATCTTTTTCTACTCATTTGTTCGGATGTATATCTATTTATC
>NC_051405.1:7981926-7982241 GCF_015228065.2 Penaeus monodon
AAGACCCGCGGTGGCCTCTTCGCCGCAGATGTTCGGACGCAAGTGTTCCCTCCAGACGCCGCTTGTTCGGTCGAGATATTGTCACAACGGAGTCAATTCTCACGGATTCGGACGGTTGCTGGAATGTCCCTTTGTTGACCAAGATAATATTTTAATATCGAGTAATTCCGCCCGGCCAATGGACGTCCGAACTCGTTGGCAAATATGAGAAAGTTTCTTCATAAAACTGCACTTAATCTTGTGCTAATCAACCTCTTAGAAATCGAATACGATTAAAGTTTGTTGCACAAATTCCATTTTCAAATTTGATGACGT
>NC_051405.1:7982283-7982391 GCF_015228065.2 Penaeus monodon
AAAACAAGTGACATTATTTGTGCCGATGAGGAATTTAGCGAGAAAAACGAACGAATGACCTTTCTGTTAGGGCAAGATATTGATCATTAATAACAGAAACTTAATTAC
>NC_051405.1:7982879-7983428 GCF_015228065.2 Penaeus monodon
AAGTGGAGTCATTACACTGATAAATTCAACCTCATTAAGAACTCACGTGAAAAATCAACCTCCACCTACATACATTGCAACTTGCCTTATGAATAGCAAATGGCATCTTGGCCAATAATTCAAAGGATAAATGGCCCAACTTTCTCCTCGGTCGCTTGGCCACCACGCTAGTCCCCCCCAGGAAACTTTGGCCATTTTTAAAACGCGTTCAAAGGGAGTTATTAAATGATTATTCTGGGCTGGGGGGAGGGGAGGGTGCGGGGAGGAAGAGGGGCATATGGGTGAGGGGGAAGGGGTGCTGTATGAGGGGGAGGGAAGGGGAACAGGGATATTTGGGGGAGAGGAGAGGGGGGGTGTGTATGTGGGGGGGGGGGGTGAGTGTACAGAGGGTATGTGGGAAGAACCGAAAGGTGCGCAATCGTGTATGTGTGAGGAGGGGGAGGTATGGGGGGTGGTCATGAGGGAAGAGTGGGAGACGCTATGGGGTTGAGGGGGGGGGGCACATGGAGAGGGGGGAGGGTACATTCATAAATCGATCTGACATAGTTA
>NC_051405.1:7983549-7983665 GCF_015228065.2 Penaeus monodon
TTGCACACTTGTTAAGGGTATCTCATTTCATTGATAACCACTCACAGTTAGTTATGATGAAAATATTCAAGGGTTGTAGTGCTACATGTACGTAACTATAGTAATCGTATTCGTAT
>NC_051405.1:7983820-7984132 GCF_015228065.2 Penaeus monodon
GATGTTACAACCTTCTTTCCACACACACACACGAAGAACAAGGTTAGAGAACACAGAAGAACAAGAACATTACCTCTTTCTCTCACTTAACATTTACATCAATAACGCCAAGAGACACAATGACACACTGACAAAAGATACAAATAGCTTGTGTATTCCAGTTCATCAACAGACTTCATGCAGCGAAGGACAAACATATTGATCTTTGAGTTAATTCAAAAGATGGTTGCGAATTGGTAGTGTTCTGTCGGCTGACTTTGTGCTGGCGCCGCCTCCTCCGGTCCGCGGGGGGGGGGGGGGGTCGGCGAATGG
>NC_051405.1:7984615-7985166 GCF_015228065.2 Penaeus monodon
TCCTTTACGAAATCTGAGAAACAGCAAAATGATCGACGCAGGCCAATCTACAGAACGAGTGATCGGTTCTCAGATTTGAGTAATTACTGAAAATCTATGAACTAAAAGGGAGTTGAGATGGGGAGGAGGAGGGGGGGGAGAGGGGGTGGGAGGAAGGGGAAGGGGGGAGGAGGGAGAGGGGGTGGGAGGAAGGGGAAGGGGGGGAGGAGGGGGGTGGGAGAGGAGGGGGAAGGGGAAGAGAAAAAGGGGAGGGAGAGGAGATGAGAAGAGGGGTAAAGGGAGGAGAAAAGAGAGAGAGAGAGGAGATGTGAGGAGGGAGAAGGGGAGGAGGAGATGGGAGAAGGGGGAAGGGGAGGAGACGAGGGGGAGGGGGGGGCGGTCACTTATCCGTAACTCCCTCGTCTCAGGCCTAACTAACTACCGGCCAGTCTGTAAACGTTCTTTGGCCTGCTCCTTGGTAATCATTCAATTACCAGTAATCGGCCGATCAATAAGGTATCTTTTGCCTTGCTCGGAGGCGGGCGAGCGGCCGCCTGCGGAAACTTTCGCTC
>NC_051405.1:7985835-7986053 GCF_015228065.2 Penaeus monodon
TCTAAAAGTTCGATTCATAACTACATTACCGATATAGACACGTAGCTTTGATATAAAAAGTTAAATCAAAATATGTTAACGAATAATAAATGATGTTGATCGAACAGACAGATACAAAATATAATAATAAATGATGTTGATCGAACAGACAGATATCCGATCAATAGAAACCCCGTCTCCTAAGAAACGAAAGTGGAAGCAGATAAGTTTGAGAGTGA
>NC_051405.1:7986078-7986278 GCF_015228065.2 Penaeus monodon
TCAGATGTTCTGCAAAATTTGTTCATTGTTATTATTTAGATTTCTTCCTTCCCTTTTTGTTAATTTTTCGTCTTTTTTTCTCTTTCTTGCTTTGGTTCTTACGCTGCTCACGCTCTGTCTTTTTTCTTGTAATATTTTCTCCCTCTGTCTCTCTCCTTTTCATTTTTTTCCCTTTCGCTAACTTTATCTCCTATTCTCAT
>NC_051405.1:7986387-7986607 GCF_015228065.2 Penaeus monodon
CTTCTCCCGCTCTTCATCATTCCATCTACCCTCCTTCATTCTTTCTTCATCTCAACCATTATACGAATCTGCGTACGCATAGCCATCAACCTCGTTTGCAACTGCGACTTGCAACATCTCTTACGAAATCATTCTCCTCGCCAACAATTGGAAACTCATTTTGTAATCCTTTGATAACATCTTCCTAATCCTTGGAGTTTGACTGCCCAAAAAAAAAACG
>NC_051405.1:7986782-7987022 GCF_015228065.2 Penaeus monodon
TCTTCCTCCATATTTCTCTTGCGTTTCCTCTTATTTCTTTCTCTCCCCGGATAAAATCGCTTGTGAAGTCCCGATTCCTGACCAACGGCGTAAGTGAACTATGTTACGAAAAGGTCCTAAATTGATCTTCCTTTTGGAGGTCGCCAAGGCAGATATTCACGGTAAATGCATGCCGGCTTACCTAGCGAAAACACGCTAGGTAGCGAGTGCGTTCGCTCTCTCGTCTTCATCTAGCGGAAC
>NC_051405.1:7987445-7987587 GCF_015228065.2 Penaeus monodon
AGTTGACGAAGCGGGTAATGGAGAAGTTAAGAAAGTTGAGAATCGAAGGGGCAGTCGACAAATTGGATAAACAGAACTATTACCTACTTTTAAACGCAGCCTTCGGAGGAATGATGGACAGATTGGCCTCCAGATGGCCGTG
>NC_051405.1:7988005-7988115 GCF_015228065.2 Penaeus monodon
ACTCGCTCGGCAGCAAAAACATGAAAATGCAATCAAAACAAAAACAAACCTCGCCGATCTCTTTAAACTTAAGGACAAACCGTAGCGCGTAAAGGAACGTGGTATTTTCA
>NC_051405.1:7988387-7989021 GCF_015228065.2 Penaeus monodon
CATCCACCTACCTCTATATCCCCCTTTCCCTCCCCTTTCCTTCCCCCTCTCCCTCTCTCCTTCCCCTCCCCTTCACTCTCCCTTCTCCCCCCCCCTTCCCCCCCCTTCTTTTTCCTCGTTGCCCACCCTACCAGAAACCCTCCACGAGGAGCTAAGCAGGTAAAGTGTCTCCAGTGTAAGTAGGTCAGTGCTACAAAGGATAGCTCTGTGGAAAATCGCAAGGGACCCTTTGATGGGCGCCATTAGGGAAAGCATGGGTTGACAGGGAGAGGAGGAGGGGGGGTAGGGGGAGGAGGTGGGTGGGAGGGGGAATAGGGGTGGGGAGGTGGGTAGGGGGGGGATAGGGGGTGGGAGGGGGAGGGGGAGGGGGAATAGGGTGGTGGGGAGGGGGAATAGGGGTTGGGGGTTGGGTGGGGTAAGGAGTGGGGGTGGTCTGGGGTTAGGGGGTTTGGGTGGGGGTAGGGGTAGGGGGGGGGTGGGGAGGGTTTGGGGTGGGGTAGGGGGTAGGGGGGGAATAGTTTTTTAGGGGTTGGGGCGTTTGGGGTGTGGGGTGGGGGTAGTTCCGTTAATGGGATGTGAGTTTGTTTAAGTGAGGGGGGAGAATGTTTTTTTTTTTTTAGGTTTATGAGATAGA
>NC_051405.1:7989363-7989457 GCF_015228065.2 Penaeus monodon
GGGCACTTCGCTGCCGCCTAGCGGTGGTGCCTCGCCGATGGCATTTCCGCCCAGCCTGCCGTGGCACTCATGGGAGGCTGCAGCGGAGGCGGAG
>NC_051405.1:7989508-7989807 GCF_015228065.2 Penaeus monodon
CTGTCACCCGGTTTCTTCCTCTTCCTTGGCATCCTGTTCTTCCTATTCCTCTATTCATCTCTTCGTCTCTTCCTTATTCCTCCATTTCTTTCTTTTTTTTCGTCTCCTCCCCCTTCCTTCACTTCTTCGATTTCCTGCAAGCTGCCTCTCCTCTCCTCTATTTTCCCTTCCTACGTTATCTCCCTTCCTCCGCCTCCTTATCCTTATTCTATTCCTTATCCTTTATTTCTCCTTCTTCCCTCCCTGTTATCTCCCATTTTCCATCTCCTCACCTTCTACGAAAGAAAGACCATTTCCAC
>NC_051405.1:7990165-7990304 GCF_015228065.2 Penaeus monodon
CCCCCCGTCAGAAGTCTGTCGGTCAAGTCACGTCAATCATCCCAGCGCCCGCCTCCCATCGGTAGGTCTAATTTGAATATTAGTGATGTTGTAAGATTAATGGCTGATGACACAGGCCGATGCGACGTTTAGTGTAACA
>NC_051405.1:7990352-7990664 GCF_015228065.2 Penaeus monodon
TAGAAGGTGGAGGGACAGGTAGATAGAGAGGGGGAGGGACAGGTAGATAGAGAGGGGGGAGGGAGAGGCAGTTAGAGGGAGGTACAGAGGGAGAGGCAGTTAGGGAGGGTAGAGGCAGTTAGTGGGGGGTACAGAGGGAGGAACAGGCAGTTATAGGGGGGACGGCAGTTAGTAGTGGTATAGGGGGAAGGGAGGAAGGAAGGGAGAGGGTGCACAGGGGGGAGGGAGAGAGGCAATTGGAGGGGGGGGGGGTACAAGAGGGTGGATAGACAGAGAAGGTAGGGGGGGTCGGGGAGAGGTCGAAGGACAGGC
>NC_051405.1:7991303-7991690 GCF_015228065.2 Penaeus monodon
TCGCGGGCTGGCAAGGGGCCCTGTCATCCGCGCTATGGTCGGTGGGGAGCTATCAATCGTCCACTGTCACATCGCCATAGATACAGGATAGTTCATGTCAGGTCCAGGCCCGTGTGTGCGTGCTAGGCCATCCGTGCATACTGTGGGGTCGTTGCTAGACATCTGGGGTCGTTCTTGCAATCCGGATGTTGCCCGGACGCCGCTCGCAGATGGCTGCCGCTGCACGAGATTTGTCGGATACGTGCAGCTGCGTGGGATTTCTCCTCCGGACAAGGGGGAGGGGAGGGCGGGGGGGGGCGGGAAGAGCCGGGTGGGCGGGATGGGCGGTGATGCTGGCTGGGGGGGGAGGGGGAGCGGTGATGCTGCAGTGTTGTTTCTGTTGCTTGG
>NC_051405.1:7991932-7992248 GCF_015228065.2 Penaeus monodon
TTTCTATTCTCACATAAATCTCCACAAATACATGATATGAATTTCTAAAACAATGTTATTTTCATTCATGTCCTTTAGTTAAAAATTATATGTTTATTTTAATTGTCTATCTGGTTGAGTGTTGTTCACCTTGCGGGTCAGAAGCGAGGTCATTGATTTCCGCTTTACGTGTGGGGTCATATTGATCCTTTCGAGGTCACCGTACGATGTAGGGTCATTGTTCTCACGTCCGAGTATTAGCTTGGGTCATTTTGTATGTACTGTAAGGACCTGGGATTAGTGGGAAGAAAATGGGCAGTCGGATTATTGTTGAGCG
>NC_051405.1:7992411-7992536 GCF_015228065.2 Penaeus monodon
ACGAGACACATACACACATTTCGTGTGTGCGTGCTCTGCGTGCCCCCCTGCCCGAGTGGCATCACCAGAGGCGACTCAGCCCGCCCGCCCCATGCCCTCCGAAATCCTTTCCGGATCTCAAGTCA
>NC_051405.1:7992662-7992991 GCF_015228065.2 Penaeus monodon
TGCGGGGTGATGGAAGCCAGGGAGCCCCAAGCCAGGTTTTCTGGTAGGCTGGACCGGGAGCGGGGCGGGCAAAGCCTATTATGAATCTCCGGTATGACCGAGCGAGGCGGGCTCTTATAACCACGGACGGCGGATGCAGTAGCGGTGTCTTTGCGGAGCCGAGAGGACAGGGGAGGCCCGGGTTTCAACGGGGAAATTAGTTCCCGGTGTGGAAGGGGGGGGGGGGTCTCTCCTCTCTTTTTCTCTTCTTTTGCTTCCCTCATTCCTCTTCTGTTTTATTTCTTCGACACTTCATAGCATTCTTTCCTTTCCTTCGTCTTATCTTTATT
>NC_051405.1:7993065-7993483 GCF_015228065.2 Penaeus monodon
TACAGATACACAGACTTACATTTATCTGTCTGTTTATCTATAACTATTTCTGTTAGCACTGATCTCTCGTTATAGAACATTACTCGATGTTATTTTTATTTCTGATACCGAAGCTATAATCATCTCAATCCGACACTTCTGCACATGGTTCGTGTCTCTCTATCTTTTGTAGACAAGATAACATCACATTATTATCAATAGCAATATTCACACCCAATTATCACAAATGTTAACATCAGTAAAATTTGAGCCACAACCACCCTCGCCGTTACGCATGCGCGGCCGAAAATAGAAGTTCCACGAAAATTCCCAGGCTAAAAAGAAAAAAAAAGTGCACACACAACCTTCGTTCTGAAATCGATCGTGTGTGCATTCGGACGTGGATAAGGTCTTGAGAGCGAATGTGTCCTATATACGG
>NC_051405.1:7993507-7993572 GCF_015228065.2 Penaeus monodon
TCCTATATGCACGGGCTTCCGGATACATGATCGCTTGAGAGAGAAAGAAAGAGAAATAGAAAAAA
>NC_051405.1:7993667-7994152 GCF_015228065.2 Penaeus monodon
TGAATACCAAAGATAAACGTGAGAACAAGTTGTTGTGTTTTGTTGGAGCATTTTCGTCTTTTATCATGACAAAGAAAACGAGGTCTTGACAATGGCGAGCTATTGCGTCATCAGCGAGCCATCAGCTGTTTGGGTCGGGGACCAGGGGGAAAGGGGGGCCCTTTTTGGGGGGTCGCGGGTTACAAAGCCAGGTTTCTAAAGGGAATGGGGGTGGGGGGTAAGTGGATAAGTGGATGAACGAGTGAGAAGGATATGGGATAAATGTGGGAATATAGAAATGTAAATACGTGTTTGCTAAGTGAATAAAGACATCATTCTTCTTGTGAGGAAATCGAGCGATAGTGAAAGAGGGGCGGCGAGAGGATATGGATCAGGCAGTCAATTGCCTCGATGACAAAAGAAAAAAAGGAGAATGAAAACATATTTCACACTCATGCGCACAAAGATGCTATATATTCAGACATATATGAATACAAAAACCCATT
>NC_051405.1:7994292-7994701 GCF_015228065.2 Penaeus monodon
TCCCAATCAAAAGTATATTATCTAATTTATTTATGTCTCCATCTATCCAGTAATTTTTAATTTATTCACCCTCTTCTGTCTCTTCTCCCCTTTCTCTCTCTTCCCCTTCCTTTTAAAATCTACCCATCTATCTATCTTTTCTACTACCCTATAAATCTATCGGGCCCCTATTAGTATATTGTATCTATTGTCCAACTACCCCTCTATCTCCCTCCCCTCTCTCTCTATCCATTTTTTTGTCCTTTAAATACACCCAAAACCCATGCGTAAAAATAAACACCTTCACCAAGCCCACAAAAAGGGGGTTAAACCAAGGTAAAAAAAATCTGCAAATAAATTTTTAAATTTTAAATCAGGGGTTTCACTAAGTTTTAAAACCCGTGAAAAAGGTCCGGAGTTGTTTTTAATC
>NC_051405.1:7994874-7994973 GCF_015228065.2 Penaeus monodon
GGGTTTAAAACCCGGGAAGTTCACAGAGAAGGGGCCCGAGTAAAGTCGGAATTTACGTTTAAATGGTGGGAGAATCGAGTATTGATGCTTGGGGAAGGA
>NC_051405.1:7995649-7995848 GCF_015228065.2 Penaeus monodon
AGAAAAGGGAAAAATCACTGACTTAGTTTTTTTGGTTAATGACGTAATGATGACGAGAGGTGATGATAATGGGGGGAAAGTTGATAATGGGAAAAAGACGAAGAATGATGAGGGAAAAAATGATAAACTTTTAAAAGGGTGTTGGTGTGATAAGGGACAATTAAAGCCGATAATTCGAATAACGATAGTGATAATCACA
>NC_051405.1:7996283-7996363 GCF_015228065.2 Penaeus monodon
AGTAGGAGTTAAAAAGGAGTAATTTTTCCCCAAACTGAAAATTTTGGGAAAACCCCCCGGTTTAAAAAACCCTTTTAAAA
>NC_051405.1:7996477-7996607 GCF_015228065.2 Penaeus monodon
ACGATTCTTGAGGGTCAGTAATTGAAATGTATTGACAGCGTGAGAGAATCTTCTGTTAATAAGTAGGGAACACACGCTAACTCCCTGGGGGGGAGGGGGGGGCCCTGAAGGGGTGGAAAGGGGGAGGAAG
>NC_051405.1:7996948-7997194 GCF_015228065.2 Penaeus monodon
ACAGAAAAAATAAAAAAAGGGCCCCCCCCCCCCCCAAGAACCCAAAAAGGGAAAACGGGGGCGAAAACCTTTAAACCCTTAAAGGGTTTACAATTAGTGTTTTTGAAAAATTAAGTCCCCCTTGGGCCGGGGCCCCGAGCTGGGGGGGGGGACAAGAGAAGGAACGCTGTCTCGAGAAAATTTTCCCCGGCCGGTTTCCTTTGGGCTTTTTGTTCCCCGTCTGCTGTCCCCGTATGTATGTTCCCC
>NC_051405.1:7997535-7998001 GCF_015228065.2 Penaeus monodon
CACCTCTTTTCTTAGAGGTTTTTTTGAAAATTTTCCAGTTTTATTTTTTTCCTTTAATTTTTTAAAGGGGGAAAAAAAAAGGGTTTTTTTGGGGAAAAAATAAAATTGAAAAAAAAAATCGTTTTTATAGCATATCTTTTCGCTCATGTATCTCTTATCGTCTGATTAGTTATCACGTGATCTGTGATATTACTTTCATATTAATGCAATTATTATCTATGATATCAGGGGTGGCATCAGTATCCTGTAGTGTAGTTTTACCGACCTCTGAAAAATTTTCAAAAAAAAAAAACTCATTTTTCTGAGTAAAAAAATATCAGCGATGGTTTATACTTAAGCAAATAAATGAAAAAATAAGTAAACGCATCATTTGGGCAGGGTAAGAAATCATCTGGTTCACAGGTGTTTGCAAATGTAAAAAAAAGCCCCGGTTGATGACCCTGGCATCTTCGGCCAGGGGTTACGA
>NC_051405.1:7998043-7998205 GCF_015228065.2 Penaeus monodon
GCACGCCAGATGTCTGAAGGATGCTGTGAAGGCCTGAAGAAAGGGCCCTTTAAAAAAATTGCTCGCCCAAGGGGAAACGAAAATTTGCCTTCCCTGGCCCCGGCGATGGTTTAATAGGGTTTTCCTTTTTTTGGGGGTTTTTTTCCAAAAAGGTTTTCCAAG
>NC_051405.1:7998365-7998485 GCF_015228065.2 Penaeus monodon
CCTCACAGAAACGACGCCGCCCGCCCCCGCCCACGCATCGAGCCGCTCGCAGCAACCACCCCCCCACGACGACCCGGGCGCACCCTCCTCCCCAAGCGCAGCCTCTGCTATCCGAAAGAC
>NC_051405.1:7998513-7999321 GCF_015228065.2 Penaeus monodon
CGGCAAGCAGATCACTTTGACCGCTACCATCTAATGTAGGGTTGTCCTCTCCCTGTCTTCCTGGTAATAATGGTAGGCTTGCGACAATTGGGGGGGGGGGGTGAGGCTACCTGCATGGAGGCTGTAGCTAGAAGGCGGAGGGAGAGGGGGAGGTAGGCGGAGAGAGGGGAGGTGGAGATGGAGAGGTGGGGAGAAGGGAGAGGGTGAGAAAAGGGGGGGGGTTTGAAGAGAAAGAAGGGGGGGTTAAAAATTTAAAGGGAGGAGGAAGGAAATGGGGAAAGGGGGGAGGGTGAGAAAGGAGGGAGGAAGAGGAGAGGGAGGGGAGGTGGAAAGGCTGAGAGGAGGAGAGGAAGGAGAAGTGGGGAAAAGGGAAGAGGGTGAAAAGGGATGTGGGAAGAAGAGAGAGAGAGAGAGGATATGGAGAGGCTGAAAGGGGGGAGAGGACGGAGAAGTGGAGAGAGGGAAGAGCGTGAGAAGGGATGTGGGAAGAGGAGAGAGAGAGAGAGGAGATGGAGAGGCTGAGATGATTAGAGGAAGAAGAGGTGGGGAGAGGGAAGAGGCGAAGAGGGTGAGAGGGGAGGGGGTAAGAGGTGGGGGGGAAGATAACCAACGGATTTAGGGAAATTAATGCCTGTCATTGTTAAATAATTATCATTAAAAGACCGTCTTTTGTCGACAGGGAGACAGACAGGCGGGTATCTTTGTGTATTTATCAGTCCACTAATTAGCAGATATCTCAGATGAGTCTTAACTGCACTGGCATTCCGGTGGTTATATTTAAATCAAGTTGAGACGCACCAGATTTGAA
>NC_051405.1:8000137-8000376 GCF_015228065.2 Penaeus monodon
TCCTAATCGCTCAATTAGGATTGCTCACATCTACGGAAGCTAATGTCTCAATTACGCAATGACCAAAGACGGTAATTAGGATAGAGAGAGAGAAAGGAGGAATAACCACACGGCCATTAATCAAGAGCAACCTGGCAAAGGATTCTTCCGTCTCTTCAGGTCAGGATGTGTCTCTCTCTTAGGCCTACGGGAGGAAGGATAATGGGGAGGAAATTATCCGGAATCTGGTGGCGATGCGT
>NC_051405.1:8003608-8003886 GCF_015228065.2 Penaeus monodon
ACGTAAAGACAGAGGCCGCAGAGAGAGAAAGAGAGAAATGACAATAGACGTCGGTGGTTTTCCATGTTAGTGGATCAATTACCCTTCAAGTGTGTTACGGTTAACCGAACGAAGAGATCCCATGTTCGATAGATGGGAAGGGGGGGAGGGGGTTGACGTGGTGGGAGGTGGGGGGGGCGGACCGGTAGACGTCGAGAAAGGGGGGGGGGATATCGTGATCTGCTTCCGGTGACGAGAGAAAAGTAGCAAAGGAGTTTGTCTGTCTGTTCGAAAGAGAA
>NC_051405.1:8004180-8004295 GCF_015228065.2 Penaeus monodon
AACCGAAAAGCAATTGTAACAAGGTTGTTATGATTGTTCTCTATTCTTGCGTTTTCATTTGATTATATAATTTGATTAATAAAATGATGTCAGACCATGTTACAGGGAGTTCAGA
>NC_051405.1:8004844-8005092 GCF_015228065.2 Penaeus monodon
TCCTCAGCCCGTGTTCCCGTGCCTCCTTCCCTTCTCCCGCCCCCAAGTGACGAATGGGCGCGGGCGCCTGCCTCCGCCCTTGTCCCACGCAGCATCTACTTCTGTGCATGAGTAGACGCGGAAATTGCAGGAGAGTTGAATGGATAACCTGCCATTTATGTTCAGAAAGGGGAAGGTTTTGCGACAGACGAAGGACCACATTTTTTTATATTTATGATCAGATTGTGCTTCTGTCACTGACTTTTCAT
>NC_051405.1:8005371-8005819 GCF_015228065.2 Penaeus monodon
ATATTCACTTATCTGTCTATCATTTTATCCTCATTCCCTGCGGCCTGCTTCGCCCAATGGCAGCCGCCCCTGGTTCTGGCCGCCGCCCGCCGCCCGTGACAGTTGCAACAAGGTGAGGCTCGTCATTACTGTGATCACCATTGTTTCAGTGACTCTGGGGAAAAGGGGGGGGGGGAGGTGAAGGGGTTATTACGTCCCGCACCCCTTCCTTATTCTTTTTTCTACCGTAATTTTCCAACCCTTTTCCTCATTAACGCCAGCCTCGTGGCTTTCGAGTCGTGAAGTGTTGCGCCCTTCGTGTCCCGGCGTCGAATTAAAGGGGAAAAAACTCACGTTGACATTAACCAGACCGATTTTTACACAAAATTATCAATAAGCACAGACAAAGCCATGCACAATTACGCGAAATCAGAGGATTTCACAGAAGACAACCGTCCAAACCCCAAAC
>NC_051405.1:8005996-8006252 GCF_015228065.2 Penaeus monodon
GCCCAGAGGCACGGCGACACGCGCTCGCAGCCCCCTTGGCGCGTACGCGCGTCCGCCGCGGCCGGATATCTGCTCCCGGCCGCCATCTCCACCGGACGTCCGGCTAAAACGTGTCCCTCGGAATATCTTGGCGATTTTCCTTTTAACCCGATTCTGTCAACGGCCGAAGGTGACGGCTGACTCGGACGCTGACGAGGGCGATGGTCCTGCGGGAGTCTTGCGATTTCCTGGCGTCTGTCAGTCCTCCTGCTCGACT
>NC_051405.1:8006883-8007814 GCF_015228065.2 Penaeus monodon
AACAATGTAGGGTGGAGGGACCCATACTCACGCCCACCCAGGACAAAGCAAGGGAGACGCGGAGGCAGGAAGGATAGGCACGCGCAAGGGCGTTATGCATTGTTAGGAAAAAAGGATATGAACAAATTCCTTCGACGTCACGTTTCCTTGAAGATGTGCGGGAGTGGGTGGGAGAGAGAGAGAGAGAGATGTGGGGGGGGGATAGGGGAGTGGTGGGAAGGGGGATGGGAGGAGAGGAGTAGGAGGAGACGGGTTGGAGGAGAGGGGTAGGGAGAAGGGTGGAGGAAAGGGTAGGAGGAGAGGGATAGGAGGAGAGCATTGGAAGAGAGGTGAGGAGAGGGGTAGGGAGAAGGGTGGAGGAGAGGGGTAGGAGGAGAGGGATAGGAGGCGTTAGAAGAGAGGGGTGGAGGAGAGGGGTAGGGAGAGGGTAGGAGGAGAATGGTAGGAGGAGAGGAGTAGAGGAGGGAGGGGTAGGAAAGGAGGAGAGGGTGAGGATAGGGGAGGTGTGGGAGAGGGGTGGAGGGACGGAAAGAGAGGGGAATATGATGGTGACGATGGTGGGGAGAAGGAGAGAGAGAAGATGAGAGATGAGGAGAGGAGCAGGGGGAGGATGGGGAGAGCATGAGAGAGGAGGATAAAAGAGAAGGGAAGGGTAAGAGATGTATGAATGGGAAGAGGTGGAGAAAAGAGAAGAGGAGAGGGAAGTGAAGAAGGGGGAAGAGAAGGGAGAAGACATAAGAGAAAATAAAGAGAAGAAAGGAGAGTAAAGAGGAGGGCATAGGAGGAGAGGAAAAGGAAGGAGAGATAAGGAAAGAGGAACGTAGAGAATGGAAAGAAGGAATGGAAAAAAGGAAGAGGGTAAGAGAGAAGAATATAAAAGAATCTGTTTTGTTTATCTGTAGACGCTCCGGGAGAATCATGTGCAAGGGAG
>NC_051405.1:8008205-8008310 GCF_015228065.2 Penaeus monodon
AGCTCAAAAGGAGAACAGACAAACGACCAAGTAATGAGGCAGACATAAAAACACGCTCTTCTTCTCCTCTCGCAGTACACAGTTCGTTATTTCTTGGTGGGCGTG
>NC_051405.1:8008389-8008750 GCF_015228065.2 Penaeus monodon
CTTTTCCCCCTCACAGTTGCCAGTTTCTTAATTAGGTGCTTGTGTATTTTCTGCTTATCTAGACTATATTTGGAAAATCGTTTTAGCAAAATTTAAGTTTCATGTTAGTTTGAGTTGAATTTATTAAGCGCAGGTAAAAAAGAATTAAATGATAAACTTGATAAACACGGTGTATCCCCTTAACACTCCCCCCCCCCTTCCCCCATAACCACGCCCTCTCCCACTAACTCCCCCCCCCCTCCCCGAGATCGTCATCTTGCCGGACAAGTGAAACAAACGCCAAGAAACGTTAAATGTCGTTGATCACTTCCTTAGCGAAAGGCGCTCGAGATGAGGAAGATCTCCTTTGTCTTATCGCCAT
>NC_051405.1:8009278-8009456 GCF_015228065.2 Penaeus monodon
TTTTTTTTCCCCCCCCTTTTTCCCCTTTTTCCCCCCCCCCCTTTTTTTTCCCCCCCCCCCCCCAAAAAAAATTTTTCCCCCCTCCCCCCCCCCCCCCCTTTCCCCCTCCCCCTCCTCCCCCTTTCCCCCCCCCCCTCTTTTTTCCCCCCTCTTCCTCCCCCTTTTCCCCCCCCCCCTT
>NC_051405.1:8009507-8009607 GCF_015228065.2 Penaeus monodon
TTCGCTTGTTATCGTATCGTTTCCTCGCCTCGCAAGTGCGGCATTCCGGAAAAGCCGTTAACACCTGGTGAGAGATTGAGGGGGGGTGGGGGGGTCTCTC
>NC_051405.1:8010165-8010317 GCF_015228065.2 Penaeus monodon
TCGCCTTCATCTTGCACCCAAGACCGGCCGAAACTCGAGTAACGCAACTGAAAACACCCCAAATTTGATAGGATGGTGTTAATTGATGGAGTTGTCTGAGGGAGAGATGGAGACGCAGCCTCCCGTCTCGGCCTGATCTTGGTGGAAGTGTT
>NC_051405.1:8010849-8010960 GCF_015228065.2 Penaeus monodon
CAACCAAGTAAGATCGAGCTAGTAGAGTCCGGCGTCGACAAAACCTCGGATCTTTGGTTCCAAGCGAAGTGGACACCGTGGATTACATAAGATTAAACTTACGGAGTTCTG
>NC_051405.1:8011137-8011422 GCF_015228065.2 Penaeus monodon
TAAAATATATATTTAAAATTTTATATTTTATCCCCTATATTATTTTGTGTATATATTTTAAAATATATGGGAAAATTTTATAAAATATATATATATATATATATTAATATAAATATAATATAAATAGTTTAATTTTAAAAGGGTTTTATATATAATTTTAAAGAGGGAATATATATATGAAAATTTAGGATATATATAATAAAAAATATATATATTTTATAAAATATATATATATATATATATTTTAAAATATATAAAAATTTTATATTTTTATATTTTATATAT
>NC_051405.1:8011819-8011924 GCF_015228065.2 Penaeus monodon
TGTGTGTGTGAGTGGTAGTCTTTAGAAATATGTGTCTTGAGATAAAATCCTCACGATTTAAGGGAAACATTTTCCCCCTAAAGGCCGAAAAACCCTTTTTATCCT
>NC_051405.1:8011981-8012096 GCF_015228065.2 Penaeus monodon
GTCTCAAATTATTCTTTCCAGACGTCCCCGGTCAGTTTTCCCAAATGAAAGATTTCATAGATTCGGAGTGTTGCCAGCTTGGCGAAGCACCTACCTTCATCCCCCCTCTTCTTCC
>NC_051405.1:8012136-8012311 GCF_015228065.2 Penaeus monodon
GGGGCCACCTTCTTTCCCCACCCCCTTCCCCCAAAGAAGAGAGAAAAAAAATTGCAAAAAAACAATTTTTACTGCTTTTTTTCCTGAAAAAGGACATACCCCCCCGATTTGATATTTGCTTTTATTTGCATTATCTCGTTTTCCATTTAGAAAAAAGAAAGAAAGTATTTTTCGG
>NC_051405.1:8013642-8013795 GCF_015228065.2 Penaeus monodon
CCAAAGGCTGAATCGGGATTAATCGGGAACACAAGACCGAAAAGGATTATAAGCCAGGGATGTGGTTATCCTGTATCCAGTTCCGGCAACTTGGCCGCTCGGAAATAGATCTTCAAAAAACCTTTGTCGTGAACGCAGGTAGTGGCGGGGAGG
>NC_051405.1:8014185-8014252 GCF_015228065.2 Penaeus monodon
GATTCCCTCGCCCCTTCGTCGCTTCGATACCCATACATCTCGCGCCGGATAAATTCAAGGCTGAGCG
>NC_051405.1:8014728-8015132 GCF_015228065.2 Penaeus monodon
TAAAATGTAACCGCAGAAGTTTCGAAAAAAGAATATAATTGAATATTAGGAAACAAGAAATTAAGCAAGATAGAAGGGAGAGGTAAAGGGAGAAAAAAAACGGGGAACAGGAAAGGATAAAGAAACAGAAATTGCTGAATTACTTGGAGAACAAATAAAAGAAAAAGAAAGAAAGACGGGGAAAGATGATAAATGAAGAAAATAGAGAATACAGAAGGATAAATAACAGACCTCTCAAGAAACAAGGTGTGAGGAAACAGGAATCGTGAATGAAAAGAGAGAGAGCGAATGTTAGAAGATTTAGCAAAATTTCTGAAAGGGTGTGAGCGATAGGGGACAGAGAAGAAGAAAGAAGCGTTTAAAATAATAATGAAAGACAAGGCGATAATGTACAGGATATACGC
>NC_051405.1:8015889-8016082 GCF_015228065.2 Penaeus monodon
CCACAAGTGGAGATGATTACGCTATACGGCAGGAAGATACTATTTATAGAAGAGAGAGAATGGGAGATAAAAATCGGAAGTAGATGGAAGGGGAAGCGATAATGATGTAGAAAAAGAGACAGAGTGAAAAACAGAAGAGTTACGAGTATTTCCTGTAAGTTCATGAATGGGGGGGGGGGGGGGTAATGGGACA
>NC_051405.1:8016384-8016529 GCF_015228065.2 Penaeus monodon
CAATTACCTCCCGCCCACAAAGTTATTAGACAATTATCTTCTCCATACGTCTTTAGCGACGTTTTAATAACATCTGTATTAATTTTTTCCTGCCTCCGTCGGGTGAGCCTACGAGCGCCATCTCCCGCATCACAGCTGGTGGGTC
>NC_051405.1:8017321-8017965 GCF_015228065.2 Penaeus monodon
GTGATGTTCGCGGCGGAAGTGCTGGAGTTCCCATCGCTGCTGACGTCGAGGGGGGGAGGGGGGGGAGATTGATGGAGAAGGTGGGGGGAAGGTGGGAGGAAGGTGGGAGGAAGGGGGGTAGGTGGATGGGGAAGGTGGGGAGGGGAGATGGATGGAGAAGGATGGGGAAGGTGGGGGGAGATGGTGGGGGAGGGGGGAAGATGGGGGATGGATGGGGAAGATGGGGGGGAAGGAGGGGAGAGGTGGGGAAGGAAGGGGAAGGTGGGGGATGGGGAAGGGGGGGAGATAGAAGGGGAAGTTGGGAGGAGTAGATAAATTGGTGGGGAAGTTTGAGGGAGCAAATGGATTGGTGTGGAAGTTGTGGAGAGGTGAATTGGTGGGGAAGTTGGGGGAGCAGGTGGAGTGGTGGAGAAGTAGGTGGATTGGGGAGTATGGTGATGGGGTAGTAAGTGGATGGATGAGGAAGTGGATGAAGAGATAAGTGGATTGATGGAGAAGTTGGTGGACTGATGAATAAATTGGTGGAGAAGCAAATAGATATTGATGAATGATTGGTGGAGAAGAAGACAGATTGGTGAAGACATTGTTGGAGAAGAGGTAGACTGATGATAAAAAATTTGTGTAGAAATAAGTAGATTAACGAG
>NC_051405.1:8018652-8018808 GCF_015228065.2 Penaeus monodon
GTCAGATAAGGAGGAGGAAAACTTTAATCTCTTTATAGGATTAGTGTTCACGTTTCCGGTAACAGGAAATTAAGGAAAAATGACCGTTGTTTGTCCTTTTCTTTGTGGCGTTTTTCCCTTGCGATGGGTTTGGGGGAATGGGGGGAAAAAAAAAAT
>NC_051405.1:8018920-8018984 GCF_015228065.2 Penaeus monodon
AATGGAAATGAAGGGGGGGGGAAAAGGGAAAAGGTTTTTTGAAAAAAAATGAATAAAAGGGGGG
>NC_051405.1:8020677-8020988 GCF_015228065.2 Penaeus monodon
TTTACCGTTCGCTCTTCTCCAGGGGAATGAATCCACGTGAATCCGGAGTGGTTACGCGAACGAGCTGCTCTCTGTTGGCGTTTTCGTTGTGGGATCCAAGGAGCCTGTTGATGGAGTTGCGAGAGGAACGTTTGATGTTTGAGAAAAAGAAAAAAATGGCATTGATTAAGTATTTAAATGACTTTTTTTGTTGCGAATGTTAGGTGTGTGTTTAATCTTGATCTTGTGTGTCTGGTAAGTGGCCTTTTTTTTTTTATGTGATCGTATTTCTTGGAAATCCCAGGTACCTCTTATCGGTACTGCATTTGTGG
>NC_051405.1:8021239-8021352 GCF_015228065.2 Penaeus monodon
TCCAAGTATCATTTTAATTCGTTGATGATACTCTCTGTGACGAAATGTCTGTGAAAAGCTAATCTGTGTAACTGAAACAAATACTGTTTAATGATTTATTTCATGGCTTTGAT
>NC_051405.1:8021581-8021713 GCF_015228065.2 Penaeus monodon
TAGGACGAGAGCGAAGATCAAAAAGTGAAAAAAAGGAAAAAGTCCTTGAGCACAAAACACTCTTGCGTATTTTGAAATGAAGTCACGCGCGTGTGTAAACGTTTCACTGATTTTATGAATGACTTTTCTCGA
>NC_051405.1:8021910-8022101 GCF_015228065.2 Penaeus monodon
CTATTCCAATATCACCTTGGCCTTTAGAAACTTTTATGAATGAAACAAAACCCACAACACATTTTTTTTTGTCTTGCCTGAGCACCCATCAGCACTTTCGCATAGGCCTTTTTCACGGTGGGAATGAAAAGGGGGGGAGGGGGAGGGGGGAAGGACGTGAAATAAAGTCCCTACATTCCACCCCCATAATT
>NC_051405.1:8022167-8022321 GCF_015228065.2 Penaeus monodon
TGCCAAGGCTCTTCTCGTTCATTCACAGAAAAAAAAGGCGCTCAGCCAATCACGCGCGGAGGACGAGGTTCATTCATAAAAGCTAGAAAGTGGAGTAAGATTCACAGGGCGAAGCAGTAGGCCTTTTTACTAGTCTTGGTTTGGTAACATTCCG
>NC_051405.1:8022729-8022831 GCF_015228065.2 Penaeus monodon
TACGATTCCCCTCCTCGGGTTTCCATTCTTTCCGACAAATTCTTCTACTATTTGACCTCGAAAAGAGATTGGAAGTCAGGTCAGAGTTTGTGGGAATGCGTC
>NC_051405.1:8023283-8023388 GCF_015228065.2 Penaeus monodon
TAAATGGGAAAATAATGGTAATACCAGTAGTAGATTATTGCTTTGATACGATCACAATAGTAATATTAATAAAAAACAGTAACACCAATAGATTATGAGTGTGTG
>NC_051405.1:8023736-8024244 GCF_015228065.2 Penaeus monodon
TGGGCCACCGGACATCGCCAATGACAAATTGTTAAAAATTTCCCATGGGCGGTTTCTAGATACTCCCCCCCCCCCCCGAAAAAAGTAAAAGGGAGAGTCTCACTTGAAGCACACAACTGTTGGCAAAAAAAGGAAAAAAAAGGTGAAAAAAAACCAATAATCATACATTAAAACAAATCTCGCTAATTATGAGTTGACAGCCTAGGACAGGGTGATGATTATGGGGTGTTTTCTCTATTCATGGTTTCTGAGCCGTGAAAAGTAAAAAAATTATATTTGATTGTCTTTCTACCAACCCCCCCTCCCTCCCTTCCCCCTCCGACCCCCCCACTTCCCCCTATGACGCTCCCCCTACCCCTCTACTTATGTGAGTCACCCCCTCCCTTTCCTTGCCTCTCCCCTCTCTAGTCACCCCTCCCCCCCTTCGGTATCGCTTGGAGGATATCCCTTTGTTTTACAGCATTTGCCCGCGAATTTGACAGCGGAGGAGGCCTTTGCTGGGATTTGG
>NC_051405.1:8024928-8025286 GCF_015228065.2 Penaeus monodon
TACGTACTTATCTCTAAAACCTATGTCAAAAACTCATGATCTCGCATTTCACTATTTTTCTCTACGACCAAATTTTCATTTTGGTTTCTTTCTTTGCCATCTTTACGATTTCCGGTCGTGTCATCCTCGCCAGCGACATGGGCTCCACGCGCGGTATTTTGTCGCGTTCCGTCAGCCCTCGCCCGACCGCGCGCTGACAGCCGTCGCTCAACCCACAAGGACTATTCATTTTGATATCATAATTTGTCCTCAACCATGTCCATAAAGAACAGAGACAATAGAGTTAACACCCCATAAACAGTAGTAATTACACACCTTAATGATGCTAGAGATTACGGTCGCGTTCCTTCGTCTGTGC
>NC_051405.1:8025331-8025475 GCF_015228065.2 Penaeus monodon
CACCCACACCTACATAGGGAGTTATCGTGTTAAATCATAGGGTAAATCTCTGTAGTCCTCTGTAGCTTGGTAACAGTGATAGCACCATCATCCTTTGTTTCTTGGTAACATCTATTTTCGTTGATTCGTTATTTTTATTATGTC
>NC_051405.1:8025513-8025876 GCF_015228065.2 Penaeus monodon
TTTCTGTCGAGTGGATATTAATGCTTACACTTTTGATACTTCGTTGCTTTGTGAGTCTTCGTTTGATCCCGTATCAAAACGTGTCATTTCTTTGTATCCGTAAAAATAATGATGGAAAATTAATCTCTACAGATATCGTTATTTTGTTTGATCGAATTTCAAGGAGAAAATAGCGAATCAGACGTAATGTTCACTCCCATAACCATGCAAGTAATTATCATTAAGTTAGTCAACAAGCGTTTAAACACATCTAATTAACGGTGATGGTAACGCTAATATCAAGGGATTATGAAGACAAACAATATAAAGATACATAAACGCCAGCTTGCCATAATTACATAATTACAATAACCTGTCAATTTA
>NC_051405.1:8027854-8028164 GCF_015228065.2 Penaeus monodon
ACCATATTAAAAAAAAAAAATAGGCAGATAATAAGAGAGACCCCCCCCAAAAAAAAGGAAGAACGAAACAAAGAAAAGGGGGGAAAAAAAAAACAGGCCCAAAGAAAAAAAGGAAAGGGAGGGGGAAGAAAAAAAACGGGGGAAAGTGATCGCACAGAAAAAGGGGAAAAAGAAAGCGGAGGACTATATAACACAAAAGGGTAGATAAACAGCAGGGAAACTTGAGAGCGAGAAGCGAGTAACGCGAGCTGGGTCACTCCCCCCTCCCCCTCCCCCCCTTAAAGTGGGGGTCCCCAAAGGACAGAAAAGA
>NC_051405.1:8028234-8028337 GCF_015228065.2 Penaeus monodon
GGTTTTTTTGTTTGTTTGTTTGTTTTCTTGTTTAAGAAGTCATATTAGTATTTTTTTTTTTAATTTCTTTTCAACTTCATGTTAAGGAATCATGGTAAGAATG
>NC_051405.1:8028441-8028629 GCF_015228065.2 Penaeus monodon
GGGGGCCAAAAGGCCCCCCAAAAAAAAGGAAGGAAAAACGAAAAAAAAGGTTTGGAAAGGGAAAAAAAGGGAAAAGGGGGGGGGGGGAAAAAAAGGTTTGGGGGGGGGAAAAAAAAAAAAAATTTCCAAAAACCCAAAAAAAAGGGGGGGGGGGAAAAAAACCCGGGGAATCCCCTTTTTTTTTTTTT
>NC_051405.1:8028922-8029134 GCF_015228065.2 Penaeus monodon
TTTTGCCCTTTGGGGCCCCCCTTTTTCCCCCCCCCAAAAAGGGGGGGGAAAAAAACCCCCCCCCTTCCCCGGGGGCCCCCCCTTTTGGGGCCCCCACCCGGGGGGGGGGTTTTGGGGGGTTTTTTTTCCCCCGGGGGTTTTTGGGGGTGGGCCGGGTTTTTGGGGGCCCGGGGGTATTTTGGGGGTTTGGGAGAAAAAAATTTTTTAAAAAA
>NC_051405.1:8029297-8029406 GCF_015228065.2 Penaeus monodon
CCCCCGGGGGAAAAAAAAAAAAGGGGAAAACCTTTTAAAAAACCCCCCCCCCCCCCAAAACCCCCAAAAAAAAAAAGGGGGAAACCCAAAACCCAAACCCCCCTTTCCC
>NC_051405.1:8029452-8029673 GCF_015228065.2 Penaeus monodon
GCCCCCCTTTTTTTGGGGGGCCCCAAAAAAAAAATTTTTGGGGGTTTTCCCCCCGGGAAAAATTTTTGGGTTTTTTAAAATTTGGGGGGGGAAAAAGGGGGAAAGGGGGAAAAGGGGGAAAAAAAGGGGAAAAAGAAAGGGGGGGAAAAAAAAATTTTTAAAATTTTTGGGGGGGGAAAAAAAAAAAAAGGGGGGAAAAAAGGGGCGTTTTAAAATTTTTT
>NC_051405.1:8029908-8029998 GCF_015228065.2 Penaeus monodon
GGGGGGGAAAAAAATTTAAAAAAGGGGAAAAACCCCAAAAGGGTTTCCCCCCCCCGGGGAAAAGGGGCCGGGGAAAAGGGGGAAAAAAAC
>NC_051405.1:8030017-8030099 GCF_015228065.2 Penaeus monodon
AAAAAAGGAAAAAAGGGGGGGGGGGGGTAAAGAAGGAAAAAAATGGGGAAAAAAGGGGGTAAGGGGGGAAATGGGTTTTTCC
>NC_051405.1:8030125-8030210 GCF_015228065.2 Penaeus monodon
TTTGGGTTTAAAAAAAAGGGGGGGGGGAAAAAAAAAGGGGAAAAAGAAAAACAGGGGGAAAAAAAAAAGGGGGAAAAAAAAGAAA
>NC_051405.1:8030309-8030383 GCF_015228065.2 Penaeus monodon
TTTTTTTTTTTGGGGGGGGGCCCCCCCCCCCCCGTGGGGGGGGGGGAAAAACGGGGGGGCCCCCCCCCGGGGGG
>NC_051405.1:8031012-8031176 GCF_015228065.2 Penaeus monodon
TTTTTGGGGGGGGGAAAAAAGGGGGGTTTAAAAAGGGGGGGGGGGGTTTTTTTTTTTTTTTTCCCCCCCCCCCCCAAAAAAAAAAAACCCCAAATTAATTTTTTTTCCCAAAAAAAGGGGGAAAAAAATTTTTTCCCCCCAAAAAATAATTTTTTTAAAAAAAA
>NC_051405.1:8031322-8031388 GCF_015228065.2 Penaeus monodon
GGGGGGGGGGAAAGAAAAAGGAAGGGGGGGAGGGGAAAAAAAAGGAAAAAGGGGGGGGGGAAGGGG
>NC_051405.1:8032339-8032797 GCF_015228065.2 Penaeus monodon
CAGGCCTAAATAAATATCATTATCTCATAATCCTACGTTTTTTGGTTATTTACCTTAAAAAAAAATCTAAAAGAAACTGACATCAAATCGAGATAAAAAAAAAAAATCTCAGAAAAAAACGGAGATTTTGAAAACAATAAAATACTGATCTTCTTTTCAAAATTCCAATATTGATAGAAGAATATTTGTATTAAAATGTTTATATTTAGATTAGAACTTAAAGATTTTTTTTCTGAGAACAATATATGTGAACTAATTACCCCATAACTATCATTAAAGATTAGTTAATCAAAAAGCAATTAAAACAACAAAAACAACAATAAACGAGGGAAGAGCACGAATAACATAGATAAGAAAATAAAACACAAATAAAGGAATGCAAAATGACGCAAAATGTAAAAACGCGAGACCTGTCGTTGTGTCACTTTTCATGAATTTAGTTTCTTTGCCTTGTGTGA
>NC_051405.1:8033267-8033523 GCF_015228065.2 Penaeus monodon
ACGAAAAACAGGGATCACATAAACCAAGCCTCTCTGTCTCTCTCACTAAGGATCAAAATTCCCTGCCTACCCTTTATATAGCCCCCTCCCCTCTGACCTTAATACCCCCACCCCACCCCTCCCCCGGGGAAAAAAAGAGCCAAAAAACGCGACTGCATTTACTTTCCTCCGAGTTGCAACCGCCGACGCCCTCTTGCCAAGGTTCTTCACGCCTCGAGTCTAGGACTTGTAACATTACAAGAGGCTTTACGTCACC
>NC_051405.1:8033693-8033844 GCF_015228065.2 Penaeus monodon
GTAACACCTACCAAGGACACACCTCCGAGTTCATTCACAAAATTTTATGAATGGAACGCCGCATACTCGTATTTTTTTTTCTTCTTATCGACGCTTCGTGAGCGTGAAAGACACAGCTCTGCGTGAATGAATTCCGTGTTGAATCACACCC
>NC_051405.1:8035117-8035259 GCF_015228065.2 Penaeus monodon
CATCCACTCATCCAAACTGCTTCGAAAAGTCTTATAATCATCTTTATCATTATTTTTTTTTTATCTCCTTTAAAAAAAAACTCTCACTCTGTTCACGAAGGTCAGGTATGCGTCATCCTCAGTCTGTTCCGATGACTGACTC
>NC_051405.1:8035362-8035503 GCF_015228065.2 Penaeus monodon
TTAAGTGGGTGGGTGGGCGGTAGGTTTACGACTAGCTACCCACCCACCTAGCGGAAAATAGCGAGCCTTTGTTTTAGAATCTGCTCTCTGACACATATAGGAAGTGCTTACTGGTGGACTGGAATTCCTCCTTTTTTGGAA
>NC_051405.1:8036126-8036334 GCF_015228065.2 Penaeus monodon
AGACTAGAATAATCGAGACATAAAAAAAGGAAAGAGAAGACATGAGAAAGAACCGAGAGAAATGAAAAAGGAAGAGATGATAAATGGCAGATATAAATAAATGCAGTTCAGTATTTCCTCCCATGTGTTCAGGCGCACATTTCCTTCCAAAATTCATTTCCGCGGGTAAGGGCTTTTCTGATGTCGAGAGTCGCAGAATACTGATGAT
>NC_051405.1:8036406-8036723 GCF_015228065.2 Penaeus monodon
TATATATTATAAGAGAAATCTGTTGTCTTGAAGTGATGAAAAATTAATTGAAACCTCCAAGCGACTGTTCTAATTAACAAGACAAACAGAAGAAAAGCAGGACTCAGCGTTAAGTGCGATGCAAATTAGTTAATAATTTAGGCAATAAAAGAATGAATTATGAATGCAGACACGCCGTACGTTCTGCATGTGCATGTGTGCTTTCATTCGGTTCAATGTTGCTCGTGATTTTTATTGTCACATGCATTCGCAAAGAGAAAAAAGGGGGGGGGGAAATGATAGATAGATTGATAGCTAAGGAGATTGGAAGAGATAAG
>NC_051405.1:8036785-8036855 GCF_015228065.2 Penaeus monodon
CAGAGAGAGCTATAATAATACAGACAATTATAGGATTATATCGATAGATGACTGATAATTTATAATGATT
>NC_051405.1:8037188-8037458 GCF_015228065.2 Penaeus monodon
ATCAGCGCTGTCCTTCCCGCAGAGAGCCTTCCTCTGCCGCAGCCTGACAGTCACGCTGTCAGTGCCACTCGCTGATTTACTCCCAGGCATAAATGTGCGGTTCGCCATTTCAAGGTGAGAAGAGTTTCCGAATATCGGTCTTTTTTCAATAAAACGGAAGATCGAAGGGCTGCCATTCTCTCGCCAGCGGGGCGTGGAAAATGGAGCCACCCATTGTTCTACAGGGAATCATTTTATATATTTATTCTCTCTCGCACCTGGCTAACAGCT
>NC_051405.1:8038837-8038994 GCF_015228065.2 Penaeus monodon
GAAAATTTCCCTGCTGGTCCTGAAGGCGTTGTTCCGTGACCACAAGATCGCTTAGATATCATTATCTCCACGTCACTAATTACTTACACCCTCCCCCCGTCCCTCCCTCTGGTCCCCCTCGCCTCCTCCCACCGCGATCTTCCTTACCTGCGTTTCT
>NC_051405.1:8039143-8039440 GCF_015228065.2 Penaeus monodon
TCAAAGAGTATATGCACAAGAGTAATGCACAGTACGTACACACACACACACAGTGCACACGGGCACAAGTAATGTACAGTACGTGCACATTAAGCCTGGCATACATATCCACTTCTATAATTTGTCAGTGTTATCATTCAATGTTCTTTTTCCTTCAATATCTCTGTTATCCAATGGCTTATCTTTTTTTTATTTTAGTATTTCGTTACTGCGTCACTGTGTCATTTTTTCCGTGGTATTGAAACGGAAACTATTTCAGATGAAGAATTTTTTCTCCAAAAATCTTTCTTATCTCGC
>NC_051405.1:8039487-8039569 GCF_015228065.2 Penaeus monodon
ATCCATTTCCGGTTTCTCTTCGCCCGGAAGTGGCCGAGAGACGCTAAAAAGTGCCTCTTCCTCTTCTCTCTTCCTCTCTCTC
>NC_051405.1:8040289-8040959 GCF_015228065.2 Penaeus monodon
ACAAGATATTGCTTAGCCACAACACACACGCGCAGACCCACGGCAAGACATGTGCGCATGTAGGTAACCCCGCAACACGCACACACACGACGCTTGAAGACGGCAGCCACACACGCCGGTGCACACGCACGACCGAGGTTCCTGGAGGGCGCGGTGACTCATCGCAGCGGAAGGAACAACGATATCTTAATTGGCGTCTTAAGAGGGCGGGGCAGCCAGGTGGAGGCCGCTCGCTGTGACGCTCGCGTGGTTTTAACAGCCGACGTCCCTACCTGCTACTTCCTAGGTCTGCGAGGATATATATTTTTGTTTGGGGTAGGGGGGTAGGGGGTGTTGCTATTTGTGGAATGATACGTTTTTTTTTTTTTTTTGGGGGGGGGGTATCCAAGGGAAAGATCTGTGTGAAAGCCAATTCAAAAGATAGAGATATGATTTTCTTTTTTTCATCTGATCTAATGCCTCATTCTACTCGTGTTTCCGATAGAGAAGTCCCCCCCCCTTCCCTTTCGTCCGCTGAATGCCTAAAGAAAACAGGAGGCGGGCGTTGCTATGCCCGCCTCCTTCCCTCCTCCTCGACCGCAACCCTTTCTTCCTTAATTCCTATGCCTCCCTTCGTTAATTTCTGTGCCTCCCTAATTGCCAGGTAGAGGAGGGCATCTACCGCTGATGG
>NC_051405.1:8041529-8041782 GCF_015228065.2 Penaeus monodon
CCTCAGCATCCAAGGCTTATCACTTGACCATCAGCCTCACCTTGACATTTGCCACCTGCTAATTGATTATCGCCCTCTCCAGCGCCAGCCCGAAACGATGCGGCGTGCAGATAAGGGCGAGGGATACGAGCAGAGGGATGGGATTTTCGACCCAAGCGACTGAGGAGGGATAGCACGCTCATAGCCCGTCACATCCGCCGCCGGTCGGAAGGTGACGCCGCAAGATACTCGCTGAGACGGATGGCTTCTTGGC
>NC_051405.1:8042275-8042464 GCF_015228065.2 Penaeus monodon
AAGGCAAAAAGACCCGACATTTCCTCCTGAGCTTTACAGACTAATGTTAAAGGTTACGGACTATACATCATATGTTTTTTTTTTCCGAGTCTAAGCTGCATTCTATAGGCCAATTACTACGGAAAGAAAGACTGTATTTTTGTTATTCTTCTGTATATCATTTACTGTAATCACTCTGCCATAATTAGT
>NC_051405.1:8042581-8042709 GCF_015228065.2 Penaeus monodon
AACGTACCTTATTTTTGACACATACCACTTGGGATGATATGTCTTTACCTATGATAATGTGAACAGTAATTTCGTCTTGGAATAGATTTAGATATAAATAACATTTGATAATTTATTTACTGCTCTTA
>NC_051405.1:8042739-8042877 GCF_015228065.2 Penaeus monodon
AAGTCACAGATACACGATGGACGCTGGTGATGGCTGAATATTTTGCTTTTATCAACATCTCAAGCGCATCTTCGCCTCGACAGAAACAACAACAATAATAACACCAATATAAACGAAGTATATTTGTATTATACTGTT
>NC_051405.1:8042927-8043103 GCF_015228065.2 Penaeus monodon
TTTCAGTACATTATATCTAAACACTAACACGAAAAAGAACTTGAATAAAGTTACGATGGGCATTATCCAGCAACTTAATTACGCCAACGGCTATTAGTGAATCTTCTGTTATTATTTCTATTACTTGCTATTATGCCTCTTGTGTTTCCTTCTGGGACTTGCTATTACCTCTGGTG
>NC_051405.1:8043268-8043347 GCF_015228065.2 Penaeus monodon
ATATATATTCATCTCACTGCACCCCCTCCCCCCCTCCCCTCCACGGCCCCATTAAAAGCATCATCCCCAGCCAACCGTG
>NC_051405.1:8043364-8043649 GCF_015228065.2 Penaeus monodon
TCGACTCCTGCCCCTCTCACCTGCGCGACCGGGGCGTGTTATAATGACCAGTTATAACGATGATAAGTCAAAAAAATAACTCATAATTATAGAGCAATTCAAGGTAGGCCTATAGACTACCGTTTGTACCCCCCTCCCCCCCAGCCTTAACTCCTAAGCCCTCTGGTGCCCTCTGCTCCGGGGGTATGTGTGTGAGAGATAGGTATTAATATTTATGGGTATTTGTGGGTATGTGTTGTAACAGAAACGTCTGTTGTTACTATTAGGAGTCAAAGCCCATTTAAC
>NC_051405.1:8044091-8044344 GCF_015228065.2 Penaeus monodon
CTGTGCCTCCTACCGCCTTTTCTCCTTTTCCTAATCATTCTCTCTTGTCTTAGTTACCTCCCCTTCCCCCTCCCCCCCAGACACAACGCCCCTGCTAAACTCCTCGCCCCCCCCTCCCCTGCTGACATCCTCTTACCCCCCCCCCCCACGGTGAACTTCTCATACCCTCTCCCCCCCCACTGACGTCCTCCCTCCCCCCCATCGCGGCCGCCCTTGGACAGCTCCGTAAGTTGATACGGGTATCACCACCTGC
>NC_051405.1:8044822-8045029 GCF_015228065.2 Penaeus monodon
CTTTGAGCGTTACCATCTCTGCTTGTGCAATGGACACATACAGCATACATCTGGTTCTAGCACGTGTGTGAGAGTTTTCAAAACTCACTTGTTCATGTGTCTGTATATAACGCAATGTGGAATAAAGCGTGTATGTGAAAATGAGCTATATGTACCTCTGCCCAAAGAATAACTTTTTAGCGTATTATCCATATACCCTAATTCATG
>NC_051405.1:8045351-8045823 GCF_015228065.2 Penaeus monodon
CTGCTCCTGCGTCTCATTAAAGAATTTCTTGGAAAAAGGGAAGGTGACTTCTCGCGGTGATAATGGCGGCCGAATTTCGTTACGCCCGTTGTTGTCTTAATTGCCCGTTGACAAATAGGCAACAGGGATCAATTACCCAGCCTTAACGACCCCTCTGAGCATATTGGAAGCTACGACTCTTTAATTGGTAGCTTGCCCTCGTTAATTGGATCATCTTGGTGGTAATTAGTGATGTTTCTTGCGAGTTGGGGCTTTGATCTGTCGCTGGCGGCCGGAGAACGCGCGGCTCTCAATGGACACCATGGAGAGGGCCGGCTGATAACAGGAGTTTATAAGGGCTGGAAAAAGGCCGCGTGATGACTGCAATTTCCTCGGTTTTGAGGCTGCTTAAGTCCAGGCTTAATCGCGCAGGTTTGATATCTTTAAAATTGGTTTGTGTCGCTTTGTCTTGCCGGGAGGGATTGAGGTGTGT
>NC_051405.1:8046487-8047169 GCF_015228065.2 Penaeus monodon
ATCAAGAAAAGGGAATATAAGGCAACCGGAAAACTCTCAAGTGAGCCAGAAACAAACCGAGAAAAAGGAGTGGGCGGCGAAAAGACGCAATAACCGAGGGAGGAGGAAGAAAAGATAATAATGGCCAATGAGAAGTAAAAAAGAAAAAGAAAGTAAGAAAGAAAGCAAGCAAGAAAGAAAAGGAATAGATGGGAGAAGGGGAAACATGTGATTGTGAAGGAAAAGAGAGAAAAATGAAAAGGGAATAGGAAAAAACCGAAAAGAAAAGAAAGACGAAGAAAAAGAAGAAAGATGAGAAAGGAAAATGAAAATAAAAATCATGAATAAATGAAGCAAAGAGGTTGTAAAAAAATGAAAACGAAACGAATGAAAAGAAACAGGGAAAAAACAGGAAAAACGGAAACCAGTAGACAAAACAGAAGGGAAAAGAAATTACAGAGGGTCCAAAGGGAAAATTAAGCGCCTGCACGCACGCACGCCGCCTCCCTCATCACCTATTGTCCCCGTGACAAATGACAAACGCTCTGCGTGTCTTTCATTAAGCATCTGGCAAGGAGATCATTCGGGTTTATTTATTGCATTTCACGTCATCGCCGGAAATTAGCGCCGAGCTGATGAGGGCGAGGGAGCTAATGGAGGCTAGGAAGCCCTTTAAGACGCGGGACCGTCTTTGAGGGGGGGG
>NC_051405.1:8047261-8047530 GCF_015228065.2 Penaeus monodon
AGGGATGGGCAGGAGGGGGGGGGATGGAGAGGAGGTTTGGGGAGGAAGGGGGAGGAGGAGAGGATGTGGATGGGGGATTGGGGATGGGCGTGGGGGGATGGGCAGGAGGAGGGGGAGGAGGAGAGGGGGAGGAGGGGGATGAGCAGGAGGAGGGAGGAGGAAGATAGGGAGGGGGAGGAGGGGGATGGAGAGGGGGGATGGAGAGGAGGAGGGGAGGGGGGTGGAGAGGAGGGGGAGTTGGAGGAGGGATGGAGAGGAGGATGCTAATG
>NC_051405.1:8048269-8048468 GCF_015228065.2 Penaeus monodon
CGGCCGCGGAGTGCCAGGTGTGGTTGCGAGGGACTTTGTTAAAAGGGAAGAAATATATTTGCGAAAGAGAGAGAGAAAATGAATTAAGGAACACGGAAGAAGAGAAAATAGAATAATTCTTTTTGTTGGTTTCGCATTTTTCATTTTTTTTCTATTTTGTTTATTACATATTCTATGTGACTCTCTCCTTTTCTTTAGC
>NC_051405.1:8048862-8048966 GCF_015228065.2 Penaeus monodon
ACCCCCCACTTCTTAGCCTCCGCCCCCCCCCCCACTCTTACACAAACACTGTTACACAGGTGTGAAGATGCCAGCTATGACGTCAGAGGGAGACACCTGTCTTG
>NC_051405.1:8049121-8049450 GCF_015228065.2 Penaeus monodon
TATGCTGACTCTTGATAGCTATCCCATGCTGACTCTTGATAGCTATCCTATGCTGACTTTTGGGCACCACCCCAATGTGACCCCTTGATAGTTTTCCCTATGCTGACTCTTGTAGCTTTTCCTTGCGGGACACTGATCCCCTACCTAATGCTAAATTTTTGATACCTATTCGATGCTGACACTTGATACTTATCCCATGCTGACTCTTGGCAGCTATCCCATGCTGACTCTTGGCACCCATCCCATGCTGACTTTTGATACCTATCCCATGCTGACACTTGATACCTATCCCATGCTGACTCTTGGCACCTATCCCATGCTGACTTTTG
>NC_051405.1:8049482-8049700 GCF_015228065.2 Penaeus monodon
AAGCGGACACTAGAACACATCAACAAACGGATGCAATAAGTAACGCAGACCGAGGGGCCATTTCGTGATCGTTCCCCAGTTAAAGGGAATTTTGATAAGATATCATCGCATTTCCCCGGCGTTTAATCATGCGATATATTTTATCGCGTTTGTATTTTCACACCGTTTCTCATTTACGAAGGTCGGAATTGAATGTGGAAAAATTTTGAATTGATAAT
>NC_051405.1:8050295-8050894 GCF_015228065.2 Penaeus monodon
GAGGGAGAAACAAAAAAGGGAGAAACAGGACGAAAAGAAAAGAAGAAGAACAGCGACTTCAGAAAAGATAAAGAAGAAGAAGAAAGGGGGAAGAAAAAAAAAGAACCCGGGAAAAAAAGAAACGAAAAAAAGAAAGAGAGAAAGAGTGAAGCCCGAGAAACGAAAGAGGGGGAAAAAAAACAAACTGACAGATTGAAATGCCGGAAAATAGATAAAAAAAGAAAAAAAAAAAAAAGGAGAAACAGAAGAAGAATAAGAAATGAAGAAGGGCGAAGGGGAAAAAAAACCCAAAAAAAAGAAAAAAAAAGAAATAGAAGAAAAAGAAACAGAAGAAGAAGAAGAAGAAAAGGAAAAGAACAAGGCACAAAGAAATGGAAGAAGAAGAGTCAAAAGAGAGAACGAAAGAGAGATAGAGAGAACGAAAGAGGGAGAAACAGCTGACAGATTGCTTCGGAAAATAGATAAATAAATAAATAAGGAAAGAATAAAAGAAACAGAAGAAGACGATAACGAAGGGAGAAAAAGAATAAAAGATAAATGAAAGATAGGAGATAAAGGAAGGAAGGGGGGGGGGGAGGTGGAAAGGTGATTGGGGGAAA
>NC_051405.1:8051209-8051974 GCF_015228065.2 Penaeus monodon
AAACTCAAAGGTTGCCGACGCCTTCATCCCCCCTCCCCCCCCCTCCTCCCCTCCTTCCCTCCTCTCCCCTCCACACCCCTCTCCCCCCTCCCCCCCTTCCGTCCTCTCTCCTTCCCTTCCCTCCTCCGCTCTCCCCCCTCTCCCCCCTCCCCCCCTTCCGTCCTCTCTCCTTCCCTTCCCTCCTCCGCTCTCCCCCCTCTCTCCCCTACCCCCCCCCCCTCAGGAAGAAGGAGGAAACTCTCCATCCTTTTCCTCCTCCTTCAGTCCCTTCCTTCGCCCTTTTCCTTCTTCATTTCCTTCCTTCCACGTTCTCTATTCCCCTCCTCCCTCTCTTCCCCCCTACCTCCCTTTCT
The DNA here is from genome assembly GCF_015228065.2 of Penaeus monodon. NCBI lineage: Eukaryota > Metazoa > Arthropoda > Malacostraca > Decapoda > Penaeidae > Penaeus > Penaeus monodon. The sequence continues at coordinate 8,051,563 of NC_051405.1, forward strand.
CCCTCTCCTCCCCCTACCTCCCTTTCTCCCTCTCTTCCCCCTACCTCCCTTTCTCCCTACCCCCTTTTCCACTGTCCTTCTCCCTCTCTTCCCCCTACCTCCCTCCCTCCCTTCCCCCCCTCTCCCCTCCCCCCTCCCCCCTCCCCTCGCCCCGCCGCCCCCAGAGCCCTGCCTCCTGACCTCCCCCCTCCCCCTGCCCGCCGCCCCCAGAGCCCTGCCTCCTGACCCTCCCCCCCTCCCCCTGCCCGCCGCCCCCAGAGCCCTGCCTCCTGACCCTCCCCCCCTCCCCCTGCCCGCCGCCCCCAGAGCCCTGCCTCCTGACCCTCGGCGCCTGAGATAAGGTCCTCCAGGCGGTTCTTCAGATCCGACAAGATGACCGTCTTGAGTGTTTCTGGCAGGTACTTTCGCCGCA
>NC_051405.1:8052575-8052772 GCF_015228065.2 Penaeus monodon
AGAAGTGGAAATATATTTCTTTAATTAAGGATTTATTTAGGTGATGTGTATAGAAGGGAAATGATGGACATTTCTTTAAGTTCCTTTGGTTTGATGAAATACAAGGTTTTTCTTCATTTCGATATTCTTAAAGCAAGACATTTTTGTCTAATACAACTCTTTCTTTTATATCTATATACCTTCTAGAAACACGCACG
>NC_051405.1:8052855-8053550 GCF_015228065.2 Penaeus monodon
TACGAAAACGCACAGCCGAACGCACCCTCACACGAAAACGCCCAGCCGAACGCACCCTCACACGAAAACGCCCAGCCGAACGCACCCTCACACGAAAACGCCAGCCGAACGCACCCTCACACGAAACGCCCAGCCGAACGCACCCTCACACGAAACGCCCAGCCGAACGCACCCTCACACGAAAACGCACAGCCGAACGCACCCTCACACGAAAACGCACAGCCGAAAGCACCCTCACACGAAAACGCCCAGCCGAACGCACCCTCACACGAAAACGCACAGCCGAACGCACCCTCACACGAAAACGCACAGCCGAACGCACCCTCACACGAAAACGCCAGCCGAACGCACCCTCACACGAAAACGCCCAGCCGAACGCACCCTCACACGAAAACGCCCAGCCGAACGCACCCTCACACGAAAACGCCCAGCCGAACGCAACCCTCACACGAAAACGCTCAGCCGAACGCACCCTCACACGAAAACGCCCAGCCGAACGCACCCTCACACGAAAACGCCCAGCCGAACGCACCCTCACACGAAAACGCCCAGCCGAACGCACCCTCGCACGAAAACGCCCAGCCGAACGCACCCTCACACGAAAACGCACAGCCGAACGCACCCTCACAGCCTTGCAAGGAGAGGCGCATCCTCGGGGAAGCCCAAAGAATTCTTAGGTGAAAGGATGTGGTGAT
>NC_051405.1:8054278-8054628 GCF_015228065.2 Penaeus monodon
GATGGTCGTAAGAGTGCAGGATGCAACCCTTTCATATTCTCCTAATTACCTGTTATCCATGAGAGGAAGTCATGTAATTTGCATACGGGGAGAGTGATCTGTAACTGAAATAAGTCTGTAATCCTAAAGCGTATTCAAATTGAAGTGTTGTCCGTGCGTTTTCTCTTGTGGTTCTAAAGTGGATTCAGATAAATGCGTTGCTCCTCCTCTCGCGGTTTACGAAACGTATTCAAATTTCTTGTTTGTTTTCGTGGGCTTGGAGTCTGCTGCTTATGCGAACGTAGAGTAAAGCGTGTTTGTATCAAAGCTTATTCATTTTCTCATTTATTTTAAGCTACACTAAAATCCAA
>NC_051405.1:8055056-8055133 GCF_015228065.2 Penaeus monodon
TGAACGGCCACTGGAAGAGAAGCATCGCGATACTATTTCTCTGAATGAAAATCTGGAGCAGCTGAGTATTATTTCCA
>NC_051405.1:8055423-8055504 GCF_015228065.2 Penaeus monodon
AACTAACGTCTTGTAAGAAACTATTTTTTTTTTTTTCTTACGGAGAAATTCATATTCTAGGAATACGAGGAATAGAATTAC
>NC_051405.1:8056161-8056329 GCF_015228065.2 Penaeus monodon
TGTAAGGGACTCCATATAAAAAGGAATGCTAAATGAACTGAATAACGAAACTTCACGGGGGAAAAAAAATCATCTGACCATAAATAAGAAAAAAAAAAAGTACCCCCTTGCCTGCTTCCCATCTGGCGTCTTGAGGGACAACAAGGAACGTCTTCCTTCCTCCTTATG
>NC_051405.1:8056909-8057056 GCF_015228065.2 Penaeus monodon
CGTCGGCCCTCGCTCCCTCTCGCCATTCCCTTCCTTCGTCCTCCTGACAGGGATGCCCGCCGAGGGGGAAAGGGGAATAGAGAGAAAGCCGATAATTGAGTGAGATATAGCGGGCGAAAAGGGGAGGTGCGGTGGGAAGTGTCGTAG
>NC_051405.1:8057702-8057875 GCF_015228065.2 Penaeus monodon
TCGGGGTCTAAACAAAAGTCAATAAGGTCCGCTTTTAATTCGATACGTGTTTCGTGGAAAGTAAAGCGTTTTTTTCATCTCATACCTTTTATGTTACACTGACGATGAAGTCTTAATTAAGTTCATTACCGGTCCTGACATAAATCCTTGAGGAGATCGAGGCCCAGATGGCC
>NC_051405.1:8057958-8058051 GCF_015228065.2 Penaeus monodon
CGCTCTTATGAATCACCCAAAACGGGATCTTGTCTTGATGATTTGAGAATTAATTGCTCTTTGGCTGTTTCTGACCTTGAGATAATATTTCTT
>NC_051405.1:8058270-8058417 GCF_015228065.2 Penaeus monodon
AGCGTGCTTAGGCCTACGCCCCGCCCCTCGATAGATAATATCCTTCCCGTAAGATTGGCTGAAAAACGGCAATAGACGAGGATTGGGAGATACTCGACCATATGTCTTCGGCTCCATATGCTTCCAAGGTCAAAGGAGGCTTATGGT
>NC_051405.1:8059716-8060487 GCF_015228065.2 Penaeus monodon
GATAATTCTGTTTTATTCTTACTATTATTCTTACTGTTTGTATTATCTTGAGTTTCCTGCTTTCCGCTTACCATCTAGTGTCTCTTTATTATTTTGGTGTTTTATCTTTTTCTCCTTTCTCTCGCTTTATTTGTTTGTCTGGATATCTCCCCCTGTCTCTCTTCCCTATTCGTCTCCTTGTCTACCTATGCCACTCTTTCTTCTTTGTATTATCTTCGTCTGATTTTTTTTCTATCTCTGCCTCTATCTTCATTCTAACTTATCGTCTCCATCTCCTTCTCCCCCTTTTCTCCTATCTATGTGCTTCCTTCTTTACGTTAACTACGTTTTTCTTGGTCTATCTCTCTTTCTACTTCTCTGCGCTCCTTTCTTCACCTCTAGTATTCTCTCTCTTCCCTCTTCCATCTTTATCCCCTTCTCCTACTATTCTCTTTCCCCTTCCCTTCATCCTCTTGAGAACTCTCTTCCCCTTTTCTTATCTTCACTGTGTTTCCTTCCCCCTTATCTTCGCGCCATCCGTGAGCAGTCTTTCCTCTCTCCCTCTATTCTCAATTCTCGTCCCTCTCTCATTTCCCTTTCGTTCTCTTCGTCTTCCTCCCTCTCCCCCTCTTCTCTCTTTTCTCCCCCTATTCTAATTCTTTTTCCCTCTCTCATTCCCTTCGTTCTTCCTATTCCTTCCCCTCCCCCTTTTCTCCTTTTTTTCCTCTTTCTCTCTCCTTCTTCCCCTTTTTCTCCCTCCCCGTTATTCCCCTTCTTTCTTCCTTTACTACT
>NC_051405.1:8060692-8060781 GCF_015228065.2 Penaeus monodon
TAACACTTACCCTTTTTTTCCGGTTCCCTCGCCCCATTTTTCCCCGGGTGGGCCCCCGGAAACTTCCAGAAAAATGAACTGCGAAAACC
>NC_051405.1:8060981-8061114 GCF_015228065.2 Penaeus monodon
AAGGGATCTTGGAGGGGGGGAGGAGGAGACTGGTGGTGTTGATCCAAAGGTTCGGGATCACGCAGACACACACGGGGATGTACACACGTATGTCTACCCTTTTTAGTATTCCTCTATCTCTATATCTAGGACA
>NC_051405.1:8061330-8061449 GCF_015228065.2 Penaeus monodon
CAGAGACATAATACAAACAGACAGAAAAAAAGAGCGATGGAGGCGAAGTGGACAGAAACCTCCCACCAAATTATCCCCTTTTATTTCCTCTCTCTTTTTGCCTCTTCTTCCTCTACATC
>NC_051405.1:8061857-8062580 GCF_015228065.2 Penaeus monodon
ATCCTCATATACCACAAACCTAGCGTGACGTCATCCCTTCGCTACACCCCCGACATAACGAACATCAAAACCTTCTATTTCCTTAATCATAAAACAATCGATTAATTAGTAGAAATATACAGGGAAAAGCAAAAGTAATCTATATTTCTATAAATATCATCTCCAAGAACGTTGTTGAATAATAATAAGGGTTGCAATAACGGGACTGTTCTTGCCGTATCTTAGGGTGATGTGCCTTGATGGAGCAGATGTGGAGGAGGGAAGGAGTGATGGAGGAGGGAAGGAGTGATGGAGGAGGGAAGGAGTGATGGAGGAGGAAAGGAGTGATGGATGGAGAAGGAAAGTGGTGATGGAGAAGGAAAGGAGATGATGGAGAAGGAAAGGGTGATGAAGATGGGGAAAGGCATACAGGAGGGGAAAGGGAGAAGAGAAAGGCAGATGGGCGATGAAAGGAATTGGGGGAGGAGTGAAAGGAAGATAAAAGAGGCAAGGAGGATGGAGGAGGAAGGAGGAGAGGAAGAGAGGAGGAAAGAGAATGATGGAGGGGAAAAGAGAAGATGGAAGAGAAGGGGAATGGGAGAGAAAAGGAGAAATGGAGAGTGTAAGAAGCTTGTTAATCTAATCTCTAATTTTCTTCACCTTTTCCTAATTACATCTTCGTTCTTTCATCTTCACCTCTTTCTTATCCACATTTTATAGTTCCCTTTTCGTCATCACCAACAC
>NC_051405.1:8062915-8063017 GCF_015228065.2 Penaeus monodon
CCCAGATACTCAGCGGAGACAATGGAAGTTATCTCGTGCCTCGTAAGTGGAGCATCTTAAGACGAATTACTCGAGGACAGCTTTGCGGAAAGCGGTAGACAG
>NC_051405.1:8065132-8065371 GCF_015228065.2 Penaeus monodon
TATTTTGTTAGAGATGTTCGTTTTCTTCCTCCCAAAACCGCCCTTCGTGGCTCCCTCACTCACGTGCATGACCAAAGCGAAAAGGCGGCCCTAGACCAGAGGGATCATTCAAAAAAAAAAGGGAAAACAGGGCACCGACGTAATTTTTTTGACTTTAAGCAATCTAGCCATAAATTGTCAAAAAAGATGAGTAAATAATTATGTGGTAGGATTTATGATGATGCAGGCTGGATGCAGAA
>NC_051405.1:8066401-8066482 GCF_015228065.2 Penaeus monodon
GAATTAAAAACCCAAAAATAAATTATGGACTGGGGGGGGACGGGAAAAAAGCGCTTGTTGCACTTTAGCGAAGGTTGGGGA
>NC_051405.1:8066807-8066970 GCF_015228065.2 Penaeus monodon
GTCCAAGAATACCATTAGAGAATCAAACTTGACTCCTATTTACGAGACGCTACACACGCGCGTCTAGTTATGCGGGGCAGGTGGAGGCTACCATCACCAGGGTAATTGATAATGCCGTACCTATGGCTAGCCACTTCTCAACAGTTCTTTTAAAAGTGCTGTG
>NC_051405.1:8067201-8067331 GCF_015228065.2 Penaeus monodon
TGCACAAAGAGTTCAAAAAATAAAGTGCGGTCAAGTGGGTCGGACGCAAGAGTACGGCTTATAATACGAACCTTGGAGGATATTGACCATTGAACTTAATATATCTGGTTGCGTGAACAACTCTCTTGCA
>NC_051405.1:8067392-8067682 GCF_015228065.2 Penaeus monodon
GAGCGCCTGCCTCCTGCCCAACGCCTCTGTCTATCTTATCTTGCATCTGGAGTCTTGATCGGCCCTTATCTCGCCTCTGAACAGCTGCCGTCTTTGCAACAACCCCCCCCCCACCCCTCGTTGCAACGCCACTACCTGTGCGTGGGATGTGTTCGTGTCTGTCTGTCCTTATGTCTTTTCTCTCTGGCCAGCCTGTCGGGGCGTCGAATTGGGTAAAGATGTATTCATATATATCTATGTGTCAGTTTTTGTTTGTCATTTGTTATCTACACCTGGTGTATTGACCGATG
>NC_051405.1:8068406-8069398 GCF_015228065.2 Penaeus monodon
GTGCATGTTCCGGGCACGAGCCTCCAGCAGCCCAAGGAGCCCAAGAGGAGCCCAAGAGGAGCCCAAGAGGAGCCAAAGAGGCGCCCAAGAGGAGCCCAAGAGGAGCCAAGAGGAGCCCAAGAGCGCCCAAGAGGAGCCAAGAGCGCCCAAGAGGAGCCCAAGAGGAGCCCAAGAGGCGCCCAAGAGGAGCCCAAGAGGAGCCCAAGAGGAGCCCAAGAGGAGCCCAAGAGGAGCCCAAGAGGAGCCCAAGAGGAGCCCAAGAGGAGCCCAAGAGAAGACGCGGCCACGCGGCGGGCGCGATCGACTCCGCCCGTGCATAATGCAGGCGGTGTTTGCGGCGCCCCGAGTTTCGAGACGAAGGAACCGGCCGCCCTTCCCTCTGCCGCCATCCCCAGTGCCTTTCCCTCTCCCCTGCCCCTGGCGCCCCCCCTGGTGCCCTTCCCTGGTGCTCTGCCCTGGTGCCCTCCCCTGGTGCCCTCCCCTGGTGCCCTCCCCTGGCGCCCCTGCCCTCGTGCCCTCCCCTGGTGCCCTCCCCTGGTGCCCTCCCCTGGCGCCCCTGCCCCCTTCCCAACCCCGGGAGCCCCAACGATCACCTTTCGACCGCAGCCGCTTTCTCATAAACAAGTTCGCGTGAGACGGAAATGCCCTTGGAATATCAAACTCTGAATCGACGACGAGTTCGTCAATTATTTTCCGCGTCGGTGACGAGCCTCTGTCAGTGTCTGTTTGAGTGTTGATGAATACTGCACGCCTTGCAAGAGACGCCTCCTCTCCTCCGCCGCTCCTCCGCCTTGGCTCATGTTAATAAATCTTGGCTCGGAATGTTTCACTCTCTGCGCTCTGCGGTTGTCAACTTGTTTCTCGCGACCTGATCAGCCGAGAGAAGATGAAATGAAGAAGGGTAGGAGTAATCTACTTTTTTCCGCGACATTACTCTGCTCTTGCACTGAACATTGGTCTGGTTTGCTATGTGTTCTCAAACTTTGCATACT
>NC_051405.1:8069466-8069757 GCF_015228065.2 Penaeus monodon
CCAGATCTCTTTGCATATATTGAGAGTCAATTGAAAGAGAGAGAGAAAAAAAATGTGTTGCAAGTGTTGCCATCCGTAGCTCCACGAAATAATTACTGTAATGATAATAGATTCAACAACGTGTGTGCTAGTTTCCTGAATCGTTTAGAAATAAAACTGATAAAAAGGGCGAAAAATGATCAAAGATAAACAGAGGAATGACAGTTACCATTAATAAGTAACTACGCCACATGAAACCTGACCAAAATAATTTATCAATCAATTATTCATGTGCACCGTGCATATTACCCT
>NC_051405.1:8069787-8070293 GCF_015228065.2 Penaeus monodon
AGTACGTGTTCAGATGTTTAATGACATTTAATGTGAAAGATACTTCAAAATTTCTTTTTCCTGAACCAAACTTCGCTTTTCGCTTAGGAAAATCTTCAGACACCTGTTCTTAAATTTAATGAGAGGCAATATATCAAAAACTAATGAGCTAAGTCCCTCTTGAAAGGTATTTAAATGAAATATAGTTTCGGCTCTATGAATATTACATCAAATGAAGATTTTCTTTTTCTTTTCTATCTGTCTGTGTGTCTATATTCCAATTCTAATGAATTGATTTGAGAAAGACGTAAAAAGAACGAGATTTTTGTTGTTTAAGAATACAATACTGAAAGAAAACTTTTTTTTTTTTTGTTCGATAAAAGCTAAAACAGTAACTAGTTTCGTTAAGGAATAAAAATGAATTCCAAAAGTTGAATATTCTAATTGACACACACAAGTTTCACTTCTTTGACACGCCACGAAATTATCATAATTCTAAACCAATACACTGAAATGTCAAGTGAAGG
>NC_051405.1:8070402-8070645 GCF_015228065.2 Penaeus monodon
TCCCAGATCAAGGACCACGGCATTTCTTCAATCATTGACGCCGACTAACTTATCCAGAAATATCCAATAATCAATAGGAGCTCGCCTTAGAACACCGTGCATGACTTACCTATGCTTCGGCCTAATCCATTATTGGAGAAATGGCATGCAGGGACCCAAGTCAACGCCGATAATTTTACCTGTAAGAAGGAGAAGAAAAAAAAATACTAAAATCATATGTCATTTAGAAAGCGGGTCTTGAGG
>NC_051405.1:8071412-8071563 GCF_015228065.2 Penaeus monodon
CACAAAATTAGCAATGCACATTAATTATTTGTCTTCTCCTAAAACATGCAAAGCCACATTGCAAGTTATGACATCATGAGACAGAAGGACACGAGTGTTTTGTTCATGATTATTAGACTTGGCCGAGATTTATCACGCATAATAAAAAAAA
>NC_051405.1:8071812-8072077 GCF_015228065.2 Penaeus monodon
AGATAGCCGCGGAATCACGTGATATCAAAGGTGATTATGCACGCGAATAAAACAAATGACTTTCGAGAACCTGGGCGCGCTGTGGCCGATAGAATATTCAGTTTAAATGTCGCCCAAGGATACACATATTTTACGTCATCAATATTTCATCCTAAAGACCTTGAAGACGAAATAGGAGAGGTTCTATTGCTCTCAAATTGTCCGTCACAGCACGCGATTGAGCGCGCTATGAATACACTTGGTCATTATTTCATCTTTCGTAGAG
>NC_051405.1:8072352-8072632 GCF_015228065.2 Penaeus monodon
CCCTATCCCCCCCCCCTTTACCTAATTCTCCCTTCCCCCTCCCTACTCCCACCCCCTCTCAATCCCCCCCCCCTTCCTACCCCCACCTTCGATTGCCCCTCAAGGTAATTTCCTCTAAGTAACAGTTGCAGGTAAGTGCCGCCGGCCCGTCGCTACTCTGCAAACAGCCAGTTATCATCACCTTAACGACGGTGAGTTGGTGATTAAGTAACTGTTAGGAAGTGTAATCGCCTGTCTTGCTCGCTGGCCCGTGATTGACTACCCCCCCATTTCCATCTTG
>NC_051405.1:8073179-8073577 GCF_015228065.2 Penaeus monodon
TTGTATGGTCAGAACACAAGCTCTCGTGCATCCTGTATTGCATGGGTGATATCTAACAATTTTACCCTGTTTGGTTTATATTTGCGGATGCTATCGTTAATCTATAGTAATTTTATTAAAATGTTTACTACAGCAGTTCAGCCTTGCTGCTATTATGCTTTTCGAGTTTTTTATATATTTGTCTCTAAGTATTTTTTACTCAAAGAGAACATGCAGAACATATCTGACGCAGCTCAAGTAAATGCAATCTCAGTCACTGTTTTAACAATGCTTACGCCACAGGCACAATCTGCACTGCATCCACATCACTGCATATTAAGTGTCAATAAAAATCCTGAATATTATAAATCACATCATTCTCAGTGCCATGATGTAGATATGGCATCACCTGCGCCCTT
>NC_051405.1:8073802-8074760 GCF_015228065.2 Penaeus monodon
AAGTGTGTGTGTGTGTTTATGTATATCTTTGTTTCCCCAGCCCTCCGTCCATCTTTTTCTTTCTCTTGCATTTTCGCTGAATAAAAATAATTCATAATTTAATTTTTATATTGCATTTTCAACTACCTTCGTTTTGCATTTTTCAAAATCTTATTCAGCTCTGAAGCTTGATATGAGTTGATGATTTCATGTTAAGACTACTGGAAACCGGATTTGATGATGGAAAGAATATATTTTTACACTTATAATCAAGACGTGCGAAAGAAAATGTGCCTCAATTATTTTAATTTTATGCACTTTGAAATTCAGATTAGCAGTAATAAAGAACAACTGGAAGATGAATAATTTACTGAAATCTTGTCGTGTTATCTCTGCCTCTTGCAACTTACAACGCCCCTCCCCTTCCTACCCTCCCCGAAATACCCCTTCACCCTCACTCCCTCCCTTACCCCAGCCCTCCCTAAAATACCCCCTCCCCCCCTCCTCACCTTCCACTCTAAGAGTATCCCCCCCCTCTCTCAGGCTTCCCCCTCCCCCCTTTCCCATAACCCATATCCTCCAGTCTCTCCCTTAAGCCATACCCTTCCTTCCCTCCCTTACCCAGACCCCCCCCCCACCCTTAATCCATACCCTCCGTTCCCTCCCGTAACCCATGACGTTCCTTCCCTCCCTTAACCCTTACTCCCTATTCCCTACCCAAAATGCCCCCCGCCTCCCTTCACCCCCGCCCGAAAGCACCCTCCCCTTAACCCCCTCCCCCCCTCGAAATACCCCTGCGAGAGTACCCCGGCGTCTCCTGTCCTGCCCTGAGCTCGACGGATCGATACAATAACAAAAACCTCATCAGGCGCACGGCGGTTAGCTAACATATGGGGAGACTCATGCCCCTCCTTCACTTCCCCCCTCCCTCCCTCCTCCCCCCTTTGCCCTTTCCCTAACCCCCCCCCCCACTCCTGGC
>NC_051405.1:8074829-8074931 GCF_015228065.2 Penaeus monodon
GCTTTTGGTTTGAGTTTTTCTCTGTGGCCGCTGCTCTGTCTCTCGCTTTCCTGCCGCTGGCTTTGTCTCTGCCTCTTTTTCCTCTGAGTATCTCTCGTTCCT
>NC_051405.1:8076243-8076383 GCF_015228065.2 Penaeus monodon
CCCCTAGTAATAAAACGTCCTGAGAACGCAAGGACACGTGCGGGTATATCGATTTTAGTTCAGGTGACCCCCGGCACCCCCCCCCCCCCCAGCAGATGCCCCGTTCGGCCGAGTGACGCACAATTTCGGACACTCCGGCC
>NC_051405.1:8077386-8077532 GCF_015228065.2 Penaeus monodon
ACGTCACAGATTCTGCGACGAGGAATCATTTATTTTTTTATTTTTTCACAATTGAAAGCAATTAAAATTTACCAGCAAAGGCTTTCAGTTCATTCGGAAAATCTAGTTTCCCATTCGAAAATTAAAACAAAATTCATGTCCATATA
>NC_051405.1:8078076-8078424 GCF_015228065.2 Penaeus monodon
AAGTCGATCAGGCATTCGTGTTAGAAACACTTCGGCTTGACATGAGACGCTCTTACTCCGCCTCCTCACTTCTTTTCACTTCTTCCTTTCTCCCAGTTTCGCTTCTCCTTCCGTCTCTCCTCTTCTCGTTTCTCTTCCTTCTCCCCCTCTGCCCCCCCTTTCCCTCCCCTCCTTCCCCGTAGCCCCCCCCCCTTTCCCTCCCTCGCCCCCCCCAACCCTCCCCTTTCATGCTCCCTCCTTCCCCTCCCTCCCTCCCCATTTCCCTCCCCTCCCCTCCCTTTCTTCCTAGTTTCCTTCCTCCCCTCTTGCGCCCACTTCTGCATCCACCTCCCCCTCCACTTTTCATGC
>NC_051405.1:8078708-8078815 GCF_015228065.2 Penaeus monodon
CATCGACAGGCGCCCCGATGCTCGTCTCCAGCAGCCTCGGCCGCGTGCACGAGTGGCTTAATCGTAATAAGTAAAGCATAAAAGCTTCGCGATAGGGAAAAAAAAAG
>NC_051405.1:8079023-8079794 GCF_015228065.2 Penaeus monodon
CCCGAGGAAGGTTTTTCGTTTTCTCTATCTCTGGGGGAGCGACGAGAAAGGAGGGGAGGAGGTAAAAGACCAAGAGAAACAGTAGAACAGTTGGCGTGGCGTCCCTCGTCTCAAAGGCTTTGTGCGAGACCCGGAGCGGACGCCGTCCAGCTGCTCGGAGGTGATGCCCGCCTCCCCTCGCGCGCCTCCCCTCCTTTCCCCTTCGCTCTCCCCTTCTCCCCCTTCTGGGGCCGGTCTTGCCTTCTCCCTTCTCCCTCCCCTATTTTACCCCATTTTGTCTCCCTTTATCCGATCGTTCGCGTATCTGTACTCCTTTCTCCCTCTCCCTTCTGTCTCATAGTACTACTTGCTCCCTCCCTTTTGATCGTCTCCTAGTAGCCTTCTCCCTTTTCTTCCGCGCTCCTCGTCTCCTTTCTCCCTCTCCCTTTCTCGTCTCCTCAGTCTCCTTTCTCCCTCTCCTTTTCTCGTCTTCTCGTCTCCTTTCTCCCTCTCCCTTTCTCGTCCTCATCCTTCTCCCCAACATCCTCTCCCTTCCCCCTCTCATCCGATCTTCATGCTCTTCCTTTCCCCTCTCATCCGATCTTCATGCTCTTCCTTCTCTCCCCCGGAAAAGCTCACCGACTCTTATCCCTCTTCAGGACCCCCCCCTGCCCCCCCCCCTCCTAGGCGTCCTGCATGCGATGCCTATCCTCGGGTTCCAGCGTCCGTGGCGGGGCTGGCGTCGGGAGGCATCGCGCGTCGCTCGGGGAGAGAGTATCCATAGAGAAGAGA
>NC_051405.1:8080872-8081239 GCF_015228065.2 Penaeus monodon
ATTAAATAATCTCTAATCGCTATCCTATCATTACCCTCCTAATTACTAAATGTCAGTAGAGCAATAACGAGGCGAACTTACAGTGTTGCCACCCCGGCCCTCGACCTTCCTTTCTCCGAGGCAACAAGTGGTCGTCGCGAGTCTCTCTTGGCAACACCGCTCGGATTCTTATGGCATCACTGTTTATGGTTTATCTATGGTGTTGTGTGCAATGGGAATTGCTTGAATCTGATCTCTTTATCGCATTTTATAAAGGGCAAGAAATAGAGACGAAAATTACAGTAACCGATGTTGTATATGATAATATTATGATAATAATGACTGTGGTATATCCCAAACTTGTAGCATACTGTAATATGCTGTAAGT
>NC_051405.1:8081641-8081990 GCF_015228065.2 Penaeus monodon
ACCTCGAACCTACAGCATATTCCTAAACATATACAAACTGCATCATCATCTTCCCCTTTTATCTCAATTTTCTTTCCATCCACCTTCGCCTCCTTGTCCTCGCACCTTCTCATCTCCTCACCTTTGACCTTTGAACTTGTTTGGTCATTGATCTGGCAACACCTGATCCCTCGCCAATCTCACCTTTATGGCCTTTTTTTCCGTCCGTTTCCCGCTGTTTAAGTCTAAGAAGCGTTAATAGCACTTGAAGACAAATGCATGAGTCGGGATGATGAAGGTGGAAACACAAATATGGGCGAGCACATACATCGAGACAGGTCCGGCTGCACACGACTGTATTTAGAGTCTC
>NC_051405.1:8082512-8082704 GCF_015228065.2 Penaeus monodon
AAAAAAATCAAAAGATCAAAAACATAATATCAATTATTTCCTAAATTATCATCACTATTTCTCCTTTCTCTTCCCATCTCCCATTCCTTCCTGTTCTTCTTGTTCTTCTTCCAAACAGATGTTCCAGCTCGACCTTATCAATCTGTAGCACCTCAGAGAAACACATTTGAGGGGAAGTTTTGGCCGCGTGAG
>NC_051405.1:8083537-8084043 GCF_015228065.2 Penaeus monodon
GCGGAATAATCAGAACAGCGACAGGAAACACCAACCTATATAACAACTTTACGTTCACATCGAAGAACTGTGATGGAAACGAGGTTTTTATCCCAGCTGACGGCGAGAGAGATCATTGCCTGACAAGAAAATCGGGAAAAGGCCAAAGAGAGAGGGAGGGGAAAAAGGAGAGGGGAAAAGGGGGGGGGGAGGATAAAGAGGGAACAGACACACACTTACACAATGTCCTCTATACCCGGGCACGTGAGGGGAATAATAAGAAGGGAGGGGAAGTAGGATAAAGAGGGAAGGGGGAGAGAGAGGGAGGAACAGGAGGAGGAGAGGGGACGAGTCAGCGTCAGGAGATCGAAAATGTAACACGGAAAGATGGCTGTTCACATTAAGTCGATTTTCTTCATTGGTAATTATGTACATGTATATTATAAACATTCCTACTGAGAGAAATATACTATGCCACCGTTATAATGATTTTTTATATGCATATGACCTTCGGAGTTTTTAAAGAT
>NC_051405.1:8084580-8084875 GCF_015228065.2 Penaeus monodon
CCGTTGGATAATATAAGTATTAGGAATATAAGTATTAGGGGATAAGTACTACTATGAGGGACCGTGAGTTCGAGTACTTGTAACGCCCCCGTCAGGTTCTGCAACAAGACTTTTGATTACTAATCGTCCACAGGAAAATTGATGAGATACGTCAGTGCTTTTGCTAAAGTAGGTTAGCGTATTTCTGAATATCAGGCTCTCGCTGTATTATTGATGTCTCGCAGGTAAAATATGTAGGTAAAAATGAAAAACTATTCTCATTATTAGAAGACAAAGGTAAAGTTTAATCTAACAG
>NC_051405.1:8084919-8085411 GCF_015228065.2 Penaeus monodon
TGTCTAAGAACGCCATCTATTGGTTATCAAATCTAAAGCGATTAATGTCGATCCATTTTTTTTCCCCAAAATATTCTCCTCTCATATGAAAAGCCAAACAGGCACATATTTTATCATAGCACATTAATGCTCGAAATGAAGATCGAATTATCTCATAAAACCCGATTAAGACACGCTTATTAACATGCAAACATATTTCATTAATCTTGGTCGTGTGCTGAGTGCTAGATATCAGATACAAGATATTTTATCAGGATTTTAATTACATTTCGATTTTCACTCGACTGATGACTGATGGCATATATATTAACTGAGGATAAAATTGTTAAAATCGATATTGAGGTTATCTATTCGCTTTTATATGTCTATTTGCCGACTTTTTTTCTTCATTATAAAAGATTATCAACTTGCATTCCAGACAAAGGGCAATTAAGTGTAATGAAAAAACATTTTGGTGAATGCTTTACCAAGAAAGGCCTCAGTAACGAACTG
>NC_051405.1:8085724-8085842 GCF_015228065.2 Penaeus monodon
CCGCACCAAGGTTAGCCACCTGTTGCATACGTTGCAAGCTTCAAGTGTGTCTTGCAAGGAGTCTATAGTTTCAATGCAAGGTTCGCCAATGTTATGTTTGCTCTTTGTTATCGTGAAC
>NC_051405.1:8086095-8086304 GCF_015228065.2 Penaeus monodon
CGTGAGTATAAATCACACAGCAAAAAGAGAGAAACAATAAAAGAAACAGACAGAAGTAAAGTGAAAGAGAACTGGATCTAAAATTAGAACCAAAACAAAAAAGAGGATAAATCGAGGAAGTGAGAGCAAAGAGAGGAGGGAAGACTTGTCGAAGATTACTGCAAGGAAAAAACGAAGAGGGGGAACGAGGAAAGGGTGATGACTCGACC
>NC_051405.1:8086816-8086983 GCF_015228065.2 Penaeus monodon
CGACATGGCGAAAGGCCAGGAGGCGTGCGCGCGTGCGCGGAGGGCGGCCGGGCATTGGCCGGCGCCAGCGAGACACCGAACGAGGGAGGCAGTGCCAGAGTGCCAGCATGGAGAGGAGTGCCACGAGAGGCGGCCCCCGCTGGCAGGCTGCATCGGTGCCACAATCA
>NC_051405.1:8087014-8087505 GCF_015228065.2 Penaeus monodon
TTTCCCCTCACCCACGGGCGTGATAATGGCATCTCGCAGTTGCAGCCCGCCCTTTGTGTTGCAGATTTCGCGTACCATTTTCCCCTATCTATTTGGATTAATCACGGGTGATCATTTGCAATGACGCCTCTGCATTAGCGAAATCCGTCAAGTATTAAGTCTGGCGGTAAAATAGTCGAAAATTTTATTTTTTATTTGATTAAGTACTCCCATCATGGGGAGGTGGGTAGGGGGGGTTGTGTGGAAGGGGTGGGGTTGGGGGGGGTTATGTGGAAGGGGTGGGGGAGGGGGGGTGACCGGCTGCTTATATAATCCATTTCTTCTCTTGTCTTTTCATATGAAATCTCATTCGATTTAATGATCTTCATTTTTTTTGCATGATACTAATGACAGTTATAGTTATCGCAATCATGTTGACACTTCTGGGGATTACCAAACCAATGATTAATCAATATCGATAATTCACCATAATTCACGATAAATCACTAATC
>NC_051405.1:8087532-8087650 GCF_015228065.2 Penaeus monodon
TCTACTGTGAGCAAGAACATAGTAGAAAATGTTCCATAATTTCTGAAGATTTATTGTCAACACACGGAAATATTTTTACATAGATGGAAAGGGTACTCTTTATGTATCCAGGATGGAC
>NC_051405.1:8087945-8088096 GCF_015228065.2 Penaeus monodon
CAGTTACTGAAGGAGATATGTCTTTGATATGTATGTTCGTGTGAAAAAAGGTAAGATAGATAAAGAAATTGAAAGATAGGAAGATAGATAGATAAAGAAACATAGAGAGAGATACATCTTTCAGAAAGAAATCAAGAGAAATCCTCTAACG
>NC_051405.1:8088241-8088484 GCF_015228065.2 Penaeus monodon
TTCCCCTCGTCCATTGAGCAGTGTTGCCAGAGGCGGCCGAACACCTACCCACCTCGCTGCTCTTTGTCATACTAACAACCCACGCCGCTCACAGGCCCTTTTATACCCTGGTCACCACCTCGGGTTTTTATCTGTGCAATTGCTGTTATTGCTGTCGTTGTTGTTCTTGCTTTTGGCCTTTTTGTTCTTGCTGAAAAAGGGTCGTAGCCAATGGTTTACTAGGGCTGTAGGGGAGGGAGCGCC
>NC_051405.1:8088565-8088658 GCF_015228065.2 Penaeus monodon
TTCTTTGTTATGTGTTTATGTGTGAGCTTGTTTCATGGGACTATATGTTAGTGTTTGCTTAGATATGTTACTTTAATTCCTAAAAGCACAAAG
>NC_051405.1:8088776-8088843 GCF_015228065.2 Penaeus monodon
TCAAAAACAAACACTTGCTCTTGAACCCCCCCCCCCCTCCCCGAGACTAGACGTGACAATCCTTCTC
>NC_051405.1:8088974-8089116 GCF_015228065.2 Penaeus monodon
CTTATCAAGCGAGGGTCCGGCCAGACTCACCCCAGACGCCCTATGGGTAGCTCGGCAGAGGGGAAAGAGGAAGGAACTTGACCTAGTGTAGAGAGAGAGGGGAGCTGCGAGCTAGCCAGAGGGACGGGGAGGGAGGGGAAAG
>NC_051405.1:8089157-8089365 GCF_015228065.2 Penaeus monodon
GTTCCTGTGGCTCCTTCCTGGAACATATGGCTCCCTCGGCCACCCTTCCCCTCGAGCTGCCCTCGCCGCTTCCCCTTTAATTGTGACTTTTGGTGATCAAACTCATATTTATATATTTTGCTTTTGGTACAGATCCAGATGGCTGTGGCCCCGTCGGCGTCGTCGGCTGGAGGAGGGTCTTGCTCTCTACGAACACTTTAGATTATCC
>NC_051405.1:8089542-8089741 GCF_015228065.2 Penaeus monodon
AGCATATACACAGACATTGCACCTAGATGCGTGCAGACCTCACCCCCCGAAGCATGGCCATCTCCAAGCGCTGGACGGAAAGAACCGAAGCACAAAAGAGTGACAGCAAACGCGAGAGAAAAAGCGCGAGCGGCGCGGGCGACCTGTCACTTCCCCGTCACTAGGTCAGTTCAGGCAACAGTTGCGAAGGTCTTTGTCT
>NC_051405.1:8089925-8090309 GCF_015228065.2 Penaeus monodon
GTCCAGGCAGCGGCACGCGCCCCTGGAACACGTGGTGGCTTGAGGCGCGGAGAAGCCAGGGGGGGGGGGGGCATCGCACGTGCTTTGTCTCGCAGGCGATAAGGAGGCGTGGGGGGAGGGGGGGAGTGCAGCAGGGGGGTGTCGTGATGGAGGAGGGGGGGGGGGGCATGAAGCGGGGGATGTCGTGATGGAGGAGGGGGGGGGCATGGAGCAAGGGGGATGTCGTGATGGAAGGGGGGGGGAGGGGGTGGCAAGCAAACAGGAGGCATTGGCTAAAAAACAAGGCTGGCAAGATGAGGGGAAGTATGAGGAGGATGAGTTTGAATTTTAAACTGATCCGAACGTGCGGAAAAAAAATTCTCTTTGACGCTAATAAGGGAAAGT
>NC_051405.1:8090342-8091501 GCF_015228065.2 Penaeus monodon
CGGAAAACTAAGTCCTTTTAAAAACTGCTAATATTTGTTATCTTAAAACAGCGCCGGGAAAGCTCCGTCTTCCGTCGCGAGCTGGCGTTCCCGATGACAACATCAGGAGAATAATTGGCCAAACTAACAAAGGAAGATCCGCTAATATAATTACTTTCCCCTCGTGACCAGTAATTTCCCCTCGGTTCGTAATATCCGCATCTCAACCAATCATGAACGACCGTTTTCCCCGCGTGAGTCATGACCGACCGGCTTGCGTCACTTACGGTCGAAGCTGCGTTACAGAAGCATTCGTAATGATCCTTAACGATTGTAATGAATGCACGCCGAGAGCCAGAAAGCAAGAAAGAGAGCAAGATGATAAAGCTATCCGCAGGGAATGATGATAACGATAAGAAATGAAGAATAATGAAAAGACAGAACACACTTAACGCAGACTTTCGGTTCGGGCGAGCGGGACAGATGTAGTCTCTTTGTTAGAGATTCGGACAACTGTAAACTTTTCTCTCCACGGCGCGCGTCTTTTGAATGGACCAATCGATCGACGATGATGCAACAGTTTTCCCGGGCTGAGGTGCCAACGACCCATCAGCTCACCTTAACTCGTTTTGCATCAACTTAGCCTCGCTAACGAATCCTTCTATCTTAGAAACGGAGAGTAGGAATTAATAATCGAATCAAGTCATTAGATTATAGATCATATGGTTTCAGACAAAATCTTCGCTTCTACGGACTTCATGAGGCGGAGACGCGTGAAAAAAACGTCGGGGAGAAAGGCCTACGTGCCAACTCGCAGCCACCGTTTCCCACGGCTCGGCCAAGCGCGACGCCACAAGAGATCTCAAGTGTCAAGTGGCGTCGCGCTGCAAAGGACGGCGGAAACGCTGAAACGAAAGCAAAATGAAGTTTATTCTTCGGTGATATTCGTCCGCGATGAGCTGCGGGGGAAAAAAATGCCACGCACTGTGTAAATTTCCGGATTAAAAGGGAGAGCAAAACGGAGAAACGAAAAGAAAAAGGGTTTAGTGGGGCTCTACGAGGTTAGAAAAAAGGAAATGCGACGTTAGTTTAAGAAAAAAATCACACATCAGAACACGGAAACTTTACCGGCAATACACGAAAAGTTTTACATCAAGTCACAAAAACTTTACCGGCAATT
>NC_051405.1:8091692-8092320 GCF_015228065.2 Penaeus monodon
TCGCGCTGCTTCTTTGTGCGCTCGCGAGGTCCCAGGGGAGCGGACGTGACCATACATCAGCGGGGGAAAGAGAGACAACAGTTGGCAGCGAGATCTCCAAGATTACGGGCGGCCGGAGAAGAACTCCCCCAAGGGACCTCCGCTGCCTGGGGGAGGAGGGGTGGAGGGGCCTGGGGTCTAGGTGGGGGTCTGTAGGGGTCTGGGGTCTAGGTGGGGGTCTGTAGGGGCCTGGGGTCTAGGTGGGGGTCTGTAGGGGCCTGGGGTAGGGGGTGGAGAAGCCTGGATGGGGGGTGGAGGGGATAGTGTTTACTGACGATGATTTGGACCTGAGGGGGTTGGGAGAGGGAGAGGAGGGGGTGGTACTTTGGGGTGTGGTGGGGGAGGGAAGGTTAAAACAGGATAAGAAAAAGGGGGGCAAATTGGGCAAAGGAGGGAAGGAGAGGAGAAAAAAAGTTTCTGAAATAAGGGGTTAAGGAGACCGGAGTTGAGGGAAGAGGGAGCTTCAGAAGGGGCGCTGATAACGACAGACGGAGAGGGAGTGATAAGAATTATAAACAGGAGGGGCTGATTGGCGCGAGGGGCTGAGATAACTGGGGTTGGACTGGGGTCAGAATGGGGCAGATGACCT
>NC_051405.1:8092393-8092500 GCF_015228065.2 Penaeus monodon
CTGACGATCTCTAAAAGGGGAGAGAGGTAGGGGGAGGGGGAAAAGGGAGTGGTTTTCGGGAGACTAAGGTAAGTGTAATGGCGTTATAGGGGGTCCATTATACATAG
>NC_051405.1:8092533-8092612 GCF_015228065.2 Penaeus monodon
ACTGGGATTGGAACAGATCGTGTCATGAAAAGTGAAATAACTTCCTTATTACAATTCAGTTGAGTAAAATCTACACACA
>NC_051405.1:8092731-8092935 GCF_015228065.2 Penaeus monodon
TTTCACGGGAGAAAAAGCGGACTCAAAACATCATTTCCTTTTGAGAGCGTCTTGCCTCGGTCGCCGGCGTCGTCACCGCATCGCGAAGGTGAGTGAATTCATAGTGGAAACGCAACTCTCTTTTATGCTCGTTTCCCGCAAAGGTTCTTCGAAAGACAGAGAGCTGGGAGAAGAAAAAAAAAAACTATTTTTCAAAGTCGGAGT
>NC_051405.1:8093033-8093117 GCF_015228065.2 Penaeus monodon
TGGGTTGCATACCAGCTTCACTTTTCTGATAGGAAACTTGTGGCCCAATTTGCGTTCTCTGAAGTCTTCTTTTGACTCTCCTTC
>NC_051405.1:8093181-8093748 GCF_015228065.2 Penaeus monodon
GTTTGTGCAGAGGGTGAGGAGAAGACGCGTCACTGAGGAAGACAGAAAGGGGCGAAACAGGAGCGGGCGAAGAAGGAGGTGAGAGAGAGAAACAAAAATAGAAAGCAAGAAAACCTGAAAGATATATCTAGAAAAGATATATCTAGGGCAACGTTTCCCTAAAAAGAGGATCGCGACCCAAGGGCATCGCGGAGAGTTAGCAGGGGGGGGAGGGTCGCGATGCCTTAAAGTGTGGGGGGGGGGAGAGGGGGCAGGCCAATTTGCTGGGCTTTTGTTAGTGTTTGTTTTGGAAATATGCTATGAGGCCATGTTGCATTATAATTAGGCAATTGCAGGTCGTTCCTTGTCATCTTTTAGCCTAGAAGTATGTTATTAGAAAAATTATAAACGCAGCTGCTGATGTTGGGGAATCGCAATTGTCTAAGTCGAAGAAATGGGTCGCGAGTGTAATATGAGAAAAGGGAAATAATAAAAAAAAGAAAAAATAGAGGGAGGAACTGGAGGAGATACTGATGCATATTCAAAGTCATTCATACAAACAAACGCGCGCAGTTATGCATGAATACG
>NC_051405.1:8094031-8094300 GCF_015228065.2 Penaeus monodon
TGGGGGTGGGGGGTTAAGCAGTCGAAGGGGGGTAATTCAGTCCCTCAAGGGAGACGCCAAAGAAGAATAAATTTGATTAGTTGCTCCCGAGACCTTCCTTTTTATCGCAAGCCTTTCCCTCCCAAATGCACGTCGGCGAAGAACCCTCCGGCACGTGCCTGGCGTAGGCCTACAGCCCCGTCAGCCTCCAAGTGACCGTCGCAATCAACGCGCAGAAGACTAGCCGCGATTGAGCACATTAAAACCATGGTGATTCATGTCCCCAACGC
>NC_051405.1:8094373-8094502 GCF_015228065.2 Penaeus monodon
TTCGCTGAGCCCTCCCTCACCCCTCTCTCCACCCTACGCCGAGGCACGAGTCCGTCATAAGACGCAAACGCCACCAAACCAATATGCCTTTTTTTATTCCCCCTTTTTTAAAACCCCTGTTTCGTTTTC
>NC_051405.1:8094546-8094981 GCF_015228065.2 Penaeus monodon
GCCTCCTTTCTGTTAAAAAGAGGGAGAGCGGGTACTTAGAAGCTGTTTGTGTGAGCTACAGGCGAACTGGTGCTTTATGGCGAGTCTAATATGTTGTTTACGAGAGAATAAGACGCGGGGAGAGACGGGTGTAAGAGACCGCGAGGTTACCATTATTTTCCTCCATTCTCTTTTCCTTTGTTTTGCGTATTTTCTGTAAGATCTGTATACGAGAGGCCCTTTCTCTCTCGATGAAAGGGGGAGTCTTAATGCATCCGCACACGTCTTAATCCCCAAGTAGACAAAAAAAACAACAACTTTGATCTCCTCAAAAAAAGGGAAAGAAAACGAACATAAAAACTAAAAAAACGTATTTACGAAACAAAATCTCTCTGTCGCTCACGACGGTCTCCATGGGGACAGATTTAACTCAACCCCACCTCCCTCCCCCCTATT
>NC_051405.1:8095021-8095148 GCF_015228065.2 Penaeus monodon
CTCCTTTTTTTCATAACCCCCATTTTGGATCATTTAATGGGAAATGATTTCGGGGTTTCCAAGACTTAACCTAACCTAATTCCTCACCCCTTGATCCCGCCATGTTTCTATTATCTCTTTACTCGGC
>NC_051405.1:8095534-8095679 GCF_015228065.2 Penaeus monodon
AAAGCTAATAGTAAGCGTGACGTCATGGCATATAATGGTAGGGTGAGGGAAGGTTTAAAGGCTAGAAGGCGTTAGTTATTATATTAATGGTTGTTGTGGTGAGTGGTTGCCAAGGGTGACGCATGGTTGAGTTAGGTGCCAATGG
>NC_051405.1:8096510-8096700 GCF_015228065.2 Penaeus monodon
CCTTTTGAATATCTTTTAAAAAGACGAATTAATTAGCCTCTGGAGCAGACTAATCAGCTGATCTTTAATTATTATTAAGTCTCGTGTTGTAAGATTCGATCAGAGACCTTTCGATTGGCTGGTGGAATTCCCTTAATTCTGTGATTCGGATTTTGAGAGAATCTTCATTCCTTATTGATGATAATGAAAG
>NC_051405.1:8096940-8097395 GCF_015228065.2 Penaeus monodon
ACACAGTCTCATCCCCTTCTTCTTCAGTGGCTGACACAGTGAAGGAAAAAAAGTATTCATAATCCGTTACAGAATCCAATCTCACTCTTCCCGTGACACAAATCATCACAGCTGATCTTGCCAATTATTCCCTCCCGGTGATCGGATAAATCAAATCATTTGTAAAAGCCATTATCAGGTCTCGCTATCACACGCAAACAAGAGGGACTGACTAACTGCCTTTAACCTCCATGCCACAGCGTCCGTGCGCCAATCAGAAGAACATTATGCAAATCTCGAAATTAACGTGATTGGATGATGTATTTGCATATTTTCTTTTTTTGCACGTTTTTTTTTCTCTCTCCTCTTCTGAAGGGTGTGTACGTGTGAGTTCCTTTGAGATTGTGTCTTAGTGAATGGGAAGGAGCCTGAGTAATATATGTTATGGGCGAGGGTTGAGATTATAAATGGATGTA
>NC_051405.1:8097752-8098166 GCF_015228065.2 Penaeus monodon
GCAATGAAGCCAAATTTTCCGCCCTCCGAACATGTCCATACATAATTACCCACATCGTTAAACGAACATTAATACGCACGCGCCCGTCAACCCATTCCATCTATCTATGACGTCATAAACAAAGGTGTTTATCTGTGACGTCACGCAAGATACTGACCTATTTTTTTTTAAAGGGTAATGAAGCATGATATTTGACGTGTTTGTATGTGAAATGACACGTTTTTGATTCAGGATATTTAGAGCAACCAAACCAAATATTTTGGAAATACAAACGACCATTTCCAATAAACAATACATCTTTATTCATGTGCCAACGTCTTTTTTATGAATGAAGAAAAGTTTATAATGAAAAATTATCATAAACCTTTCCTTAACCTTAATCCTAGTTAATTGTACGTAAAATCACACACACAC
>NC_051405.1:8098188-8098342 GCF_015228065.2 Penaeus monodon
GCGTTCTTCATCTCATTTTTGCAAGCTGCAACGTGCAAAACGATGCTATTACGTAACATTTCCCAAGCGTAATGTATCCCACCATGAATCTGATGTAATGGCTTTCCCCTCGAGTTAAAATGCATTTAAAAGATATACGGAATGACGAAGCATG
>NC_051405.1:8098603-8099082 GCF_015228065.2 Penaeus monodon
ACAAGAATGCAGACGATAATAATAAAAAAAAACAAAAAAAAAACGAAAAAAAGAGAGAAATATGAAAGTAAGAAAAAAAAAGAAAACGAAAATAACGAAACCAAGAAAAAAGACAAACAAGAAAAAAACGAGACATGAAAAAAGGACATAAACTAGAAAAAAACGAAAACAAGAAAAAACAAAAAACAAGAAAACGAAAAAAAAAAAAAAAAACAGCAAAAAAACACCAGAAACACAAACACAAAACAACCCAACAACCAACAGACAGCCTTCTCGCCCCTGAAGGCCGCGCGTCAACCGAACCGAACATCCAAGAGAAAAAAAATACAAAAAAACGTCGCCATGAAAACTTGAACAAAACGTCTTGAAAAAAAATAAATAAAAAACGGACCCCAACGAAGGACAAAGGGAACGTCGACAGCTCTGAACGTCTTCGGAAAGAACGCCTGCGACCCCAAAAACGAAGTGCAAGGAACGCC
>NC_051405.1:8099994-8100493 GCF_015228065.2 Penaeus monodon
GCAGGAGTCTAAGGAAGGGATAAGAAGAGAGAGAAGATTCCCCTGACGGAAGCGGCCGCGACACCAGCGTCTCCCGGGTTCGCGGCGCCGCAGACGACGCTTCGGTTTGTTACCTTTAAAATCTCATGTTTGAGAGAAATTAATTAGGAGAGATTGGGTGGCGTCCACTGCCCTCCTCCTCCCTCCCTCCCCCCCTCCTTCCGCTGTCCCCTTCCCCCCTCTCCGTTTTTCTCCCCCCTCTCCTCCCCCCTCCTCCTTCCGCTCTCCCGCTGTCCCCCTCCCCCTCTCCGTTTTTCTCCCTCCTCTCCCCCCTCCCCTCTCTCCCTCACTCCAGGGAAGAGGGTAATCCAGAGGGAGGGGGGGGGATGCATCATGCTTCTGATAGATCTTCATAAATCTCTTGTTTTTGTCATCCTGAGAAAGGGAAAAAAATATCGAAGGAAAAAAGTAGAAGAACCATTGCAAGATTTATATCGCAACGGTGCCGTTAGGCTGTTGA
>NC_051405.1:8100528-8101269 GCF_015228065.2 Penaeus monodon
TTCGGGTGAAGAAAGAGAGAAACGACCTTGCATAAGTCCATCCCTCTTTCCACCTTTTTCCTCCGCTATTTTTCTTTTTTTTCCCCTCTTCTCTGTTTCCTTTTTTTCTCTACGTTCTCATTCCTTTCTCTCTCTCTATTCCCTCGCTCCCTCCCTTTTATGTCCTCTCTTTACTTAGACACCTCTCCCCTTCTGCCTCTCTTCTCCTCTGCTCTCTTCCTCTCTCCTCCCCTTCCCCTCCTGTTTCCTCTCTCCTTCTCTCACCCTCTGTTTCATCATCTTTCCTCCACACTTTTCCTCTCTTGTGTCAATCCCCTCTCCCCCCTTCCCCTCCCCGTCCCCCCCTTTTTCCCTACTTTTCTATCTCCCTTCCCCTCCCTTCCCTGTCTGTCTCTTCTCACCTTCCCTCCCTTCCCTCCCCCTCTGTCTCCCCTCGTTCCCCTCCCCCTCTGTCTGCCCTCCTTCCCTCCCTTCCCTCACCCTCTATCTCCCCTCCTTCCCTCCCTTCCCTCACCCTCTGTCTCCCCTCCTTCCCTCCCTCCCATTCCCCGGACGAGATTTGGGCTCCGCGTTTGGCCGGCGCGACCCGCTGCATTGGGTCGGCGATGAGAGTGCTTGCAAAGGTCTGTGCTTGTGCATATGCTGCTACACAACGGAGGAATGCTTTTCGTGTGGGAGCGAGAGAGAGAGTCTTTGTTTACAGTATTTTTGTTATGTTTTTGAGAGAGTGTCTTTGTTTAC
>NC_051405.1:8101448-8101524 GCF_015228065.2 Penaeus monodon
TGAATCAGTGCTCGCGTTGTGGGAAGATGCAATGACATTCATAATAGCAAAATAACTGACGTGAAAATACGAACAG
>NC_051405.1:8101595-8102004 GCF_015228065.2 Penaeus monodon
AGGAGGAGAACACAGAACATGAACACTTTCTGGTAAGATAAACACGCCATGTCGAGAGAAAGGAGATGAAATGACTACCGATAACTATTCGTCCCCTCTCTCTATCGCTCCCCATCCACACAATCTAAGCTAATTAGAATATCTATTTTTGCCAACATTTATTCCTCAGTTCTTTACCCCCCCTTTTCGCCCCCCCTCCGCCCCTTATCGCTATCTCTTATCTCTCATCTTCACCTCGGAAATGGGGAGCGGGTGGACTAAGGGGTCATCGTCCCCCCCCCCCCCATGTCTTTGCACTTGTGGCTTAGTTCCCCTTTATTGCAGTTTTTATCTTCACATCTTTTGGAAAATGAAGTGATTTGGGAAGCTAATGGCCTGTTGCTTTATTTTGTTATCTTTGCTTCTATCT
>NC_051405.1:8102351-8102433 GCF_015228065.2 Penaeus monodon
ATTAGAACATATCCCTTGCGTGTCAATTTGTTCCTATCTCTAGAAGCTGTCTCTCAGACAGATACGTTATCTGAACCCAAAG
>NC_051405.1:8102695-8102888 GCF_015228065.2 Penaeus monodon
GACGGAAGCAAGGCAGCGGTTCGGACGCTCCACTGGAAGCAACAGCGCCCGGGTTCCTTCGAGATCGATGGCTGGGATTCCTTCGCTTCCTGAAACCCAAGAAGGAGATGCTCGGGGATATGTAAAGTGATCTTCTCTCCGCCGCGGATGCTGCTACAGGATGCACTGCTCTCGGCGGTGGGATCACTTCAGC
>NC_051405.1:8103059-8103275 GCF_015228065.2 Penaeus monodon
TTCCTGTTATGTTTTTTTTTCTTTGATAACTCTTTATTTCTGTGTTTTCTCGTATATTTTATGTCTCTACCCTTCTCTCTTCGGCCTGTCTGCCCCCCCCTCCCCCCGCCCTCTGCGTCTCTTTCCTCCGTGCTTCATCATACTTTCCATATTCATTTCTTCTATCCAGCTATTCCCACGGAAAAATCTTACTTTAGGAAAAACATGAAAGTATGT
>NC_051405.1:8103460-8103538 GCF_015228065.2 Penaeus monodon
GTGTATGTATGTACGTGTGCGCGTGGACTAAGGACATGTTATCTGAGATATTGCGAGCACACTTGATAACGGGAAGGT
>NC_051405.1:8103870-8104291 GCF_015228065.2 Penaeus monodon
TGTATTGAAAACGACATAAAATAACTAACCATACTAGGCGACTAACGAAATCACGAACCTCTCCTCACTGTTTGCAATTTTCTGCAGTTGACGCAATGATGAAGTTAATGGCCAACAGAACCGATGTCGAAGACGTTACCTCCGGCTCTTAATTAGCTCATATCCCTTAATTACTAAGTCAAATCTGTATCTTCCTCATTAATCACATTTTCTGCACGATTTTCTCAGGTGAGATCGACCCATAAAGGGGGAGGAATGAGGGAGGGGGAGGAGGGGGGGAGGGAAGGGAAGATGGGGGGGGGGATCCTCGTAATTGCTGAATGACATTTGGTGATCAAAATAATGACTAATTGATCTGAGACTTGTTGGTAATCACTTAATTTCGCCCCAAACTCTTCTTGGCTCGCTGGCGCCTTGGGAA
>NC_051405.1:8104314-8104444 GCF_015228065.2 Penaeus monodon
CGCTTTATGAAGATAATTATCTTAGAAAATCTGGAGGCAATTAATCACTGGTAAAGCGACTTTGAGCAAACTTTGAGCTGATGGACAGCCCATGAATTTTTTGGTTATAATAGATAGGACAAAAACCCCC
>NC_051405.1:8104462-8104611 GCF_015228065.2 Penaeus monodon
AAGGGAGGGACTGTGGAAAGAGAGGTAAGGAGGTGAGTGAATAAGGGAGATTAATCGAAGAAAAAAAAAACTATTGAGTTCTTGTGAAGATTTTGTCGAAATTCTGGATATGATGCACCTTTTTGTTAGTTCTGGGGTTATTACTGAAG
>NC_051405.1:8105006-8105230 GCF_015228065.2 Penaeus monodon
GCAGGAACCTGGCGAGGAGGAAGCCGTAACCCAAGATGGCCGCCGACCGGGGCGCCGGAGCCGGAGGTCGCGCGCATCTTGAGGGGATATCACGGCGCGGCGGCGGCCCTTCAGGGTCTTCGGCCGCCAAGGAGTCGTGGGATTTCTCAGCGGCTCAAATCTCTGTCGGAAATTGGCTGGAAGGGAAGGAGGCGTATCTTTTTAAACGCCTTTTTTTTTTTTTT
>NC_051405.1:8106181-8106525 GCF_015228065.2 Penaeus monodon
AAGACAGACAAAGAGAGGAAAAAGAAAAAGGGGAGAGAAGAGGAGAGAAGAGAGGGGAGAAGAGAGAGAGAGAGAAGAGGAAAAGAGAGAGAGAAGAGAAGAGAGAAGAGAAGAGAGGAGGCCAACAAATGAAAGAGAAATTTTCACAACATGATTTCACAATTGGCCTCCGAGCTCTGAGTCTGACTCCTAGACGCTACCTTTGTAAACACCTGTTAAATGGGTCACTTTTCCTTTAAGATTGTCAAAGAGTACGAAATTCCTTTGGTTGTTGTCCTTTTCTCTTTTCCTCTCTCTCCTCTTCTTGGCACTCATCTCTTCCACGTGCCTTTGGTTTATTTATT
>NC_051405.1:8106830-8107370 GCF_015228065.2 Penaeus monodon
TACTTCTCTCCCCTTTTATTTCTCTCTCTCACCTTCCCTTCCTCTTCTATTTTCATACATTTCATCCCCTATTCTCTCCCTCTGACGTACTCTCCTTTTCCTCTTTGCAATTTCACGCCCTCTCTCTTTCCCCTCTCATTTTCACCCATTTCACCCTCTCCCCTCTCTCCCTCTCACGCCCTCTCCCTCTCTCATTTTCACCCTCTCCCCTCTCTTCCTCTCCCGCCCTCTCCCTCTCCCCTCCCCTCTCTCACGCCCCCTCACTTCCCCCGCCCCCCGCTTGATGGGCGGAGGCGCGAGGGCGGCAGAAGCAATGCCTATGACTGTATACTTTGGCAGAAAAACAGCTGATTGGGGGGGTGTTCCTTTCGAAGGAGGAATGGGGAAATGGAGAAGAGAATGGGGGAAATGGGAGGATGGGGAAGAGTAGGGGAGGTAATAGAAGGATGGGTTAAATGAGGAGAGGGAGAGAATGTGGAATAAAAAGGAGGAGGAGGGAATAATGGGTGAGAAAAGGAAGGAAGGGATGTTTAAAATAAG
>NC_051405.1:8108143-8108461 GCF_015228065.2 Penaeus monodon
GTGCGCAGGGTCAGCCGCGAGAACGAAAAGGAAAGGTCCTTAGGGCCCAACGTGGTCCGAGATGATCACGCTGACCTTTCCTCGGGACTGATGACAATGCGCGCGGCGAGTGTGGGCCCTTGCTGCGGGCCCCCTCTCCCCTTTCCCTCCTCCCCTTCCCCTCTCGCCCCTTTCTCCCTTCTCCCCCTTCTCCCCTCTTCCTTCTCCCCCTTCCCTCCCTCCGCCTTCTCCCCCTTCTCCTCTTCCCTTCTCCTCCTTCTACACCTTCCCCTCCCCTCTTTCCCTTCTCTCCCCCCCCTTCCTTCTCCCCTCCTCCTT
>NC_051405.1:8108509-8108843 GCF_015228065.2 Penaeus monodon
CCTCTCCTCTATCCCTCCCCCTTTTTCTCCCATCTTCCCTCCTCCCTCCCCCTTCCTCCTTTTTTTCCCTTCGCTCCTTTTTTTCCCCTTCCTCTTTTCCTTTCCTTCTCCTATTTTTCCTTTCCTCTTTCATCTTCTTTTCTCCCCTCCCCTGCTGTTTTGGTGTCTTTCTGTCTTTTTTCTTTCTTTGTCTTCGCGAATTTCTCTCTCTTTCCTCTTCTCTTTTCGTCTTTTTTTGTCTTTCCTTGTGCCTCCGTCTGCTGTGCTGTTTCCCTTCCGTCTGTCCTTGTTTCTGTCTTCTTCTCTCTCCTCCTAACTCTTCTCACTCTGCCCC
>NC_051405.1:8109128-8109312 GCF_015228065.2 Penaeus monodon
CCAGAGACACCGCGTTCGGGGAATCCGCAGCGGGTCGTCACAACTCTCATGAACCCGCACGGACACTCGTGACGGTATTTATAGAGCAGAGGATGGCAGTCAGCCGAAGACTAGTCATGAAGAGTGATTGGGAACACTTCATGAAAAGAAAAACAGGTTGGATGTGTTGGAAGGTCTTTCATGA
>NC_051405.1:8109780-8109994 GCF_015228065.2 Penaeus monodon
TATTTGAGCCTGATGATTCATTTAACGAGAAGAGCTGCAGAACAGATTAACACACACGATCTCTCTCCCTCCCTCTCGCTTCTCGACATTCTTTTGTTTAGTTGGACTTCCTTTAAGAACTTTCGAGAGATTCTTACTATGACAAACACTTTCAAAAGGTGAATTATGCAAAAGGTAAACACAAGCAGACAATGCACTAAGAAGGAGAATATTT
>NC_051405.1:8110275-8110508 GCF_015228065.2 Penaeus monodon
TTTCCAACAAAGATGCACGCCTGCATATCGCGAAACAAAACAAATGCCTTCTTTTATTGACGAGAACCAGAATTTCCAAGAATATAATTCTCCATAAATTCTAAATTCTTCTTGTCTTCTTTAACTGACCTTTTATTACTTTATTCCTATTCTTGATTCTGCTTCGTTTTGAAACAGATCAGTAAAAAAGGGATACTTTTATGCAAAGCTGAAATCAATCTGAAAAATACCTT
>NC_051405.1:8110771-8110923 GCF_015228065.2 Penaeus monodon
CAGAGGGAGAAGACTCACACCCCTAACTCGAACTCTCACTCCAACTCAGTTTCCGCATCACATCCCGCCTTATGAGGCAAGGAGAGAGCACACCAACCTTATGTTGACTTATGCACACACAAGTACTGGGCTGAGATTATCTGCACTCGTTA
>NC_051405.1:8111944-8112199 GCF_015228065.2 Penaeus monodon
GGGAATCCTAATGCGCAAAGACGAGCAAGCTTGCCTTTCCTCCTTCCCTCCTGGCATCCTTATTTACAGTTTTAATATTAAACTGTCTTCCCCTCTCAAAAGTGTGTGTGTGTTTGTAGTCGGGGCAATCAACCTCTGTTATACCTTCACCAATTAACACAACTTCTAACTCCCCGTGTTAATTAGCCATTCTCATTGGGTCCTACATCAGGGATGCTGAGTGTGGGAGGGACGGAGTCTCGAAGATAAGGTATC
>NC_051405.1:8112233-8112624 GCF_015228065.2 Penaeus monodon
ACTTTGGGTGAGTTAAGAAGGAGAGGAAGGGGGGGAGAGGGGTGTTGGGTGGGTGGGGGGAAGGGTGGGGGTGTGAGGGGATGGGGTTTGATGGAATGGTGGGGGGGTTGGAGGGTGGGAGGGTAGGGTAGGGGTGTGAGGTTGTGTGTGGGGAAGGGGGGGTTAAGGGGGAGAGGGTGGGTGGGTGTAATGGGGTGGGAAAGGGTAGGGGTGTGAGGTTGTGTGTGGGGGGGGGAGGGTAGGGGCGTGAGGGGAAGGGTCTGAAGGAAGGGGGGGGATAGGAGGGGGGATGAGGGTGAAGGGATGAGAAGGAGGAAAAAGGTGAGGACGAGTGTGAGGATGCGAGATTAGGTGGGGAAGGAGGGGGGGGGGGGGTAAGGGAAAGGGGTAT
>NC_051405.1:8112670-8112806 GCF_015228065.2 Penaeus monodon
TGGGACGAAGGAGGCTTGAGATGGGTCGGGGGAGAGCGAAGGGGCGTGAGGGGGAGAGAGAGCAAGCAAGGATGAAAGCACGGGAGTGTGAATGATAGCGAAGGTGAGAGTGAGGGGAGATGAAAGCGGATGGGCG
>NC_051405.1:8112923-8113146 GCF_015228065.2 Penaeus monodon
GGGGGAGGGAGTTGCAAATGAAGGGGAAGGTGACATGGATGGGCGAGGCTGAGGGAGCGGGGAAGAGTGACGCGAAAAGGGATGCTGGCGGAAGCGAAGATGAGAATTGATCGAGTTTATGCTGGGGTATCTATATCTGATCTAACTAGGACGTTCTAGATCAGAAAGAAGGAAAGGAGGAGAGGGAGAGAAATGGAAAAAGCAATGCGAGCAGCAGAACGAG
>NC_051405.1:8113559-8113708 GCF_015228065.2 Penaeus monodon
TAACGACGCTTTTACTCAGATAAAACCAAACTGTAATGTAATTTTCTTATCAGCTCTGTGTTACATTTCATCTCTACACGTACGTCGGTTCGTTTGTACTTATAATTTTGCGAGTTTAATCTCTCTTCAATAAATTTCAGTTCTGTCTC
>NC_051405.1:8113758-8114032 GCF_015228065.2 Penaeus monodon
CATATGATTTACCTGTTGCCTAAAAGCATGGCAGGTGAATAAACGTATAAAAGGTGACTGAACCGGAGGAGAAGTAGGCGAACGATTAAGGAAAGGTAATCGAATAAAAAGGAAAAATGACGATGGGTTGAGAGAATAAATGGGATTATTCTTTAGCAAATTCACATAGATATATGATAGGAAACTCGAAGATGATATAACACGCGGGTTACTGAATAAACTTGAAAGGGAAACAAATTCTAGAAAAAGTGAGTTCAGCTAAAAGTACACAACG
>NC_051405.1:8114379-8114535 GCF_015228065.2 Penaeus monodon
TTCAGTTAATAACAAACAGACTTCGTGAAATAAGTTTCTTTCTCCACAAATTTCGTTGATTACAAAGAGCCACCGCCTTCGAGCCTCATTACGTATTCATCAATTGACCTCCGGTCTGTGCGATCTCTTATCAACGTAATCATCAGTCTGTCTTTG
>NC_051405.1:8115137-8115667 GCF_015228065.2 Penaeus monodon
CTTATGTGTTTATTTTATTAATTTATTATATACATGTATACACACCCACACTTACTCAACCCATATACAGTCGGCAACAAGGTTTTTCGACATCGCAAAGACCCTGTAAATAGCATGTTAGTTGAAACCCTGAATAACTTCGTCTCTCATCTACTCTCCCAGGCTCTGACACTAACGACTTACTTTGATTTACCTGAATGAATTATTCACTCACATTCCATATTAAGCAACCAGCTTACCTCTATTGAGTAGGGAACTGCCTCAAGGCTACACTTTACTGGTATGAAATATTCACCGGTAATGACGCTTAATTTTTGGAATGGTGTATGGCTAAATTTTAATTATGTATCCCATTTTCTTAATTGCTCGAAATAAATAACATGCTTATTTCTTCTGAGAGGGAAAATATACATATTCAAATGCCACATGTTTAACTCTACAAGGCATTTCACACATCTTACGTAATATGTTGTTATGGGAAATTACATGGTACTGAAGGAGGAAAGCTGTAAAAAGCATAACTACAGCAG
>NC_051405.1:8117208-8117359 GCF_015228065.2 Penaeus monodon
ACACTCGTTTAATGAAAAGTAGTAACAAGCAAGCGTAGATTTTTCACATGAAAGAAGGTACTATATTAAAATGTGTCGTAATAAAAATAATTAGCTGGATATATAATTAAACTAGAATAGATAACGATTAGGGAAAACAGTAACGATGATG
>NC_051405.1:8117481-8117701 GCF_015228065.2 Penaeus monodon
AGTATACAAACAAGCTTAACAAGACAAGATAATAAAGTGAACCAAATCATAAAAGAAGTATTAAATGAAGTTACAAAAAGAGGGGAAAATACAAAAGACGAGGAAAACGAAACCAGTAAAACAAAAGAAGGAGAGAGAAAAGATCTGCTCATCCAAGAATACCAACGCCCTCTGGCAACACTGCGCGGAACGTCCCTCACAGACGGTAATTGACATTCGC
>NC_051405.1:8118146-8118225 GCF_015228065.2 Penaeus monodon
CCGCAGATCTCTGCTTCATCTCAGCCGAGGTCAGGTCGCCGGAAGTAAGACCAGGTCATGGCGATGTTGAAATTAGCAG
>NC_051405.1:8118648-8118867 GCF_015228065.2 Penaeus monodon
GCAATTGCAGAAAGTTGACTAACGAGCGACATTTGAACCAACGCTAATAAGTCAAACGATGACCTCTTCAAGAAACTAGGTCACGATCACAGGGACGGGAGATCAGGTCAACACGGAGAAGCGAAGGAGGAAAGGGGAGGAAGAGGGGAGAGGATAAAGGAGAGGAGGAAAGGGAATCGATTAATGAATAAGGGGAAGGGATATTATAAAGAGGAAAGC
>NC_051405.1:8119445-8119860 GCF_015228065.2 Penaeus monodon
GCATCAAAAGCCAGTTTTCCTTGTAACGAAGCTTAATCACATCTTCATGGCTCCTCACATTAACTCATAGCTTTTTTTTTTTTTTTACTTCCATCTCCTTGACTAATTATCTTATATGCACTTTCTCTGTATTTATTTTTAATTTATCTTTCCTTGTTATCGCATTTCCCCCTCTCTTGCGTTTCTTTACTTATCTTCAGTTCTTCATGGGTCTTGGTTGTTTAATCTTTCCTCTGCTTTCTCTTCCACATTTATTGCACTGCTTCTCATTCATATTTCATTTCTTCTTCTATTTTTTATCTTCTCTGAGTGCGTTTCTCTTGGTGTTTGAATCTCCTTGTGTATTTCCTTCCCTCTCTGTCTGTTTGTCTGTTTCTTTCGCTGTTGCTCCCTCCTCGTCCTTGGTATTTCCCTG
>NC_051405.1:8120377-8120766 GCF_015228065.2 Penaeus monodon
GAACGCCGCCAGAGACACGTTTCCTGTCCGAGCTCCATCGAGGCCGGACCCTTGAGATAACATTTAATCAAGAGGGACATTTTTCTTACGAGGCACTTCCCTTCTTATTGAAGAAGGGGTCAGTGTTTGTTCGGTCAACACCACCGGAATGACCATCGCTGCCCGTTTTTCCTCGCTGGCTAATTGGCAAGGCATATTTTTGCGTTTGTAATGTGTGTTGTTTTCGGTTGGAGGGGGTCACAGGGTGAGGGCCGGGTGGGTGGGAGGGGGAGGTAAAGGTGGAAGGGTGGGGGATGGTTGGGTGGGGGAGGTAAGGGTGGAAGGGTGGGGGTGGGTGGAGGAAGGATGGATGGAGATTGACATTGTGACACAGTGAGCTCTCCGATTTC
>NC_051405.1:8121052-8121152 GCF_015228065.2 Penaeus monodon
CGTGATATATATATATATCTTAGTTTGCTTAACATCCTTTTTTCTTCGCGAACTAATTTCGAGTGCTAATAGGCCTGGCGTCCATTCCCTTGTTCATGCT
>NC_051405.1:8121178-8121722 GCF_015228065.2 Penaeus monodon
TGTTCACTCGTTCTCGACGATAACAATCGTTCTTGGAGAGGAACCATCGAGCCAACTTCACTTTTCCATAGAACAACCCTCATAAAATTTGAAGACTGTCTTTTCTTTTTTTTTCATTTTCCCCTTATGTGTCTCTTGGAATGGTTATGTGTCCCCCTCCTCGTGTATCTTTCTCCCCTTTTCTTTCCGTACCTAAGGGTGTCCGTTCGACTGCATGATACATCCTACATTCCCGTCTTTGTTTACGATCTCTCATTTCCCCTCCAAGATTCGATTCTTGGCTTAAAAAAACAACAACAGCAAAAGGAATTCTATATTTTTTTTCTATGTAAGAGAGAGTAAGGAAAATATCTTGACTGATTTAGAGAGAAGACTCCCAAGATTTTGCAGACAATACTTTTCAGTACAAAACAGGAAATGCATCAGTGCATGGCATCTGGCACTCGTGATGCGCCTCTGCTGAGTGGACCTGTCAGTGCCAATCTTAAGTGATCATTTCCCTGTGGCAGTGATGGATAAAAAGAGATGTTTGCTTGATATCAGG
>NC_051405.1:8121850-8121962 GCF_015228065.2 Penaeus monodon
CAGGGAGGTAAGAACAGACACACATTTAGACATATACGAGCATATGAAAAAAAAGTACGTATGATGATGTTATCTCCGAAGGAAAGAAGGGTAAGACAATAAGTAATCAGTT
>NC_051405.1:8122055-8122359 GCF_015228065.2 Penaeus monodon
TCCATAACACTTCTCTTTTTAATTATCTTCAGCCATCATTATCAATTTTTTTTTTCATGGACCTCGACTAACTATTTTTGAATATGTCTTTTCTTCTTAAATGATTTCTTCCCGAGTTTCTATATAAATTTTGGGATTTCTATTACCGTCGCCCATTTTCCTTCTCCCCTTTCAAATGTCGACACCTGCTGGGTTGTTCTTTATTCCCGTTCACTGTTCTTATTTCATATTTCTCCATTTCCCCTTTTCTCGTCTTTTTTTCGTTTACTTTCTTCTTTTTATCTGAAGATTTTTTTTCTCATTT
>NC_051405.1:8122539-8122674 GCF_015228065.2 Penaeus monodon
CCCTTCCCTCTCTCTTTATCTTTTTATCTCCCCATCTTTCCGACTTTCTCTCTCCTAAACAATCTTTTCCACGCCTGTCCCCTCGCCCAAAGCCTCGCCCTCTGCCCTCACACGCAGCGGAGGAGAGGGGATCGT
>NC_051405.1:8122894-8123007 GCF_015228065.2 Penaeus monodon
TGCCGCCCCTTGTTTCCCCTCGCTTTCTCCCCTTAAGACACGAGGTTCCCACGATATGAGCGAGTCTGCACTGACGAAGCTGAAGAGGATGACCAGTGTTTGAAGTACAAACA
>NC_051405.1:8123249-8123385 GCF_015228065.2 Penaeus monodon
ATATCTCCCCCTCCTTCCCCTTTCCCCTCTTCCCCAACACTTAAGGGGGGAGAGGGGGGAGGGGAGGTAACGGAACACTAAACAAGCTGCGAATTTTAATAGGCTCTGTTTTCTTTGCTGATGAAGAGCTCTTCCC
>NC_051405.1:8124291-8124475 GCF_015228065.2 Penaeus monodon
AACTAGATTTCTCTGTTACCTGTTTCACTTCGCTTTTTTTTAGTTTCCGTGAGTCTCCTGACAGAAATGTTTGCTCAAGGAGACTATCTATTGATTGGCGAGATAAGAGTTCCGGAGCGACCTACTTTCGGTGCCAAAACAGCAAGGATTTTTCTTGTTTTAGTTCAACAGCAACGAAGTAAAG
>NC_051405.1:8124998-8125218 GCF_015228065.2 Penaeus monodon
TAAAAACCCCCCCTAACGACCAACAACAAGACACAACGTTACGTAACCACTTCCCCGATGCACATAACAAACATCACACAACATCGATCTCCCTCTAATCCTTTCTTTTATCATCCAAATATTTTCATTTAAAAACGACCGAAAAGGCATAAGGCGTGAGTAAGGCTGCAATGTGATGAGAGGACATAAGGATTACGTATAATAGCTGTACATTGATGAT
>NC_051405.1:8125646-8125903 GCF_015228065.2 Penaeus monodon
GATACTGATGTAGCATTTCTATGCAAATCAGTCAAATCTAATATTATAACCTTTCGGATTGCTTGCGTTGAGTTGATGTAATTACTGAGCAATTAGCTCTCACTCATGAGGGGAGAGGATATAGCATACAGCAAGGAATGTCTTGGGAACAGATTTGTATGTA
Organism: Penaeus monodon; assembly: GCF_015228065.2. Lineage (NCBI taxonomy): Eukaryota > Metazoa > Arthropoda > Malacostraca > Decapoda > Penaeidae > Penaeus > Penaeus monodon. Next base: position 8,125,810 of record NC_051405.1, read on the forward strand.
ATTTTAAACCATCAATTTCACCTTTTCCGTGTTTTGGGGTTTCCATAATGCACTTGGGTGAGTTAGATATAGTAATAGTACACTAACAATAAGT
>NC_051405.1:8125987-8126425 GCF_015228065.2 Penaeus monodon
TCTTTCCTTTTCAATTTCACCTCTCCTTTCTCCCCCCCTCCCCTCTCTCACCCCCTCTCCTCCCCTATCCTTTCGTCCTTTCCGTCCATTCCCCTTACCTTTGTCCATTCCCTCCCTTTCGCCATCCCTCCCTTTCCCTCTGTCTTTCCGTCCCCCAAGCCTTCCTCTTCTCTCCCTCCCTCCCTCTTTCCCTTCCTCCCTTCTCCCCTCCCTCCGTCCCTCATTCCCTCCCTTTTCCCTCCCTCTTTCCCTTCTCCCCTCTTTTCCTCCCTCCTCCATCCCTTCGCCCCTTCATCCCTCCCTCTCTTCCTTCCTCCCTCCTTCTTTTCTTCCCTCCCTTCTTCCCTCCCTCTCTCCCCAAATTCACACCAAGGAAGCCACAACAAATGTCAACACGAAGCTATAAGGCTTTTCTCTCATATCGACCCTGAGGAAGAT
>NC_051405.1:8126870-8126961 GCF_015228065.2 Penaeus monodon
GTAGGTGAGATATAAATGAATGGAAGTATAAAGACGGGAAAATAGGAAGACAGGAAGGGGAGAGGAGGTAAAATAACGATTTTAGAAAGAT
>NC_051405.1:8127230-8127395 GCF_015228065.2 Penaeus monodon
TCAACAACAGCAACACGAAGAAAATAAAACATAATGAAAAAATGGAGAAAAATTGAATTCGCTTTAAATCCTGAACAAAGAAAATGTTGATGAAAATGATGCAAGATGAATTGTTGAATTTTCGAAAATATAGTGAAGCTAATGACAGAGAGGGAAGGAAAGAAG
>NC_051405.1:8127858-8128161 GCF_015228065.2 Penaeus monodon
ACACACGTGTCCGGATATTTCCAAAACAAAGAACAGGGAAAAAACACGATAAAAAAGGGGGGAGGGGAAAAACAAAAAAGAAAAAAAAAAAAACGAATGAAGATTTAAAAAATTTTGATAGAAAAAAAAATTTTAGATTAAAAAAAAAACGAAAGATTTAAAGAAAAAAAAGGGGAAAGCAGAGAAATATAAGAAAGAAACAAGGGTAAACAATAATGTGATAAAGGGGTGCAAGAAGAAAAACGATAAAGACCCGGGGGAAAACCCGATGTGGGGGGGAGAAAAAAAGTGGTGGAAAGGGGG
>NC_051405.1:8128586-8129311 GCF_015228065.2 Penaeus monodon
GATGACATCCCAAAAGAAGACCAAAGGAGAGTGCAAACGAGAGACGCGATGAAGGGCGACGTAGCATAGAAGATAATCAGATGACGTCATAGGGGCGTTTGGGGGGGGGGGGAGAAAGAGGGGTGGGGGAGGAGGAGGAGAGTGGGGTTGGGTGAGGGTTTGAAGAGAGGGGTGGGGGTGAAGGGAGAGGAGGGAGGGGGGTGAGAGAAGGAGAGGGAGGCTGATGGGGTGAGGAGGGAGGGGGGAGGAGAAGGGGGGTGAGGGAAGGGGGGGAGGCTGATGGGGTGAGGAGGGAGGGGGGAGGAGAAGAAGAGGGGGAGGGAAGGGGGGAGGCTGATGGGGTGAGGAGGGAGGGGAGAGGAGAAGGGGGGTGAGGGAAGGGGGGGGAGGCTGATGGGGTGAGGAGGGAGGGGGGAGGAGAAGAAGAGGGGAGGGAAGGGGGGTGGAGGCTGATGGGGTGAGGAGGGAGGGGGGAGGAGAAGAAGGGGGTGAGGGAAGGGGGGGGGGAGGTTGAAGAGCGAATGAGGGGTCTTCTCGCAAGGGATTAGGATGATATAAGGACATTATAATAGGCCTAATCGGAGAAAGATTAGCGGACTGGATCAGGGATAAGGAGGTTTTTTCTCCATCTCTTATTCTCATTTTGTTTTCTTCTCTTTTATGCATTTGTTAATATAAGACCTTCATTCACGTTGATGTACGAATAAAGAGTACACGCGTATACG
>NC_051405.1:8129664-8129793 GCF_015228065.2 Penaeus monodon
ACAGAAGTCCGCGTGTACACAGAGCAGTTCATCTGACCGTAAGCATCTCTAAACGTGGATTAAAGAGATCATTGCTATAAACCGGATTCCTATTTAATAGACAAACACACTAAGACGATTTATAAACTC
>NC_051405.1:8129838-8129930 GCF_015228065.2 Penaeus monodon
TTCAATCTTCCGTAATGATTAATTTGTTTTTTGTTCGTATTTCCCTTTGTATTGCGTTCCTTTGATGTGCCGAACGCAGATAGTGAATTCGC
>NC_051405.1:8130863-8131458 GCF_015228065.2 Penaeus monodon
CGAATGCAACTTGTGACTTCAGTACAACATTTTATTGGGAAAGTTATACATCAGGATTATTATAAAAGTTATTAATACAAGACATATGCTTAGATGAATAAATGAAAACGCTCAATGAATAACCGCGACTCACGAACGCAATCGAACGAGGATTTGATATCAAAACCAATGGCAACAGCCTCGAGTTGCCACTTATTACTAATTTTGCAACTTTATAGAAATCGATCAATAAATAATAATCATTAGAAAAATCTGTCGAGATTTATACATTCTTGATGATTACGATTTAATGAATATTCACAAACTTCTTGGCTATCGAGGCGACGCGCGATTCCACCACAAATTAAACATGTTTTGCGCTCGTTGTAAATAAAACTTGTTCGAATGTGTCCTTTAAGTCTTTAGTCACGACATTTGCTGTTGTTTTCTTCTTCTCATTCTTGTTTTACGATCACAGTTGCAATTACGGAGAATGAATTAGCTGAAGTTTATCCATTAGTCTCGCTAGAAATATTTCATCGATCAACAATAACTCGAATTTTGAACTGAGGCAGAGGTAAATCAGTTTGGGGGGAGGAGGGGGGGGGGCGGATTT
>NC_051405.1:8131964-8132052 GCF_015228065.2 Penaeus monodon
CGTCATCAAGGTGTGACCCATCCGAGGGAGACCCTAAATGAACCGATATTACCTAATTTACATATCTCTCCCTATATGTATTCGTATA
>NC_051405.1:8132402-8132656 GCF_015228065.2 Penaeus monodon
CCATGTTCATGTAACAGAAGCTCTCCTTGCAATGTCACGTCCTCTTTGCAACTGAAGTCTCGCATGAACAAACAGGGTTAAATGTTTAAATAAATGCGAAAGTAAACATTCAGAGAAAGAATGAGAGAGAGAATAATACAAGAAAGTTTGATAAATTGTTTAATTGATTTCACTGTTAGTTAAGACAAAAATTAAACTCTCACGAAAAACAATGACTTTGAATTCTGGCTACATGAAAATGACGTTTCTATGAG
>NC_051405.1:8132929-8133123 GCF_015228065.2 Penaeus monodon
CAAAGCATACTTTTTGATTCTTATTTTCCTTCCGTCCTCTTGCTCTCTCTCTCTTCTCTCATCATTCCTCCTTCTCTCCTTCCTTCCTCTTTCTGCTAATTCTTTTTCCCCTTCTACTCTTTCCTCCTCTTCCTCCTACCTCATTTCCCCTTCATTGTTCCTCCTTTCCTTTCCATTATCTCGTTTTCTCTGCT
>NC_051405.1:8133338-8133488 GCF_015228065.2 Penaeus monodon
GCTCTATGCAACTTGTTGACAATGTTGACCTGTTGCATTATAGACAGCCGAAGTCACGCGGTTATGCTTTAGCCAGCGCACTCCCCGCCGTTTGCCTGGCGATTCAGCGAGTGTTGCATTTTTAATCTTAATTTTCCTCGCCGCTGCACT
>NC_051405.1:8133999-8134847 GCF_015228065.2 Penaeus monodon
TCATACTGAACAGAAACAGCAATATACTTTAGATAGTAACACATCTACAGCCCAGAGCATACACCTGCGGCAAAGATAATAACAGATGCGTCAAAGATAAATATGAAAAATGCGGTAAAGACTAAAAGTAATTTCCCTTAGCATATATTTTATTTTTATATTTATATGCTACGGTGCATGATTCAACTTTTCGATTATCTTCTCTACTGCAGGTGTGGGGGGAGGAGGGGGGGGGACGGGGTGCCGTGTGTGAAATCAGAGGATTATGCGTGGGCGAAGCGGAGGGAGGGGGGGGGGGAAGGGGTAAAGGAGAGGGGGGGGGGGAGGACGAAAGAGGTAGGAAGTACACAGAAAAAAAACAGAACACGTATTTCATCAGAGAAAACTGCTGTCAACTTTCGTGAAAACCAGAAATTCTACACTGCATGACCTGGATATATGAATGACAGGCATTAGGTTTATAGGAATGGAACATAGGATGTGGTTAGATAAATTCCCCCCAAAAAAAAGAAAACTGAACCCATTCCACGGAACAAAAGAATTCCACCTCTCAGAGAACGAGAAGCTCTCCAGTGCATGACCCGGATTTACGCGTGGCAGTTTACTCGACCAGTGTGTAACCCGGACCCACAACACGGCGACCTTGTTGGACCAACACCGAGGGCGGGTCCCGACGGCCTGCCTGGTGGTCGTGACCGAAATGATGACAGTAATGATGGCGGTGGTCAGTGGTCGAGTATCTGGAGCGTGGAACTTGCTACGCCGAGGGTGTCGGGACCAGGAATCTGCGCGAGCGACGGCGGAACCGACCGGGGAGCGAGAGATGGTCGGCTCTCCTGCGCGTCTCT
>NC_051405.1:8135254-8135909 GCF_015228065.2 Penaeus monodon
CCCCCTTTCCTTTCACCCCCCCCCCTAAAATCCCTCAAGAGACCAGGTGTTAGCCTCCTCCTGCACCCAAATAGCCACTCGCTCGTCAAGGCATCTCCGGTCGACCAAAACGTCCTCTGTAACACTTTCGCTCCGGCCTTCTGCGTCGCCTTCCCCGGGATAACAGTCATGCTCCGAAGGCCGAGGTCTCTCTGGCTGCCTCTCGCCCTCGACGTGTTTGCGCTTTTCTTCCTGGATTTTCTGCGTTCGCTTTCTCCTTTCCTGTCTGCCTCTGTTCTTTATTTTCATCTTCTGTTTCTTCATTTTCATCTTCTTTTTCCTTCCTTTTACCTTCTTTTTCTTCATTTTCATTCTGTGTTTCTTCATTTTCATTTTTTTCTTCATTTTCATTTTTTTTCCTCCTTTTTATCTTTTTTTCTTCCTTTTCATCTTCTTTTTCTTCATTTTCTTCTTTTTCTTCATTTTTATTTTTTTTTCTTCTGTTTCTTCTTCTTTTTTCTTCTCCTCTTTTTCCTCGTCCTCCTCTTCCACCTCTTCTCTGTGTCTGTTTCTTTATCTCTCTTCTTTTCCTCCTTTTACTGTTTTGTTATTTAATTTCTACTCTCCTTTTTCTTCGTCTCTTTTATTCTTTCCCTCTCACCCTCTTATCTCCTCT
>NC_051405.1:8137004-8137800 GCF_015228065.2 Penaeus monodon
TAGAGATGTAGTAAAAGTTAAACTTAAATATAATCTATAAAATGTAAGTCTTAAGTGCACCTTCACTGACTTCGCAGCGTGACTCAGAAGTTCTTTGTAAAAATCTTTTTGCTTATATTATAAATTATTTTGTAGTTTCGCACTTGCCATACTGAGTAAATAACAAACAAAAAGAAAACGGTCGTTGGTGCTGCACTAACGCAAAGAAAACGAGGCCATGATTCCTAATTGCACTTACCATAGCGTCCACATCAACGTGATTTGCCTGCCATTATTACAAATAAAAATGCACGGAAGAGCAGACAAGCATTCGACATTCGTGCTAATTACCCAAAAAGATGTAATAAATGAAGTAATTACCTCATCTGCCTCGAAGGCAAAAAATATAAGAATTATGTTATGCACACGTGGCAACAGGGGACTGCATTCGAGACGCCAATTTTCATTTGCAGCAAAACTCGGGATCTTTGAACACTCGAAAGAATAATTTTGTTATCCATTCATACGGATTCGTTTAAGAAACACACAAAGCAAAACAAGCACACAATGGCTCGAATCATGTCCATTGTAAGCGTGAAGTTTTCTGTTCTCAAACGCATACTTGTGCTCAATTATTCATAGAATCTAAGTAGTTCGTGTACTTCTAACGTTTTAGCAAGCATGCCATCGGTCACTGCATCCCGGCGAAACTGTTAAGGAAAAGGTGAATGATTAAAGAAAGGCATCCAAAGAGAGTTTTACTTTTTAATGAAGCCAAAACACTTTTTCGAAGCTATGCAGAAGGTAAATACACATT
>NC_051405.1:8137846-8138037 GCF_015228065.2 Penaeus monodon
TGTACTCGCACACGCATACGCACATGTATATATGTATTACGGAGGCCGCAAATCAGTATTTCATTATGTATTCGAGTCGGCGAATCACACTTATCCAGCCATACAGATACAGATTTACAGTCATGTTATTTAGAGCTCTTTGCCGCTCAGTATTTTTGCGGTCATATGGTCTGCGCGTCCAGAGGGGTCTC
>NC_051405.1:8138234-8138849 GCF_015228065.2 Penaeus monodon
AACACGCACACCCTTATATAATCTCGCCCTCAACATGGTCTCACACAGACGTATCCCAACGTCCGCCACGGGCAGATCTCTCTCTCTCTTTCCGATCCTTATCACTGGGTCACGAGTACAGATATTCTAAGACATTTTCTAAAGGACAGACACATACATACACACTGGCTGCAAATTATTAAAATAGTCTAAGTTTGTTTATCATATTTTGCATTTCCGTCTCCTTAATATAGATTGATTTATTAATAAACATATGGAACTTTTTATTTATCCTAGTTTAGCTATCAATTCATGACACATTTAAGTGAAAAAGTAATCCCGAAAATAGTTTTTTCCTAAAATGTTGCAATTTTTTAAAGCTAAGGATAATACCTCAAGACTGCAGTTACAAGGTTTAGGATAATGTTGCAAATCCCATAATATGATTGAAGAAACCCTAGGGGAAGTTGCAAGAGCCGGGATACGATTGCTAGAACATTGCAACAGATTGCCAGAGAGGATTGAAGGACAGCGACTATTACTGCATATCTCGTTTGTGTTTTGTGCTTGCAAAATCTGCAAGATAATACATTTAAAAGGACTAGTTCCTTGCAAGAAATATGTTGGTCATCTGTT
>NC_051405.1:8139438-8139980 GCF_015228065.2 Penaeus monodon
AACTTGTCGTAAATTAATTACGTCAGAGGCAAGTACAGACGTCGGGCAGGGGGGGAGGGGGTGGACCAAACCTTTGACGGCGATGTTAACACTCAGTGACGTAACAACATATATCAAGACGTCTCTCTATACGTCGCACTCGTTATCGCTACGTCACACCACCTCACGGTACACCGCACGTCCGTCACACGTCAACACACGGTCATATCTCCCTACACGTCGAATCTATCACGTCATGTGCACTGTTTTCCCGTCAGAAGGAGTACCCCCTCTCTCTCCCTCCTGGCATGACATTTCCCATTTTCATTGATAGTTAGTCATCGCTTCCCCCCCCCCCCCTTCTCACCATCACCCTCTCTGCCCTCCCCACTTTTCCCCTACCCACTAACACACTTTTATCCTCTCCCCTTTCTCACCCTTCCATTCCCTCACCCCTCTCCCCCCCTTCTATCTCCCACCACTCTTCCACCCTCTCCATTTTTACGGCGATCTCATGCAAAGCTGCGTGCGTGAGTGTATGAATGGCAATATTGCTGACACAG
>NC_051405.1:8141394-8142459 GCF_015228065.2 Penaeus monodon
TTACATGATTATTTCATATCTCGACCCTTTAAATATGCGTGCCTGGCTATCACCACAACATGATAATAATATATTTACATGATTATTTCATATCTCGACCCTTTAAATATGCGTGCCTGGCTATCACCACAACATGGCTTGCAATAACAATAAATCACCACATACGAATCAAGCATAAAAATCGCTATCACGCCCAGGTAGGATCACAGGCCAATCAACACCATATCCAAACCAACATCACACGATTGTTGCAAACTCGGATGCGATTTTGATAACACTGACTCATCACACTCTTATCGTGGCTACAATGTCCGTGCTATGACTAGGCTGAGGTATGATACATTGTTACTGCAACGTGTGTTATACTGCATTGCAAGACTCGATTTTGTGCTGTTCCTGTCATCATTGCAAGAGGTTCTTATAAAAGTGTAATGTGATAAGTATGTTGGAGACGATACGGCCCAACATGGATACTTTCACTGCAACATAAGTTGCACGTTGTAGAGTCTCTTGTAGTAATATATGGTGAGTTATGTTGCAACACACTGGAGCATTTATTGCAAGATACATTATATTATGCCCTTATAACGGGAAAACTCAGTATGAAAAACTATTAGCGAAACAAATGATGCTTCCCTTACAACATGGAGGGCTGCATTGCAAACCATTGCCACAGCATGGGATATATTGCACCCCATTGAATCCATCCCACAGCATAAAAACTACGCCACAGCACATATCACCTTTCCCCTTACCATACCATACCTCCCCTAAACCACAACATAGCCTATCTACCTCATGCATTCCGCCTCAGCATAGGGAGAGCGGCCACACTGCATCCCCGCCGCCAGCCGCCACATGGAGAGCACTGCACCACCAACATACCCCATAGCAGTAATTACGCCTCTGATTAACTATCAGCTGCGTCATCCACCTCTCCAATCTCATTTTCTCTCACATATTTATCGTCATGGTCCCTCACACCCCGCCGCCGCGGGTCTGTGTGTTTATCATCACACTCCCTCCCCTGCTTGAGGTCTCAGATTGCTTGCTTCCTTGCTTGTT
>NC_051405.1:8142621-8143022 GCF_015228065.2 Penaeus monodon
TTCTAATTCTCTTTCTCTCTTCTTTATCACGAATATTCTCCTGTTTTGTCGCTATGGCTGTCTTACGGTTTCCAAATTGGCCCTAATTCCTCACTTTGATTCTATTTCATTTAATCTCTTCCTTCCACTTAATATCCAAATGAGAAAGACAGAGAAACAAACAAAGAAGCAAAGATACACAAAAAACAAAATATCGACAACAAAAACAGTGCGCACGGGGGGTCCCTGTGCTCTGCCATGAGCGAAGTAATTTGGGAGATGTACACCGCGAGTGCCGTGGCATCATCAGCAGATATCAATGGCACGCTGGCACCTCCTGCTCTCAGCCCCCACCCCAGCCCACACCATTTTTTCAGCGGTATATAAACTGATTGAATATCATCACTAACCGCAATTAGTTC
>NC_051405.1:8143822-8144016 GCF_015228065.2 Penaeus monodon
TGCAAAAGAAAATTGATATAATTTCTTTTGCAAAAGCGATATGCCCTCACTAGGCTCTTCCCACACATCACCCTCTGTTGTACTTAATGATGGACAGCAATTATTGTTACATATAATTTTTTTTTCTCTTTTACTCTTTTTCTTAATATTTTTTCGGCAAGAGAAAATTTTTCCCCATTTTCTGTCTCTCGTGG
>NC_051405.1:8144753-8144888 GCF_015228065.2 Penaeus monodon
GGAAGAAGCGAAAAAAAAAAAATTCTAGTAAAACCTGACCCCTCCTGACCCCTCCTGTGCCAGGTCAAAGGTCACTTTTGGGAAGCAGGAGGCAAAGACACCATCCTCTTCGATGATCCCGTTGCACAGTGTAGA
>NC_051405.1:8145121-8145232 GCF_015228065.2 Penaeus monodon
GCTCGCTCTAATCCCCTCTCCTTTCTCCTCTATTCTCTCCTGTCGTTATTTTCACCTTCGTCTTACGCTCTTCTCATCTATTTTTTCGCTATTATCCGTTCCTATCCTTTC
>NC_051405.1:8145270-8146317 GCF_015228065.2 Penaeus monodon
TATACATACTAACTTTCCCTTCTTCTTCTTCGTTTTCTGTTTTTTTTTTATTATTATCATTTTCTATTCTTATTCTTATTGTTCTTCTCTGCTTGTTCTTGCTTTTATTATTTTTTTTTTTCTCTCTCCTCTCTGTTTATTTGTTTGTCTGCCCCCCCCCCCCTCTCTTCTCCTCTCTCTCATCTCTCGCCCCTTCTCTAACTTCTCCTCTTTCTCTCGTTCCTCTCGTTTCCCGTCTCTCTCTCCTTTATCCCTATCCTATCCACCCTTTCTTCTCTTACTTCTCCTTTCTCATCCCTATCCACCTTCTACCCTCCCCACCTTCTCCTTTCCCTCCTCCCCTCCATCCCACCTCACCCTCTCCCGCTCCTTCATCTTCTTCCTCCTCCCTCCCCTCCCCCTCCCCCTCCTTCCCCCATCCCCCTCTCTCCTCTTCGCCCCCTCACCTCCCTCCCCCATCCCCATCCACCATTCACTCCTTACCCCTTCTCCCTTCCCCGCTCTCCCTCCCTCTCCTCACTCCCTCCCCTCCCCTGTCCCCTTCCCCCCTTCCTCACCTCCCCTCTCCTCCCCCCGACCATCCCACCATCACCCTCCCCCCCTTCCCCCTTCCACCTCCCTCCCCCCCATCCCCATCCCACCATCCCCCTCTCCCCCCTTCCCCCCTCTCCCCCTCCCCTCCCCTCCCATCCCCCCCTCCCCTCCCCCGTCCCCTCCCCCCTTCCCCCCTCCCACCTCCCTCCCTCCCATCCCCCTCCCACCCTCCCCCTGTCTCCCTTCCCCCCTCCCCCCTTCCACCTCCCTCCCATCCCCCTCCCTCCCATCCCCCTCCCGCCCTCCCCCTGTCTCCCTTCCCCCTGTCTTCGCGTGTCCTCCTCCCCTTCCGTGTGGATTGACAGCCATTTTTTCGCCTTAATCGGATGGTTTGAATTTATCAGCCCCGCGGCAGAGGCTCGGCAGCAAATTAGCAGGGAAGGGGACTAAGAAAGTGTATGAAGTCCATCCTCCTGGTCAGAGGCGGGATCTGCGCGTGCGCTCTGGGGCCCG
>NC_051405.1:8147026-8147337 GCF_015228065.2 Penaeus monodon
CCCCAAAAGCACGCACACCCATACTCTCTCTCTCCAGGACCACGAAATAGCATATGTCACACGTTGCGAGACACACACACACAGAGCTACTCACGCATACTCATTCACGCGAGGCTGCACTTTGAATAAATCTTGTCAAAATGCACAAAAGCACGCACATAAAGCACGTGAATAAACAAACAAAATGTGTGTAAAACGGGAGAGAGAGAAAAAAAAAAGTTGATTCACGCAGATACACATACGCGTAAACCTGCTTATATCAAGATTATACATACCTTTACATCTGCATACATAGGCACAGGTACACAAAA
>NC_051405.1:8147507-8147615 GCF_015228065.2 Penaeus monodon
TTAAGAAAACCCACATCAGTCCACACTCATTTGCACTCTTATTCTCCATTTTATATATTTTTTTTGCTGGCACTCACTTTTTACAAAGTTTAATCTTATGCTCAGTAA
>NC_051405.1:8147768-8147863 GCF_015228065.2 Penaeus monodon
TTCTTTTGATTATGGTTTATCAGATTTAATATCAATTGAGTATCAAAATAGTTCGCTGACATAATAGAGCAATACTGAAAAAACATTTTTTTTTC
>NC_051405.1:8147908-8148161 GCF_015228065.2 Penaeus monodon
TGACGTCCCCATCTCCCTCTCCCCCCCCCTCCCTCCCCCCCTCCCATCCCCCCCAGCAAAGCCTTTCTTGATTTCATTTTGTTTATTCGCTTAATAATTATTATTCAGAAACGGTTTCCGAGCTTTCCACACGTCTCGAATACCATTCTCTCTCCCGTCCCGTAATTTTGGAATTTCATCAATAAATTGCACACTTATCAAGCTAAGATTTTCCCCCGAAATCCATCTCCGCGATTTCCGCTTTGGAAACAAG
>NC_051405.1:8148520-8148694 GCF_015228065.2 Penaeus monodon
CACAGCCCAGGGTACAGGGAATAGAATCTAATAGAATATCCATATATATTTATAGAAATCGTACACAGGCGCATTTCACCCTTAAAATCTCGGAATTTTATTTCCCCGAAATGAGAAATCTAACACTTGTATCAGGCGCCCGACCATTAATATTTCCCTTTAAAAAGAAATAAT
>NC_051405.1:8149621-8149716 GCF_015228065.2 Penaeus monodon
ATAACCACTCGCCCCTTGTGCAACTGCAACTGCAACTGCATCTTCACAGAAATCCGGAACTTAGAACATTTATGCGGAATTTTGATACAGAAAAG
>NC_051405.1:8150694-8150804 GCF_015228065.2 Penaeus monodon
CCTTTGCAACTGATATATGTACTTCCCTTAGTGATACGACTGTTGCATAGTTGCATAGATTAGACCCTAATCATCGCACTTTATGGTATAATTATCTAGCGGTGCAGAGC
>NC_051405.1:8151280-8151450 GCF_015228065.2 Penaeus monodon
CGGTCTGTAACTAGGAAGACGGTCTCCTGCCTCAATTTTGCCTAATTATTCCCGGCATAACTATCTTGCGACGAGATGAAGACACTTGCTAGAATTACCTGGCGTCTCCGCAGCTGTTGTGTCTCCCGCACGTTTCTCATTCCGTCCCGGAAACTGCTTTAGAAGTATCC
>NC_051405.1:8151851-8152136 GCF_015228065.2 Penaeus monodon
ACTTAATATTTCGTTGTTGCAAGTATTATCTTTTCACAATCTTATTTCTAATTTATCTCTTTCCTAGTCGAGGGAGGTGTGTGTGTGAAGGGGGGGGGGAGGTGATATCTAAAAGGAAAATATATAAGAATTTCATCTCCTACCTTCCCCCCCTCCCCCCCTATCAAATCTCTCATTCGGACGTAAACATAACTAAAGCAAATATCATTGTATGCGTTTCTTCGTGCGTATGTGTGTCCGAAAGCGTGGGTACGTAGATAAATAACAAATCAATAATCTTGACAT
>NC_051405.1:8152199-8152336 GCF_015228065.2 Penaeus monodon
TGTAATGCGATGATACCCCCCAAAATACACCTTTTTTTAATAACCATACATAGATTATCATAGCCCCAGGATAATTTGATAATCAGCAAGAACAAAATTATTAGGCGGACCAGCAGATGTTTCATTAAAGCACAGGG
>NC_051405.1:8152465-8152935 GCF_015228065.2 Penaeus monodon
AGTTTCTTTATCTCTTACCTTTCCCTTTTCCCTCTCCCACTCTCTTTCTCAATTTCTCCCAGTGTTGTTATTTCACTTTGCTTTCTTCTTTCTCTCTCTGTCTCCCTGTCTATTCATCTATGTGTCTGTCCGCCTCTTTTCCTTGCCAGTCCCTCTCTCTCTCTCCCCTCCCACACACTCAACATCATTCACCTTCTTCCTCTTTCTCTTCCTTCTCTCTCCCTGTATCTCCCTCCCTGCCTCCTCCCTTTCTCTTCCCTCTCTCTCCCTGTATCTCCCTCCCCGCCTCCTCCCTCTCCTCTCCCTGTATCTCCCTCCCCGCCTCCTCCCTCTCCTCTCCCTGTTTTCGGAAGCACCTGACCTCACCCTCTTAAATTCAGCCTCCCCCTGTCCTTCGTAACTGCATACCTCTCCCTTGCTTTATTAAAATTACATCAACACAGGATGAGGTGGCAAATAATTTGTAAAAA
>NC_051405.1:8153040-8153160 GCF_015228065.2 Penaeus monodon
AAGGTGATGAGAGGGAAATGAGATAGAATTGGAAGGTTTGGGGAAGGGAAAAAGAGAGAGAAAAATAGAGAAGGAAGGGGGTTTGTATAATAAGTCGATAGATAAAATAGCAGTGAGGCA
>NC_051405.1:8153311-8153418 GCF_015228065.2 Penaeus monodon
TCTCGGTCAATTAACTCGGAAGAACGGAAGATAATGTATCAGCTGCGTCTCTTCTTTAACCAGATAATCGATAGCAAGAAATAAACACAGCTTTCCCCTCTCAGGTA
>NC_051405.1:8153917-8154102 GCF_015228065.2 Penaeus monodon
GTTTAGTCACAGGGAACTGTCTTCATTAGCAATATTTAGATATTGCATTTGAAACTGCTATTTGCATTCTATATGAAAATCGTAACTGCAAAATTCTTATCCAAATATTGCAGTGTCATTATCATATACGAAGCAGAACCTATCCTGATTGTTCAAAGAAACACACACGACCACATTTTGAATTT
>NC_051405.1:8154668-8155175 GCF_015228065.2 Penaeus monodon
AGAAGGAATGGATGGGAATGGAAAATAAACCGAGGAATTGAAAAGCGATCTCCTCACAGGGGCAAGCAGAGGCTTTGAGGAGCGAACGCAAAAATGAGGTAATCGATATATAAGGATGAGGGGAAGCGCTTGGAGAGAGCTACTCCAATCAATTTCATAATGTTTAGGCTCGTTCCAAAAAAAAAAAAATATATATATATAATACATTTACATTCCTACAGGCTGAAGGGAAAATCTTTACCCAAATAACACGATGTATTATAATGAAGAGATATTACCCTAATGATGATATGAATGAAGCTGTGGATACATCAAAGGGGGAAAAAAAATCCAGTCGTTATTCCTATCCCCAGAGAGATGAAAAAAGATAAAAAAAGATGACCCAGTAAGCCTATATAGGCCTACCTCCCATCTCTTTAACCCTTGTAGAAAAATTTCAAGTAATTACAAAGGCATTCGACTCAATCAATAGGCTTATAAGGAGAGCGAATTCTGTACTTGAATCTT
>NC_051405.1:8155434-8155773 GCF_015228065.2 Penaeus monodon
CAGTGATTAAATAGACTCGTAATATCATTGGATTGAATTTATTGCGCCAAAGTCAGTATCAACGTCATTAACGCGATAAATTAGCATTGATGTAATTCTTATGCACAAATCTCTCATCCTCAATAACCACAATCAGGGTCACAATCTTTCAGTGACCCCCTCCCCCCCCCGCTTAACCCCCCCCCCCCCAACCCACCTGCTCCTCCTATTTATTCCTTGATGCTATGAAGAAAAACAAAACCAAAATTAACATTTAAAACGTACTATACTTTTGCCACATTTTGTATTCCTTAAAAAAAACGCCACTGTTATATTCTTAAAGAAGGTTATGAAAATTTT
>NC_051405.1:8155800-8155917 GCF_015228065.2 Penaeus monodon
CAGCATTCCAAGGGCTCAGTACTCACAGAGGAATGAAAGCAAATTAAATATTTCTGTATCAATAAACTGTTAGGGTCAATCTACTAAGAATGAGTGAATGAGTAGATATATAAATAA
>NC_051405.1:8156605-8156875 GCF_015228065.2 Penaeus monodon
ACCCCGATAAATATTTCGGCGCCCACAAATCTTTTCCGACGCGGCTGAAGAACGGAGCCATTTTCCTGCATCGGGGCCGCGCGTGGGACGAAGGCCTTTTTAGTCAAATAATTTTCCCCAGGGGGAGGAAGCTGCGCCGCGGCCTTCCTCGCGTCCACAGGCACGGCGGCGGGAGGCGAAGTGCAGGCGGACGGACAGAGACAGGATGCTGTGGAGAGTCAGGAGGAGTCACGGATAGATCGCAGATAGACAGATCAAAAGATAAACTCA
>NC_051405.1:8162280-8163091 GCF_015228065.2 Penaeus monodon
CCGTGACTCCACCTGCCTCTCCACAGCATCCTGTCTCTGTCCGTCCGCCTGCACTTCGCCTCCCGCCGCCGTGCCTGTGGACGCGAGGAAGGCCGCGGCGCAGCTTCCTCCTCCTCGGGATGAATTATTTCGACTAAGAAAGGCGCTTCGTCCCAGCGCGCGGCCCACGATGCAGGAAACATGGCTCCGTTCTTCAGCCGCGTCGGAAAAGATTATGTGCGGCGCCGAAATATTTATCGGGATACCAGTCCAGCTCATCCTTATTTCATGCTCGAAAGGAATCGCCGCCGATCGGAGGAAAATATAGGAGGCATGAGATAAAGGATTCAGTCGCTTTTAATGCGGTCGGAAAGGGCTTTGTAAAGATCACGTTGCATATTGGCCGGATCCAGAAGCCTAAATTTTTCTCTTTTTCTCTCCCTCCGCAAAGACAGCGAAGGTGTCAAGAGGTCTTTCAAAAGCGACGCGTGAAATATTAAATAAAAGTGAGAATGTCAGAAATCGTTCCAGTCGGAGTGGGTTTTGGTTTATTCGTCGCTCAAGGTCCAAAACGCCATGAAAAATACACGCCCGGCTGAAGCCCTCTCGGAATTATAGTGCGGGGCTCGTCTCCAAGAGGGCAGCACTGGCGTCGCGCTCCGGGGGAGGGGGGGGGGACGGAAATTTTCCAGATCCTTTCCGCTCTCCTTTGCCAATAAGAAGCCGGCCTCCTCCGAAGCGCCCCGGGATTCGCCAAGGAGCAAGGGCGGCCGCTGAATTCGTAAAGAAGCCGCGTCTTGAGGAAGGCAGGAGAGCTCGGCGCGCGGACACA
>NC_051405.1:8163147-8163694 GCF_015228065.2 Penaeus monodon
AAATGCGTCCGGCCGAGGAATTCGTGGCTGCATAATCCACACATACACTGCAGTTAGCAATTCCAGGGGACATGATTCATGGCGGCGCCCTGTCTTCGCGCCCTGCAAGAGTCATCCCCAGCAGAATCTGGTCTTTCTTTACGCCCAACCCGGGGATCACGCACTATTCATAACATTTCTTTATCCTTTTTATCTATTTTTATATCAGTTTTATCGCTAGGACTTTTGATATCTCCCGAGCTTAGTCTCTTGAAGAAAATAAACTGCATCTTTTTTTTTACGTCTATCTTTTAACACCGAGTCTAAGAAACTAACGTTCAGTGTTGTGTTGTCCCTTCCTTTTCGTTCATCTTTTCCCTTCTCGTTTTCCTCCAAACATAGACGTTTTTGAAAAAAGTATATTCATCTATTATGAGTTTCATTATTATCTTAAGAAATATAAATTGATATAAGTTAATAAATCATTTATCTATTTATTCACCTATTAATTCATTCTTCTACGTCTTTATCACCTTGACTATCTATCAGTCTATTCATAATAATGTTG
>NC_051405.1:8163880-8163950 GCF_015228065.2 Penaeus monodon
CGTGAAATTTCATCGGGTCCAGAGGATCTTTATCTATTTTCATTGTTTTAAGAAAAGGGAGAAAATAGGG
>NC_051405.1:8164358-8164524 GCF_015228065.2 Penaeus monodon
TCATTGCCACAAAAGTGAACTAAAATATACCATGTTAATACTTTTGCAATTTTCCTGCAGGTATTGCACTGGAATCCCAACGGGACTTGATTAACCAATTTTTGTTACTTTACGTTTGTCAGATTGAGACAAGTGTTACCAACTTTGCCGAAGATAATACGGTCTC
>NC_051405.1:8165744-8165857 GCF_015228065.2 Penaeus monodon
TTCAGAAAACTTTTCGCCTCGGAGCAAACGCAAAATTCTATCTTTTGAGCAATTCATCAAGTCATGTTCTGTTGCCTTTTTCGCTATTGGCCAAGCAGGTAGGAATTTTTAGA
>NC_051405.1:8166511-8166715 GCF_015228065.2 Penaeus monodon
TATCTGAATGGCTTAAGTTCGCGATAGACCTTTTTATCAATATGATCAGACCGATATCACATATATCAACCCATCCATTTACTGAATTGAATTTAATTTCTATAAAATCTATCTAATTGTTTTAATTAGTACTGATTGGGTCTAATTATGCTCTAAAGTGGTTAAAGACCAAATAATCAGATATAAAAGAAAAACGAAACAGGA
>NC_051405.1:8167603-8167673 GCF_015228065.2 Penaeus monodon
TATTCCTTTTTCTTTATTATTTTTTCTTCATCTCTTTCAAGAAATCTTCATCAAACTCGCCTCCTTTCAA
>NC_051405.1:8167855-8168201 GCF_015228065.2 Penaeus monodon
GTATATATGTATATATGAACACTTCCAGAAACATCTCCACAAAGTAAATAAAAATGAGACGAAAATAAACAAATAAACACAAAAAATCTCGAAGAAAAAGGTAAGACACGCATTGAAAGACTTGCAATACATATCTGTCAATGTTGATGTTTGCAACATGCTTGGACTATGAGCTTTCGAAAACACTCTCTAACAGCTTTTTTTCCCTGTGTTCGGATAGTCAATATATTTAGGGATCCGAACAAGCGAAAAAATGTTTGTGTTCCATCTGGAATTTAATCTGAGTGTTGCCAACAGCATGGCATCTTTTTAATTGTGGATATCTGTCTCTCTCTTTTTATATTCG
>NC_051405.1:8168233-8168491 GCF_015228065.2 Penaeus monodon
CTTTTCAGGATTGTCCGATTTTGCTGTGAGAGTTGATATAGGTAAATAACAGTAAATAAATGCAAGAAAATGTAATCATACATGGTGATAATCTAAAACACGTGTAAGAAAACATGCAAAAAATAGAAAAACAAAAACATGACAAAACACAAACATACACACAAACACAAGCGCACATACAGACACAGTGAAATAAATCTAAACACACACAAACTCACTAACATACTAAAACATACAGAGGCAAACGCATGTACCAGA
>NC_051405.1:8168634-8169109 GCF_015228065.2 Penaeus monodon
TAAAACAACAACAAAACACACAAACGCAAACATTTTTCGACACAAGGAAACCCGAAACTTACCTCTCCATAACCACATTCCTTTTTACAGAAACCAACTCAACAATCTCGCAGTTTCCCCGCAAAAATCTGTCATAACAATCTCATGCCCGTTCTTCACGCTTGCATGACACCTGTCTCTCATGACTGTAGCTGTTCTGGCCTACTGCATGATCCTCAGACCCTCACTCCCTTACCACTGTTTGCCTGCACACTCCGACCGTCCACACTAGCCTGGTGTGTTGGTGGGAAGCATTTCTGTTTGCAACAACAGCTGCAATGCAACAGCCCCTCTCGCTTAATAACTGCAAAATGAAGAGGCAACTTTGGCCCCGCCCTAAATTCGATTCGATTTTTCCATTTCTTTTTGTTTTGTTTCTAATCTATTCCTACTTCTCTTGTTCCTCCTCCCCCCCCCCTCTCCTTTTTTTTTTGTT
>NC_051405.1:8169153-8169308 GCF_015228065.2 Penaeus monodon
GTGCTTTTATTTTGAGTCGGGAGATGGAGTGTGGGGGAGGTGAGGGGGGAGGGGGGTAATTTTTCCATAATGATTCATTTGTATTTTTTTGTATTTTTTCTCGTTGTCAATGAGGAGAGCATGGCATGTTGGGATTGCTAAAATTCTGCTTTGTT
>NC_051405.1:8169575-8169640 GCF_015228065.2 Penaeus monodon
ACCTTATACTGTATCACCTCACACCTCTCTCACACCCCACTCACTCCACTCACACTGATTTATTC
>NC_051405.1:8170566-8170712 GCF_015228065.2 Penaeus monodon
CTATATACAGAAAACAATAGTTCTAATAATTTTTTTTGATTGATCTGATCAGCCTGCATATTCCATGGCGTTGTGTGCTTTACAGTTACAGTTTTAGGAAGTGAACAGGAAGTGTGTGAAATGAATGCATTAATGGGTTATAAGCT
>NC_051405.1:8171678-8172066 GCF_015228065.2 Penaeus monodon
CCCACCCAAAAACACACACACATCAACACTTGAAAGTTAACCCGAGCTAAGTAGGAACTAATGTATTCCTCGCCGACATTTCTTCGTGTGGTCGATTAGTGGTCTTAATAAAAAAAAAAAAACTTTTCATCTGCTATCTAAATATCCATTTAGAGCATTAAATGGAGCGAAATATATCAATTCGGAGAAGAAAAAAAAAACTAAATCGATCCGCTTTGAATGCGTTTCAAACTAGACTCTTTGGGAAATCACTTAATGTGTGTATGCTGCGCTGAATATTAACATCATCGCAATAAAAGCGAGGAACTTCAATATATATAAGTGTATCTCGTGCCAATCACCTGCGTCTTCTATTCGGATGGCTTGCTTCATATATCAGTGAAAGCGA
>NC_051405.1:8173101-8173409 GCF_015228065.2 Penaeus monodon
ACATACACGAAAGAACACGCACATTTGCCAGACCTCATGACCATTGCATGACACCCTTGACATTTATGACGTAAGACCTATTCATCTGGACGAATTTATGCATGGATGCCGGAGACGCCTGAGGTCTGTAGCGAAGGCAGAAGAAATATTCATATGTCCCTCCCCACCCCCCTTTCTTCCCTCCCTATACCTCCCCCCCTGTTCCAAAGGTTTTGGGCCCCTTTGGGGGTCACTATGACCTTTGCCCTATGTTGCCTTCGGTTTAGTCTTTGCTTGCTTGCTCTGCGTTTGTCTTTCTTTCCCTCCTC
>NC_051405.1:8173623-8173776 GCF_015228065.2 Penaeus monodon
GCCTACACACAAACACTACTTTTGTTTGGGGTGTGTGTGTTATAAATGAAATAAGAATTGGTCCTTTCAAATTATATCTTTCGTCGAAATATATGTATTTCTGACGAGGATTAGAGAGTAAGATAGATGATAGATAATGATGGCAGACACCAG
>NC_051405.1:8176012-8176239 GCF_015228065.2 Penaeus monodon
CGAAGTCCCCATCACCACAAATGATTCCCCATCACCCCCCCCTCGCCCTTATAACCCTCCCCTCCCCCCCTTTTAACCCTCCCCTTCCCCCACTCCCCTCCCCCCATTCCTCCCTCCTAGGTTCCCCCATGTGTGCTGGATGTGACGGCTGCCCACGGTGGACATTGTAATGGCTTGAGAAGTTTAATTATTATTGTAATCAAAGTATGTCCGAGCCACCCTTGGTT
>NC_051405.1:8176565-8176850 GCF_015228065.2 Penaeus monodon
CTGAAGGATTGACTAGCCAACCGGGGTCTATTAGGACGAATAGGGGTGGATGGGTTAATAGAGAGAGGGCGCAGCTTAGAATAAATAGACAGTTCAAACGACCATCTTAAATGCTATATCTAGAATAAAGAAAAAGAAAAAGGAAAACATGGTATATAAGGTGCGTAAGTTATACGAAACGGTAGACAAATGACTGCAAATAATCAGATGAAACAATATGAGAAAGACATCACAAAACCATAAAGAAACGTGATCCGAAATTAATACGCATTTCGGAGATAGAAG
>NC_051405.1:8177040-8177207 GCF_015228065.2 Penaeus monodon
ACGCAACACACGAAAACCCAGACTCAGAGACAACCGACTCACAGCAACTCACTCTTCCAAAGAACTTATTCATAGCAATGTAATAACTAACACGTGTTACAACAGGGAGTGATTTCTGCGTGTGATGAAGACGTCAGCTGGACTTTGTGGTGAGCTGACGGTGAGCT
>NC_051405.1:8177519-8177617 GCF_015228065.2 Penaeus monodon
CTAGCGAGCAGATCCAAAATGCACAAGACCAGACCCACACGCGTCTCATTTCTTCCAAACATTTTTTTCTCTCCACTTACAACCAAGTCCGGTGCGCA
>NC_051405.1:8177659-8178580 GCF_015228065.2 Penaeus monodon
TCTCCTCGTCCCCCAGAGAAAAATAATCCGTCCTCTCATTTTTATTTCTTTCCCCAATCTAATTCGCGCAAACGAGCATTCTCTCAAGCAATGCCCCCACCAAGCAGCCCGGGGGTGAACACACTTCCACTACCCACCTAATCAATCATAAAAAAAAGGACAATACCCATCTATTTTTCCATTTCTTTTCTTCTCTTTCTTTTTTTTTTAACCCTCCCTCTCTCTCCCTTTTTTAAAATTTCGACGCCGGATCCACGTCCCTTCCCCATAAAGTAATATCAGGTTGATCGAAATCGAGAAAGAGAGAGATCCGGAGACAGACGGATGCAGACGATCGAATCCGCGCTTACAAGAACGCTGATTTCGGCTGGAAATCTGCGAACGGGACACTTGCCTGGGATTGATATGGCGGGGGAGGCTGCCGGACTAATGGGATAGCATTAAAGGGAAAAGAGAATTAGAGGTTTATGTTTATTAGGGTAAGACGGAGTCATTAGAATCAGTGCTTAAAAAAAAAATGATATGATGATGATAGGAGTCTCTTGTTTACGATAAGGATGATGGTAATGATGCTATTAGCTGTGACGATGAATTAATTACCTTAGGGCGTTATTCAAGTGTTTTAATTACCTAAGTATTAATGATGATAATTATCAGTTTTTAAATATTAAATAATAAATATCACGGTTATTACAAGAGTTTTGGGAGAGATCTTGAATGTTCAGAATTCCATGAGAATAAACAGCACTACATAAGCGATGAAGATAAAAGTGATTCTAGTAATTTATTATGAGACAAAGTATCCCAAGAGTAAATAAATGATAAAAAAACAGGGGGGAAATAGGTTACTAAATGATAACAATATTGATCATGCAATGTTAAGAGTAATTTGCTATTTATCGTATCCAACGACATAATTAG
>NC_051405.1:8178687-8178833 GCF_015228065.2 Penaeus monodon
GACATGCCAAGACTGTCAGCTGATTTAGTGAATGTTGAATATCTTGATTAACGGATTTCACGCCTATAACGACTCTGGAATAGTAATTTATGCACAGAAAGGTTGACGAATGTCTATAAACAACAGTCTATCTTATCAATGATGCC
>NC_051405.1:8179172-8179283 GCF_015228065.2 Penaeus monodon
TTCACGAAATATCAACAGCTATTCTTCTATAATCTTTCGAACTTTGAAAATAGTGTTTAAATGAAAATAGGATGTCAGTGATGAATATCAAAAGCGGAAGATTTTATTGCC
>NC_051405.1:8179674-8179840 GCF_015228065.2 Penaeus monodon
GGAGGAAAAAACAGATAACTGATAATAAAAGAAAATAAGTAATAGTGAAAAATAGTGAGAGCCAATAAAGATTCGTAAAAGGAAAGACGGAGAAAAGTAAAGGAACTAATTGCAAGCTTTATAAGACATGAAATAAAGCAACAGTTTCATAAAAAAAACATGAATG
>NC_051405.1:8180343-8180482 GCF_015228065.2 Penaeus monodon
GTGCGGGGGGGGGGTGTCACTTTACCGCCGAGTGCCACCAGCGCGTGGCGATGACTCCCTCCAGATATGCCGGGATAATAAATTAGCTCGAGCAGGAGCAGAAGGCGACACTCGGGTGATATTTACACACAATGGCACT
>NC_051405.1:8180705-8180797 GCF_015228065.2 Penaeus monodon
CGTCTCCACTTCTCTCTCCTCCTCCGTCTTGGCTCTCGCCTTTGCTCACTCGACTTCAAACGTCTTGAGGGAAAGTGGTCAAGACTTTGCCT
>NC_051405.1:8181294-8181460 GCF_015228065.2 Penaeus monodon
GGGCGTGGAATGGGGGGATGAAGACAAGGAAAAAACAAAAAAAACTAGGTGGGACCCATCGAAAAAAGAGAAGGGAGAAAGCACGAGGCCAAGAGAAAAAAGAGAAAAAAGAGAAGGGAGAAAGCACGAGGCCAGGCTTGTTACTCCGCGTCTAAATGGAATAGGT
>NC_051405.1:8181539-8181814 GCF_015228065.2 Penaeus monodon
ACCACACCCTAGCCAAAGAGCAAACCAACTAATTAGCTGTGTGGAGGCGTGAGGGACCGACGAGGGGGTACAGTTGCAACATGACGGAGACATTTACTTGTATACATGCATATACATACACGAGCGCGCATTGCTCTTATACAATGCAACATGACGAAGACATTTACGTGTATACATGCATATACATACACGAACGCGCATTGCTGTTATACATACATAGACGTAGATACACACAGAGAGCAAGATTATCCACACGCACACGCATTCTCAAACGT
>NC_051405.1:8183314-8184020 GCF_015228065.2 Penaeus monodon
ATACTATTAATGTATGTGCGTGGATGCATGCAGATACATCTGTTATAGATATCAAGCAAATTACACAGTTGCAATCAACCAATCTATTTACCCCAAAGCAATCCCCAATCGCGTCAAAACCGCTTACCTTAACATGCTAATACAATCTGAGTTAGACAAAGAAAAGGCAATAAATATATTTTACATTTATTCAGATCTGGCCTTCTGAGAATGACTGCGCCCCGAAGACATGTTTTGGAAAAGAAGAAGGTTTGGGATCCGCTTTGATTACAAACGCAGTCGCATGGCTATTCGGTCTCCGTCAGGGAAAATCTTGCAATTGTTATTGTCTCGATTCGAGGCATGGCAAGAATCCGCTTTGAAGAAACCCTTTCCCTCCAGAACCCGTGTTATCTTCTCGCACAGGCAGGGGTGACACGTCTGCACATCTCCCTCTCAGTGCCACCGCCGCAGTAAGCTAAATATTCTCCCCTCATACCTTATACCGAAGACAGGTAGAGGACGACGGCTCCCGAGGTACTTCCCGTAATAAGGAAAGGATTCCCTCCCCCTTTGATGGCGAGCGGGGCAATCCTGAACGGCTTAGGGAGTGGGCGATCCCAGATTCATCCTTCGTCGCAAAGGCTTCCCGGGAAGGACTCGATCGTGAGGCTTGTTGTGGATGCCATAGGTAAGAAGGGGGTGGGGAGGGGGAGACGGGGGAGGG
>NC_051405.1:8184043-8184312 GCF_015228065.2 Penaeus monodon
AAAGCCTCTCCTGCGCAATACTCTGTAATGTCCCATTGTGTAATGCACAGACCACGTCCCTCTCTCTTCCCAAACCTCTCTCCTCCTTGCTTTCTGTACTTTCTGTATTTCATTCAGCCGTCCGATCTTCCTTTCTTCCCCTCTTTCGCTCACCCATTCTTCCTTACTCCTCACAAGGACCTGCCTAAATCCCCTGCCGCGGTTCCCCTGACAACCTTGGACGCATCTCAGGTGGCAGATCCCAAGCTGATATCTCCCCTGCCGCGGTT
>NC_051405.1:8184379-8184466 GCF_015228065.2 Penaeus monodon
GCCTCGGAGACAGGGATGGGCGCTTTCCCTCGGGTCAACATCAGCAAAGGTCTTGTCAACACCTGCAGGCAGCGACACTACAGCTCT
>NC_051405.1:8185581-8185695 GCF_015228065.2 Penaeus monodon
TTGCTGCCAGACCGAGGGGACCTGAGAGAGCCGGGATGATATGAGCATCTCCAGGCGAGGCTATTAATGGCATCATTTGATTGTCGACAGATTTCGAGTCTCCGCGGGATTGAG
>NC_051405.1:8186115-8186371 GCF_015228065.2 Penaeus monodon
AAGGAAGGTCGCAAATTTACAAAGCGCCCGTGTTTAAGTTATCGGGGTCACACAGCTGGCTTACTGACGGGCGTACGAGGTCGGTCAAGGTCACCCACGCGAACCTGTCAACACACACATGCAAGAATGCGCGTCTAGTCGGTTTCTTGTGCCTCCTGATCCTGTCTTTGTTATTCATTGTCTCATTCTGGCTTTGTGTGCTGTTTCCTTGTCCTTTGCTCTATCCTTTCTATGGTTGTGTCTGCCTGTTTGTCTT
>NC_051405.1:8186694-8187563 GCF_015228065.2 Penaeus monodon
TGTATCTTGCGCACATAGGCACGCACACACATTTCCTCGTAAGTGCCCGCGCGTGTGTGTGTGCATACGCAATAATATACATGTGTACAACGAGAGTTTATTCCAGTGTCGAAGCTGTCTGTTAACTTCAAGTGTCTTATGAATAATGTTGAACTAAAACTTCCAACAACTTCTCGCGGAAATGTGGATTCCCTTTGCATTTCGCTCATCTCATAGGAATTACTTAGTCCACTGCAGCCGTTAAAGAAAAGATAAAGAAAAGTAAAATTATAAAGAGAAGAAGAAAAAAAAAGAGGAAATGAAAGAATGAAAGAACTTTTGTGTTCCTATTATCTCTCTGTCTGCCTCCCCCTGTTCTTCTCATTTCCTATTTCTCCCTAATTCGGGTTTCCATTTTACTCTTGTGTCCATCCTTTTCAATATTTTTTGTCTTCCTCTCTAACCATTTTCACGACCTTCATTTCTTCCCCAAACCCTCACTTCTCTCTTTCCATTTTCGAGATTAGTACATCTCCCCTCTCTTCCCCTCTCTCTCATTCTTTTTTAGTCACTTTGCTCTACAATATTTAACTCTTTTTTTTAAGTATTTTGTGTTTAGGGGGACGAAAAGGAGGGAGTTATTTGCAGACTTACTGCTAAGGAAGTTTTGTGTAAATGATTGGATTTCGTATATACTTTTTCTTGTTAATGATAATGATAATGCCTCCGAATTCTTTCTTTATTTCTTTTATTTTCCTGATGCCACAATCGGTACTCCAGTTATCAAGTTTCCTTTTAACCTTTCCTATCGTCTCTTGTCTCTCCTATCCATCCTCTTCTCTTCCTCCCTACGCCTTTCTTCCCGATAATTTCATCCACTTCCTATCATC
>NC_051405.1:8187640-8187767 GCF_015228065.2 Penaeus monodon
CCTATTCTCAGGGTGCCTTGCCCAGGAACATCAAAGCGGACTCAGTAATCGCTGGAGTTGGTAGTGGACGATGCAACGTAACTCCTTTATACGGACCGGCCGTCTAGAGCGTCCCCTTTGCCGTCCT
>NC_051405.1:8188228-8188361 GCF_015228065.2 Penaeus monodon
ACCTAGGGTGGGTGGGTTCGCCCAGTCACGCCTCCCTCCCTCTGAAGCGGCGCCCGTAGTCCCTCGCCCGCTAACGTATTCCCCTCTCGTGGCTGGACCGGACTAATGCAGACGGACTTTCTCTACGGGGAAA
>NC_051405.1:8188696-8188860 GCF_015228065.2 Penaeus monodon
CGATGGTGTTGTTCTACGTACGCTCGTGTCCGTGGCTCGTCCGTAATGAGGTGTAATCTGATGTTATTATTGAAGGGAGAACATTAAGACAAACCCGCCGACATAATCTCTTACTGATATTCAGCCATGCATCATTCAATACTGTTGCCTCCATTACACAGCTC
>NC_051405.1:8189241-8189840 GCF_015228065.2 Penaeus monodon
CTTCCTCACATCCATAATCTGCTAAGAGACCTTAAACTACATACAACAAATTCAGAAACACCCACAAGATTAATTGGATTCCGCAAACGCTCTCTAGATTGGTTTCATGAATCTACATCCGTGTCGAAGGCGGGCCCGAACACCCCGCCAAACTATTAATATATAAACACAAGAACGATCTCCATTGGAAACCAAAATACATTCACGATGGACGGCGGACTCCAACGCCAACGGCTATAATAAACTTGTAACACGTTCCAAATGCTCAAGCCTATCTGGATGCCACTCTGATCACCTGAAATAATTCCCATGATTCCTAGAGTTGTCCGGAGGGTCTAAACCCACTGCTTCTTGGGGGAAATTCTGCCTCGGCTCCTCCCACATGTCCAGAAGCCCCGCCCACCGCCGCCCACCGCGCATGCCCGCCCTAGCTTGCAGTTGCTTCCGCTTGCATTTCGGCCGAGCGGCAGTTCCAGCGCTCTTCGTCGCCGCTCGCCGAGCAGGGGAAACTCGAAATTCATGCCTGCTCTTAAATAGTCCAGGGCAGGTCGTTAGGGGGAAAAATGTTCACATTATCCCCGCAAGAAATGCTCTTTTTT
>NC_051405.1:8189879-8190058 GCF_015228065.2 Penaeus monodon
ATCAGAAGTTGGTCATTTTTCGCCTGGCTGTGTTCGCTCGGACTGACACGGGGCCGCGCTGACCGCTCCGTGAGATATTCTCGGGGACTCTGGTAACGGCGACACCACTGCGCATATGCAGTCACGGTGAGTTCCCAAGATCAACTGAAGAATGCACCAAGTTTTTTTTTTCTTTTGGT
>NC_051405.1:8190090-8190334 GCF_015228065.2 Penaeus monodon
AACGCCTGTAGTTAGTAGCGCGTCGGACAGAGGGCAGCACCGGCCTCTGGAAACCCACCTACTGCACAAACCCGACTGCTTTTTAACTGGATTCTCCCAATGATTTGTCACGGAACATCTTATTCCCTTCTTTAAAACTCCGGCCTTTGAGCTTATCCCCCGGAACCATTTTTCCCCCGCTCTGACCCCACCGCCTTTTTGAAGTGAGAAATGGCAAGAGGGATTAAGAAAAGGACAAGCAAAG
>NC_051405.1:8190456-8191555 GCF_015228065.2 Penaeus monodon
CCGCCCAAACCAAGAAAACAAGAAAACCCCCAAAAACCAAAACCGAAATAATAAAAAAGAGAAGATCGCGAGGCGGCGCAACACAAGCACAAACTAAACGGCAAACGAGCGCCCTTACCTTAATGGATTGTCACACTCGGACATCTTAATTACAGCTGCGAACGGGACCAGACTCTTAAATTTGTATCTTGCGCGTATTTACGGCACGATATTGATGACAACCAAAAGCTCGACATTTAGTATACCGACAATATGGCAGGTGCAAGCCGTCAGCCAATCTTTAATGCAACAGATCGTAAATGCAGGGATTCGGTTTGGGGGGGGGGGGGGTGTGCGTTTGGTGGTGACTGAGTTGGTGACTGGGCGTAGTGGGGGGGGGGAGGGATGGTGATGGTGATCGTGAATTGATATTGGTGTGTGAGGACAGGGATGGGAGTTGCAGGCGCGGTGTGGTGTCGGAGGGTTAATGAGTATGGAAATGCAGGGTTTGGTTTGGTGGGGGTGATGACGGTATTGGTGGTGAGATGGTGTGGACAGGGGTTGGGAGGATTATGATGAGTGGATGACAGGGGGAATCAACGGAGGTTGTGATGAGTGGCCATGTATAAGTGATGACTCCGTGATGATACGATGGTGAAAGGTGTTGGTATGATGTGATGGTGAGATATTATGGAAAGAATCATGGTGAATTTTTGTTTAGTGCTAATGTGTCTGCTGATGGATAGATAAATAATTTAATGTGATGGATATCTAAAGTGAATGGATGCCACTGAACGTCGATAGGTGACATGACTCGATATGATTAGTAGTGAGTTACGTAGAGACGGTGCTTTGAGAGTAATGATGAAAGCGATATATTGTGAGGTATTTGTCGAAAGGTGGTGACTCGAGTGATGATAAGCTTATTAATACGTGTAGTTGAGTAAATCTTACGCAGCTGTTGAAAGGGATGATGGTGCAACAACAAGATATTTGAAAATGTGTGGTGATTATTGTGGTGACGACGTTGGCTAATGGAGATGAATATGGTGAAATGCGCCGAGATATAGTGAGAGTGAAGCAAGGTTGGCCACTCAGTGAATATGACAAGGGAGTCCAG
>NC_051405.1:8191607-8191849 GCF_015228065.2 Penaeus monodon
GGAATGCGATGCTAAATGATGCGAGAAAAGAAAGAAAAGGCAACAGGAGGCGGAAAGGAAAAGGGAAAAGCATAATCTGATAGACATGATTTAATAGACACACAGAAAGACAGGCAAAAAAGCAGACATTGACAGTGACCCCAGAAACGAAGATGACTGACAGCATAGTTGCCAACGAAGCAGGATGGAAAGCGTAGGGGATGATAAAGAGCCCGTTCAAGACGAACAATCGATAATGCTTG
>NC_051405.1:8192130-8192229 GCF_015228065.2 Penaeus monodon
TGGAAAAAAAGGATTTAGATGCACCGATCGATATGCACAGTGATTAGGATGAAATGAACTTAATGAGTTTATTCTTATTTCGTTTGTGTCTCAAAGGGA
>NC_051405.1:8192723-8193177 GCF_015228065.2 Penaeus monodon
ACTGAAAAAGAAGAAGAAATAGATAAACAAATGAAAGGAAGCAAGAAAAAAAAACGACGTAGAAGGAGGAGAAGAAAAAAGAAAAAGAAGAAGGAGAACGAAGGATGCTGAAGACATAGAAAGGGAGAATAAGAAGAAAAAGAGAGAGAGTAAGAAAGAGAATAAGTGAGGAATCAGGAAATGGTAATAATGAAGATAATAATAATAAGTAATTCTATAAATGACACGAATAATAATAATTATAATAAGATTAAACAAAAGGGACCAAAAAGAAAACCCGAAAAAAATTATGCGAACAAGAAGAGACAAAAGACGAAACAAAAGAAAAAAAAAGCAACAGGTAAGAAAGACAAGCAAAGGAAAATGTGCGAGAACCGAGCCAGGATGCGAAAGGAAGGGGAGAGGAAGGAAAAGAGGGGAACGGGTGAGGGGAAAAGGGGGAAAGGCAACCGCG
>NC_051405.1:8193927-8194033 GCF_015228065.2 Penaeus monodon
GTGCAGAAGGGGGAAGGGGAAGGAGAAAAAATGGGTGCGAAGGAAGGGCGGAGAGGCAAAAGGAAGGGCAAATTTTACTAGGGTTTTTTTTTAACGCAAATATGAT
>NC_051405.1:8194990-8195200 GCF_015228065.2 Penaeus monodon
CGCCGACTGCGCTCGCGTGGCCCCGAGCCAAGCAACACGGCAGGTACTGCACTCTGGAGGCGGCTCAGAGCTGGCTTGCAGGCTCCGGCGGCGAGCGCATCCGTCTTGGCCGAGGCAACCGCTCCTCCGGCCACGCCTCCGCCCTCGCCACGCCAGCAGGGGACTTTGATCCTTATGCTTGCCCGACCTAGTGACCAAAGTCGCTTGGCG
>NC_051405.1:8195256-8195339 GCF_015228065.2 Penaeus monodon
TTTAACGTGTGGTGAATATTCGGAGCATTTGTTTGTCTGTTTGTTTCGGATTTTGCAAGAACCGCGGGTCACTCGAGAAGTTC
>NC_051405.1:8195369-8195606 GCF_015228065.2 Penaeus monodon
TCGTACCCCGTGACCTTATTCTTACACGAGAGGAAAATGGTTTGACTGTTATTTTGTTAATTTACTTATTTTTTTTATGTTGTTGTTGTGGATCTAATCAAATATTTATTTGTCTGATCTTGCGTGTTTTATGAGAAGTGGTTTTATTTAAAGGTAGTACAATATGATCAGAGAATGTAGAAAACATATTTGTACCTTGAGCAAATTATGCCACGGGTCTTCATAATAACTTGAATA
>NC_051405.1:8195735-8195804 GCF_015228065.2 Penaeus monodon
ATATGCATATATGGGATTAACAGTCTATGTGTAGGTATGTGTATATCTCTCTAAAGCGTATTCAGTTTC
>NC_051405.1:8197478-8197737 GCF_015228065.2 Penaeus monodon
GAACTATCCATATCTCTTTATCCTCGGCCTTCGTATCCTGTCCCCTCCCCCCTCCCTCGTGATAAAAAGCAGGACAGGCCAGGGCCACGCGTAAACTGCAGGCCACATCATCTAATGGTTTCTTCGTAACAAGATGATATATAGCCACGGGGCAGAAGCGGCTAAGAACGAGCCAATTAATCATAACAGACTCTTGGCCTTGGGTCTGCTGACTAGGTACGATAATCACAATATATATTTTTTTTCGATTATTTTTTTT
>NC_051405.1:8197777-8197902 GCF_015228065.2 Penaeus monodon
ATGTCCTTTCCGAAAGAGAGACGTAGAGGGGAGGAAAAGGAGAGATGGAACGTCCTTTAATCGTCATATAATCAACAATCTAAGCCATATGCAATCAAGCCAGCGGGCGTGACATGCATCCGGTG
>NC_051405.1:8198424-8198720 GCF_015228065.2 Penaeus monodon
GTTCGCCCCCCCCCCCCGCCTTGCCTCCAGCCCTTCCCCCCACCCTCCACCACCCCCCGCCCCCCGCCCCACGCCCTCCTCGTACCTCCGGCAGCCCTCGATACGCCGGCCAATTTCAAAACGGTTCGGGCGCCGTGGTTTTTAATACGCTTAATGCCTGGGTAATGAGAATGGACGCTGAGACTAATGTGGACTGACCCGCTCGAGGTGACTAACCGCGGCGCTAATGATCTCCCCGTCTCACGCCGGTCACATGCTTACGAAAAAGTCATTAATTGCAGAATTAGGCGAATCTT
>NC_051405.1:8199404-8199592 GCF_015228065.2 Penaeus monodon
TGCTTATTAAGCCAGGTATCATACCTAATAAAACTATACATAAATGAGTATCAGATAGTGTTGCAATATAAGTTTATGCAAGAACAGCTTAAGATCTTAGTACACCATTAAAAGAGAAAAAAAAACTCAAAAGAATATTACGAGCAACGCACAATAATTGCATCAGTGGTAGCTATGTATTCTACAGT
>NC_051405.1:8200179-8200606 GCF_015228065.2 Penaeus monodon
ACATCAACTCTAGAACAATAACATTAATGAACCTTACACATTTCAGAACATTTTAACATAACAAACACTTCTCTAGCCTTATCTAGATAATAAATACTGCCTTGACGTGCCTTTTAATCGTCAGAAATACGGTATATCTTATATTAATTACCGAGGTTTACAAATAATTTACTAAAACATTTTAATCATTTTGTCAGTTTTAATTTGCATACATATTTTTCATCAAGTGTAATCTCATAATTGCATTTATCTTTCCCAGGCGTTCTTTCCTTTGGTGAGAAAATGCCAAAATACAAAACTTCAAAAGAGAGTTCGCTTTTTTGTGGTCACACTTAAAAGAAAGCGTCTCTTTAAGGATTCAACAAATACAGGTATAGACGACAGAGCACAAACGTAGATTTCATTGTGAAAAGAAACTTTGAAAATC
>NC_051405.1:8203463-8204018 GCF_015228065.2 Penaeus monodon
TTCAGAGAAATGTATCGAGGAAAAGATGCAGCCCAGCCCAGAGGCCCCGCCGTATCCGGCCAAAGCCTGGTCCGCAGCAGAATCGCCCTTAGCCGGCCGGGCCGAGCCGATCACGTAGGCCAACACGGTGACACCCGCGCCCCCGGCCCGCCCAGAGCAGGGTAAACAAGGTCAGCTTGCTGGCCACGCCTCCCCACACGTTGGAAAATCGTAGTTCAGTGTCCAGAGCTTCACCAAACACAATAAAGTGTTTGGTCCTGACTGAAAGAGGAGCCTTGATAAATCCTTTTCAAATGGGAATTCCAGGATACGTGGCGCTCGCTCGCAGGGTGAGCTGCGTCGGTCCCCAGAGGCAGCCTGCGAGATCCTGCACAGGAGCGACCGCTTGGAGAGGCGAACGTCCACGAGAGCAGGACTTTTTCTTGAAACAGGTGCGTGGGATTTGGGGGAGCGACTCGTGCTCGCCTGCAACTCTGCTTTACCTTACTTTACTTTTATACTATGGTGTGGGGACACTGGTAGATCAGTAGATGGATAGACTAAAGGATAGATACC
>NC_051405.1:8204108-8204185 GCF_015228065.2 Penaeus monodon
TTCAAAACATATCACACACACACGCACAGAAAAAATAAAATAAAAGCAACCAGAACCACAAAACAGTACAGCTTACA
>NC_051405.1:8204254-8205185 GCF_015228065.2 Penaeus monodon
ATCCGTATCCCCCCCGGGCGCCGCCTCGTCTCGGGACCTCCTGGCTCCTGATAGGATTACGGCCGCGGACTCCGTCTGGCATTCAAATCACCGCCGGCGAGGGACACGGCGACCGAGAGACACCGGGCCATGCGCGAGAGGGGGCTGCCAAGGCCTCGATGTGGTGACGGCGATGGTGACTGTGTGGATGCGTGCTGTCTATGGGGAGGGTATGGAGTTAATGGTGGAAGGAATGGTGGCTGTGTTGATGCGTGGTGTCTATGGGGAGGGTATGGAGTCTATGGTGGAAGGTATGGTGGCTGTGTTGATGCGTGCTGTCTATGGTGGCAGGGTATGGTTCTATGGTAGAAGGTATGGTTCTATGGTGGAGGATATGGTGTCTATAGTGGAAGATATGATGTCTATAGTGGAAAATATGGTGTCTATAATGAAAGATATGGTGTCTATGGTGGAAAGTATGGTGTGGTGTGCTATGTGGGACTATGGTAGGGGGTGAGTTTCTATGTGCTATGGTAGGATGGTGGATATGCCATGATGGGTATGTGATGTCATGGTACTTATATTTGGTGGTAGGTTATTTAAGTTATTTCTGTGGTGAGATATATGGAGTCTTTGAGTTAGATTGTTTGATGTGATGATATGTGACTGATGGTACGTGGCGTAGAGAATGATGTAGTGAATGCATGATGATGTGATGCAATTCGGCATTGAGGAAAGTTATGGGCACCGGATATGGTAATAGTGAGTATTAAGAAGAAATATGTAGAAAAAAATCTTACAAATTGATCGATTTAACAAAATCGTTTTTGAAAATTATACATTATATGTAATATTTGGTTAATACATGCATACACTCTGCTATCATGTCTAAATTAGCTGTTTCTATATACTAAACATTTCCTCTACTGGTGTAGAGGAAATGTACTGTATG
>NC_051405.1:8205603-8206680 GCF_015228065.2 Penaeus monodon
ACATATAAACGTTGTCCCCAGCGCGGCGGTCAAACATTCCTGGTGAACCTGCCTCCCAAACTGCCCGTTCTCGCCCAAGTACTTCAATCGATCCCCACTTGTTGACAAGAACTATAGCCTTGTAAATAGTAAGCGAAGATAGTGCCTTGTAACTATGGTCTTTGCAAATGACAGCCATGGGCACACAGGTTCCTAGAATAAACGATATGCAACAAAGCCGACAACACTGGCTCCAAGTAAAATGTAAACAGCCAACTGTGCGTTTTGTTGGCTTCGGCAAAGCGAAAGAATAACTCCGCGCCGGAATTCCTTTTTTCGGGGCAGTAGTTCCGATAACATATTTTTTTTCCCTTTATTTTTCTTCCCTTTTTGAATAGAAGAGAATAAATATTTGATAGAGAGAGAGAATCAAAGTTGGGAAAAAATAAACGTCTCTGGCACGGGGATCGAGCGCACAGTCCGGCCGCTCGACAGGCGACACCTCGCCAAGAGTCT
Organism: Penaeus monodon; assembly: GCF_015228065.2. Lineage (NCBI taxonomy): Eukaryota > Metazoa > Arthropoda > Malacostraca > Decapoda > Penaeidae > Penaeus > Penaeus monodon. Next base: position 8,206,099 of record NC_051405.1, read on the forward strand.
GCTGCTATTTCCTCGCTCGACAAAGGGACTTACGCACGCGAATTAATGACAAAGCAACGTATTTGTTTCGCATCAGAAAAGGATTATAACAATATCGAAAAGCAAGTCATGATCGGTTTCCCTTTCCGACTGAACAATAAATAAAGAGACCGGGAGTCTGGACATACAGTCTATGCAGTACGTATATGTGAGCGTTCGAGGTTCCCATGTTGTTTTAGGTTGTTTACAGCTGCTGCTGAAGTTACGTGGTATCAGTAAAATTTCTTGTCTAAAGCTGGTTACACAAAAACAGAGGTCGTTTACAGTGCAACTCCAACAGCAGTAACGTAACTGCGATCCTTTCATAAAAAGAAAAAAAAATCCCGATGAACTCTTTCCCTGAACAGAAACGAGAAAAGAGAGGAAAATGCTACTTTTATAATTTGGAGAATTCCTTCTCTGCTGATCTCGCTTCGCACCTTCATGGGCCTTGAGGAGCCTTTTCTTGAGGGTTTCAGGAACTCTTGTTTATTTGGCTTTATGTGAACCCCTTTCTTCCCTCGGTTCTGCACCTTGCAACTCTCTACTAATGTTTGATACAGT
>NC_051405.1:8207381-8207462 GCF_015228065.2 Penaeus monodon
TGCAACTCTCTACTAATGTTTGATACAGTAAGTGCCACGCCTTTTTAAACAAAAGTGAAATGCATTATCAAAAGATAAAGA
>NC_051405.1:8208121-8208599 GCF_015228065.2 Penaeus monodon
GTTGTCGGCAGACGAAATTACATGTAATTCGTGGCATTTGTTTTGACCACCTGGAAGATGAGGTGTTTAGACAGGATCGAGTTGTTCTATTTGATTAAGAATCACCAGCTTTCAACGTGCAACATATAATGAAGTAAATTAGCAACAAACTAATCAATGGTTATTTTGTTTCATCTTATATTTTTTCATAATATTTCCTTTTTCTAATTGCAACCTTCTTCATATCAACAACTACCGTCTGCAACCTACGCCATTTCAAAACCAGAAAGTGATTTTAATGTAGAGAAAAAGGAAAGGAGATTTAAGTAAAAAAAAATGTCTAAGTGGCATTAAAGAAAACTTTGTAGATCGTTGAGTCTTTAAAGTTGTTGGAAGATAAACTTAGGCGTTACTTAAGAATGATCAGGATGTGTGCAATCGATTTTTTTTCCTGAGATATAAGTGAAGTTAAAAGATATACTGAGAGAGAGTTCAGGTA
>NC_051405.1:8209106-8209718 GCF_015228065.2 Penaeus monodon
CAATCAAAGTCCATTCTATATTCACGGTCTATGGCATGGTAATTTCAGGGAAAGTGACGAGGCAAGTACTACCGAATGTCCGTCCTGTTATGTTGAGAATAACAACTCATTAATATCTCAGCCATGCGAATCATCGTCATGACTATTAGCATGACCACCACAGTAATCATTTTTAAAATCAGGATTGCTATTCCCATTCCAAGTTCACTCTCCTTATGCCATATCGTCGCTCCGATTTCTTTTCTCAACAGTAAACGAAATCGGGCGGAGATGGTGCGTAGAGTGAGTGATTACCTTACTAAACATTATGGTAAGATTTTAATATCTTCTTAAATGCGTCTTAAAAAAATAACGACAACTGATATTCTCATTAAGCAATACATTAACATTATTTCCTTCAACATAGAGAAAGGGAAATATGATCATAACAATCATTTGAGAAAAGAAAAAGAAAAAAAAAGAGAGAGGGATTTGTTCAACATCTCAGCTTTACCAGTACAATGGCACTTATCTCACAGCTGAGAGGTAATCAGTCGAATCGAAATAAAACTCAGGAGGAAATGAGGGAGTAGGGAGTCGAAATAGAAAGATTTAATGAGAGAGAGCGTTTTC
>NC_051405.1:8209810-8210105 GCF_015228065.2 Penaeus monodon
CCAGAAGGTAGGCGTTCCAACCGAAAGGAGCGTAACATTACGTATCTCACACCGTTTAATGATGCAATAGTGTGGGTAAAACTTAACCTCACTTTAATGTCAAACTAACAAGGGTTCACACACCTCCCTTGAACTCACTTTACTGCGGTGATCTTTGTCAATCTTGCGGTGAGATAGGAGTGTGTAGTGGAGGAAGGGGGAGGGGGGGAAGTGTGGGAAAAGATAGGAGGAGATGGGGGGGGGGTAGGTGAATTATGGAATAAGTCAGTACGGATAAGGCGAAGTGCAGTAGCAC
>NC_051405.1:8210897-8211173 GCF_015228065.2 Penaeus monodon
AAAAATGTTTTTGTTTTGTTTGATTGACAAGAAAAACAGAAAGCGAAAGAAAGTTCGTCTCATTTATTTTTCTTATCTGCATCAAAGGGCAGACAGCTGATTAAACATTCCCCCAATTAATTATAGAGGAAGAGAATCAACAAAGAACGCGATCATCTTTGCATCGAACTTGCCGCCGAGTCCGAGAGTCAGAATGGACAGGCGAGTCGAGAACGCCAACTAAATGCAGACTTGCCTTAACATACTCTCAGAAGTACAGTTGAATGTCGTCAGTCA
>NC_051405.1:8211417-8211850 GCF_015228065.2 Penaeus monodon
ACCACCCCAACCCAAAGACACCCTCCCCTTCCTCCTCCACCCACCATGACGCCTTCCTTCCTCCCCCCCCCCCCCACAACCTCCTATCGCCCCCCACCCTCACAACCTCCTATCGACCCCCCACCCCCACTCCCCACACAACACCCCCCCTCCCTCTCCAACCTAACCCTTCCCCCCCAACCCCACACAACACCCCCTCCCCCTCCAACCTAACCCTCCCCCCCAACCCCACACAACGCCCCCCCCCAATCTTTCCACAACTCAACCTTTTAAATTCGGTCTCTTGGATATTCAGACCTCAAAGGGCAGCGACACTGAAGTTACAGCCGGCCAGACTTGTAGGTGTTCGCCGGCGGTCCAAAGTTGAATAGACTGTTCCCATTTCCAAGGAGAGAAAGTTTGCGAATTAATGGACATGTGATGGACAGTGGCT
>NC_051405.1:8212590-8212680 GCF_015228065.2 Penaeus monodon
ACCAGCCATGAAGAAACAGATAAATAAGGAGATATACAGAAGGATATGTAAATAAAGTAGTAGATAGGGAAAAGAAACATATATATGGGC
>NC_051405.1:8213369-8213544 GCF_015228065.2 Penaeus monodon
CTGTCGCCGTTCCTCGTCCCATCGTGGTTTTCACCTCCCAAACTTGTCACGTGGGACTTTGGCAGCGGCTGATTGGTCGAGCGGAAAGTTAGCAGTTGCAAGGGCTTGTGATTGTCCCCGACCACTCTGCTGTAACCTCGGATGTATTATAGAGATGAGCTTCCTTCGTCTCCTC
>NC_051405.1:8214190-8214353 GCF_015228065.2 Penaeus monodon
CTTCCGTGCTAATCCTGTACCTTCTCGACCCGTTACGAGGGTAGGGATGTATTATGTAGCAAGTCCGCCGCCTTTGCCGTAAACTTCGCGTCCGCTACGAGCCTTGGACTTGAATTATATAGAAAGTTTCCTCAGTCAGCTTGAGATGCTGCGTCGCCATGCT
>NC_051405.1:8214618-8215291 GCF_015228065.2 Penaeus monodon
CCTTTTTGTGTGCGTCTATTCGCCTAAGCAAGTTCCTCTGTCGTCTCTCATTGCGCGGACATCCTGCCTGAGACTGATGGAGAAACTTTGACTGACTTCACTGCAATTCAAGGGGCCAATGCAACAGTTTCAGCGACAGACTTCCTTTGTGTTCGATTTGCCAAAGATTGCTCATAGTGATATATTTCTTCGATAAAACTCTTTTCTTTTTTTAAGATTTTTCTTTTTTCTTCTTCTTCTTTTTTCCTTGTTTCTTATTTTTCTTGTTTTATCATTATTATTTATATTTTGTCTTCTTAAGCCTTTTATTCTTATTGTCCTTTTTATATCTCATTTAATTTTTTCCTTCTCCGTCTCCTCTGCTGGTATGACGTCACTTCCGGGTCATTCAAGCGGTGACCTTAAGAGACAAAAGACGTTGCTTCATCTCTTATTTATCAACACAAGTTCAGTGGCTTTGGTTCTATTGTCTTCGGAGAGAGTGGACGCAGAAACGCTAAAATATACTTTTGTGTATTCTTATGTATACTACCCAAGGCTTTCATTCAAAACAAATGCTGGGAAACAAACGAACGAAAAAAAACGCATTTTCACGTAGTTCTCGGTTGATTTTGGGATTTTATAATCGGGTTTGGGGGATTATGTAGGCCAGCTGGAAGAGGTTCCGTTTGAG
>NC_051405.1:8215550-8215663 GCF_015228065.2 Penaeus monodon
CAACGCACATAATGCACCATATCGAGTTACTTGTTACGAGTCGCACCAGTCATCACATCAGTCACTTCACCACATGACCGCATCTCAGTCACCACACCCCACCAGCTGAAAGA
>NC_051405.1:8215719-8215899 GCF_015228065.2 Penaeus monodon
TTACTCTACAACGTGGTCTCCATAATTAATACTTTGAAACTTATCTTAACTATTCTACCCTCCCCTCCCCTGCCATTCTCTCCCGCCCTCCCCCCCCTTCTCCCTCATCCCTCCCTGTCCTTATCCCTCCCCCCTCCCCCCACGCCAGGCCGCCGACCGTCGCTACCAAAGTTTACAATA
>NC_051405.1:8216045-8216218 GCF_015228065.2 Penaeus monodon
CAGTAGCGAAGGATCAAGGGAAGCGAAGGATTGATCAGATAAAAGGATGAAGGATAAAAATACGAAGAAAGTTGGTAGAGGAATACTGTCAATCCGAAGGAGTGAGTCGGAGTTTTCCCTTTTCTTTGAATTAAGCTTTGCACACACACACGTGTGTTTATATTTTATAAATA
>NC_051405.1:8216495-8216768 GCF_015228065.2 Penaeus monodon
AAAATTTTCCCCCCCTTTTCTCCCTCCTTTTTCTTTGCACATGACATATCAGGACACATTTTGATGACAAGGATAGTCCAAGAGGAGAAAGAGGAAATATTAAGTAAACGATGATAAGAAGAGGTACACTGAAGGTGATGAAAAATTATGCAATTATAAAGAGGGGAGCTAAGAGAGGGCGAGGGGAGATTAACAGAGGGGAAAGTGCAGGTAGATATTAAACAGGCTTTCATGTGGCTTGGAATAAGTACGTGAACACACACACACACGCAT
>NC_051405.1:8217029-8217154 GCF_015228065.2 Penaeus monodon
ATTCCCACTGTATGCACATAGCTTTTCCTCTATATGTTCCTCTCCTACAGCTGTCTCGTGTGTTAGTGAAAGCAAGACAGAGAATCACGAGAGTCGACGTTTCTCTGCCTCGAGTCTGTAACTAC
>NC_051405.1:8217365-8217580 GCF_015228065.2 Penaeus monodon
TGCCGTGATAAGGATAAGGATGGTATAAGGAGTACAAAAAACAACAGCAAGAAAGACAGAAAGATGGGGAAAGTGGGAAAAGGTAAGAAGAGGAAGGATGGGTAGAAAAAAGGGGAAAAAAGGATCGAGGAATAATAGCTGTTTCTCCAAACATCTCTTCGCGAGGAAAAGGTTTACTTAACAGCTAGTACGCAATCAACTCCCTCTTATAAGAT
>NC_051405.1:8218265-8218329 GCF_015228065.2 Penaeus monodon
GTTCGTACGAGTGGCAGAGAAAGTTGTAGCAAATATTCTTATAGCATAGTAAACACGGTTTGTG
>NC_051405.1:8218560-8218769 GCF_015228065.2 Penaeus monodon
TTTGAATATGATAATATTACTTGATGAGTATACAGGTATTTAAAAAAGACAATATCTGATAGACATAGTGAAACCGAAAAGTAGAAAAAGTCAGGTAAGTAAGAATCAAAAGACATAATATATAGATGATAGACAGTAAACACACTACGAAAAAAGAGAAAATACACAATACAATAGACAAAAAACAGACAAACGACACACACAGACCA
>NC_051405.1:8219067-8219172 GCF_015228065.2 Penaeus monodon
GCAAACGGAGAAATGAACAGATGAAAGAGAGACAGGACTTTGAAAGAGCAGTCACCCCTTTTCCCTTAAGTAAACTCAGTGATTCCTCGTCTCTCCTTCTAGCGC
>NC_051405.1:8219592-8219853 GCF_015228065.2 Penaeus monodon
ATATTTGTTGGAAAGAGAAATGTAAGAGAGCTATCGAGAAAAATGCAATAATGCAAATAAGAGTCGACAACATGACAGACGAAAGACAACAAAGGAGAAACACAAATAAAGCAAGGGAGAGAGAGAGATGAGACAATCTCGAAGGAGAAAAACTTAATTATAGGGTGGAAAGGGAGCAACAGCAATGAATCAGCTTCAATCAGATTATTAAAATTCCCAGAAATGTTAGGAAATACAAGATTAAGGTTAGTATTTTTATTT
>NC_051405.1:8219876-8220462 GCF_015228065.2 Penaeus monodon
TCCGTACTTCCAAGAATTAAGCCAAGTGAACTTACCACAAGAAGGAAAAGAAAAGATAGACAAATGATAGAAAAAATATTAATTATAAATACTATACTGAAGCGTCTATAATGAACTTATAACGTAACACACAAACGGACGTAAATAGAATATTAAAGCAATTTCATTTTGTTTCGCTCAATCTTACTTAACCGGATTCTATTTCAAATTCTCTTCAAATTGTCTTAGAACGAGGGAACAAAAGGATCAACATCTGATCTGAAATATCCCCTTAACAAACCGATTTTGATAACCTCTCTCTATCAATATCGTTGATATCAATTAAGATTATCTTTTTTTTTTTATATACGAATCATAATTAACTAAACACCAAGGCATATCCGACAAACAAAAGAAAGTAAGATTTTCACCTTCTCCTGAAATCAACTGAATCCGCAACTTTTCAGCCTTCGAAAAGTCTTTAGAATATTCAAGTGTTGCTCCTACTTTTAAAGATCGCGGGACTCAAAGAAAAAGCTTGAAGATCAGAAACCTGGCATTTCGAAATCAAACATTGATTGGGTGCTCACCAACTTAACATACACGT
>NC_051405.1:8221070-8221270 GCF_015228065.2 Penaeus monodon
GTCATCACATCTCTAATTCAAACGAAAACCCGGGGGGGGGGAATCGGGTTTTTAACCGTATAAAAACTGGACCACGCCTCAAACGCACATGCATATAAGCACACATAGATCCAAAATTGTTGTTCTTTTTTACTCTCATACTCAGGTACGCAAACTTTGCATAATGAAATTATCTTAGATGTAATTACAGTGACAAGTAA
>NC_051405.1:8221538-8221884 GCF_015228065.2 Penaeus monodon
TTGGCAGTTCCATTCACGATGTAGGAGACCCCAATATTCATGTGAATTCATGTCTCTGTCATAATGAAAAGCCAAGATGAATTTAAAAGCGATGACAAGGATACCTAGCATGAAATTTTCAACCTTCTGTAATTGTTATGGGGAACTTGTGTCTTGTTCTGTGTGTTTTATTTACGAGTGAATTGCTAAAGGCATTTGACCGAGAAATGATGGTGCGTCGTTCTATATATGGTACAGTAAATAATTAAAAAAGAAACGTCGGTATCATATGATAAAAATAATGATAACCCTGGAAAGAAAACGAAGACTTTGAAATTCTACAAGAAGTTAGATAAAATATGGGGTT
>NC_051405.1:8222728-8222877 GCF_015228065.2 Penaeus monodon
TCCGTAGAACAGGACTCAATTTTTTTTTTTTTTTTAAGGTAAGCGATGCCTCTGGAGTGCAAGAAGTCTTCAGAAAACAGCGGGCGGTTCCTTTTCCTTTTCCAAGACAACTTCAAAACTCTCGTATTTTCAGAACTTTTTCCTCAAAC
>NC_051405.1:8222931-8222997 GCF_015228065.2 Penaeus monodon
GATGCTTCTGAACTTTTGAATTGGCTTCGTATTTTGTGCAGTTAATTAATTAGCTTGTTAATATCA
>NC_051405.1:8223036-8223178 GCF_015228065.2 Penaeus monodon
GTAAAATAATTTCTTGACCTTTTTTCTTCTTTTATTCTGCTATTTCATCTTTAGTTCTTCCTGTTATTCTTTCTTTCAAATAAGTTTCTAGGACCATTTATCACTTTCAATTATTATCATTACCATATACAACCCTTCATTA
>NC_051405.1:8223325-8223507 GCF_015228065.2 Penaeus monodon
ACAAGTTCGCCATCAACTCATACAATGAAGTGATTCCGGTTTTATGGACCAATTAGCCGTAAGCCTTTTAATCTTCTTAAGTCTACCCTTTGAAAGACTTTTTCGTTCTCCTTTTTATTGTGGTCATTTGAGCCTCTGTCAAGATCATCTATTTTCTTTGCTTAATTAAGAGAATTCACTCG
>NC_051405.1:8223926-8224141 GCF_015228065.2 Penaeus monodon
AACACTTCCTTTTAGCATTTTTCTTTCCCTTCCACCCTTTCACATACTCATCCTTTGCTTAATTTCCTATTCCCTTTTTTACCCTTTCGTCTTTTCTGTATAACATTCCCTCCCCATTCTTCCTTTCTTTTGCCCATCCCTCAATTTTCTCTCATCCCTATCACTTCTTCCCCTTTCCTCACTCGTTCTCCTTCTTTTCGACCTGGTGTATTTAT
>NC_051405.1:8224381-8225098 GCF_015228065.2 Penaeus monodon
TTTTCCCCTCGGTGTTTCTGCTTGACCCTTCTCCAACTCTACCGTCTTCCCCCTCACCTGTCGGGGGAGAGGGGGCGCCTCCCCTTCTCGTCAAAGGGCCGAGCCAAGTCCCAGTGCCTTCACAAAGTCCGTAAGTCCGACCTTCAAAGTGTCCGTCATCTCTTCTTAAAGGCACTGGGGCAGCGTTGCCAAGGTCCCGTCTTGTGTGTGGCCTCTAAGGGAAAAAGGGCAGTGCTGCTAAGGTCAGTTGCTGTGTGTGTGTTTTGATTCGGGAGTTTGTCAAAGTCATCTTCATTGTTGAGAAAGATAAGAAAAAAAAAATGACAAGCAAACAATTCCAAACAAGGGAGAATGAACATACACATATTGCAAAATACACGCACATACACGAAGAACCTAAGAACACAAGGAAGCGCATCATGCACTCCCTCGCCTGGAAGTTGCATGGCGGCTGCAATATAAATCTTAATACCTCTCACCTCCGAGCTCACTCCTCGATCACATCTCCGAGTTGCAAGGAAGTGACGGGGGCTTCCGCTCTGTCTTGTAGCTGCCAATAAGCGAGGACAGAGGAACCCCGCGAGTTCTTAGCAGTTGACCGCTAGTTGCTCGGAGTTTGTGCTAAGGACACCCCGACGGCTTCAGTCTGTGTTTGTGTGCAAGTTGTTGACAGGTGTATAGATACGCGCGCGTGTGTACGATGGGGTGTGTGTACGA
>NC_051405.1:8225183-8225457 GCF_015228065.2 Penaeus monodon
CGTATTATTATCATTGATGTTCCTTAAAGTTTTAATACTACTAACTAACCTACAGACGTATATCTGTATGTATGTTTAAGTCATAGCTATAGTAGCTGACGATCGAGTTGCTAGTGTTGTGCGTACGTGACCTGCCAACACAAGTTCGACACTGAGGAGGAGTTTGCTAGAGTTGCTGTACAGAAGGAGGGGACGACGCAGGGGAACTGTCGAGGAACATCAGTCACACAGATTTCCTTACAAAGTCCAAGAATAAACAGAGTCTCCCTTCTTA
>NC_051405.1:8226136-8226557 GCF_015228065.2 Penaeus monodon
AGTTATACTTTGAAAAATGGAATAAACAAAGACCAGTCCCAAGCTGCCCTCTCGCCTCGCTGCCCTTCGAGGCTTGCCCCATCTCCCCCCCCCTCTCATGCCCCCTCCCCCCCTCCAGCCATACTCCTTCCCCTCCCTTCTCTTCCCTTTCTTCCATTTCCTCTTTCTACTCCCTTCACTTTCCTTCCCCTCTCTTCTTCTCTTTCATTCTTCTATTTCCTTCTTCCCCAATCTCTCGTTCCCTCTACATCATCCTCGACTTTCACTCCCTTTCCTTTCGTCTCTCATTCTCCTATTCCCTCTTTCCTTCCCTCTCTCTCTTGCCCCTCATCGTCCCTCCCTCATTCTCTTCATTTCTGTTTCCTTATACTATATCATTTTTCTTTCCTTCTCTCATCCACTCTCTTTTACCCTATATAGT
>NC_051405.1:8226886-8227382 GCF_015228065.2 Penaeus monodon
GGGGCAGCCTCCTCCCCCGGCCACTGTTGCCAAAGGTCTCGGCGACGGCTCGTGTGGCGTCGGCAGCGGCAGCGCCCTCAGGCAGGAAACCTTAAATAAGCAGTTCCCTCTCTCCCCTCGGCCACTTATTATCGTCGTTCCCCTCGTGACGTCTGCCTCGGTTCCTCGCGGCCGCTCGCACCAGGATCTTTAGTACAAATACATCACCGGCCATGAGAGACGCTTCCTCCCGCGCCTTCCTCTGGGCCTTGGGAAGCGAGGCGCCGCTTTGAGGGCCTCCGCGGAACGGCCTCGCGCTCCTTTGCGGGAAGCTTCGTCGTCAGGCTTTCTTTTCGCCTTTCTTTTCCCCTTTCTTTTCGCCTTTCTTTTCCCTTTCTTTTCGCCTTTCTTTTCCCCTTTCTTTTCCCCTTTCTTTTCCCCTTTCTTTTCCCTTTCTTTTCCCCTTTCTTTTCCCTTTCTTTTCCTCTTTCTTTTCCCCTTTCTCTTCCCCTTTCTT
>NC_051405.1:8227416-8227631 GCF_015228065.2 Penaeus monodon
CGTTTTCTCCTCTTTTCTGGGTATGAAGTTTGTCTTATTGGAGGGGATGTCGTGAAGTTTCTGTCATTGGAGGGAGTCCCAGGTAGTTTCCATTGGAGGGAATGTCGTGAAGTTTCCATTGTTGGAGGTAATGTTTTCTAGTATTATGGGAAAGACAAGAAGTTTCTATTATTGCGGTGGCGAGAATGTCATGTTATTGTCACTAGAAAGGAAGC
>NC_051405.1:8227865-8227960 GCF_015228065.2 Penaeus monodon
AGGAAAGTAACGTATTTGATATTCCTGTGAAGAAAGTTTTTTTTTTTATTGTTTTGTGAATATTAACCGCTGTTCAATTCAGTTACTTTTGGGGG
>NC_051405.1:8227996-8228136 GCF_015228065.2 Penaeus monodon
GAGAAATCTCCATCCTTACCCCCATCTGTTTTCAAGAAGTGTCCTGAGCATGCAGTCCAACCATGCAGTCTGAAGCTGTTTTGTCACAGCTTCTCTGCATGGACTGGCCCTCTGTCTTCCCTGATATGCACTCCACCATA
>NC_051405.1:8228212-8228446 GCF_015228065.2 Penaeus monodon
CCTTCCCTTGTACCTTGTACAACTGCATCCTGTGTCCAAGTGTTGGGAGTTTATGAAATAATAAATATGGGGAAATGTTAATAATTTTTCTTCCTCGAGCAAAGAGGGTCAGGGATCACCCCTTTTTCTCTCCCAAAGAAATGGACACGAACCAGTCTTCGATACCTACCCTTCCCTCCGCAAAAGGATTTCAAAAAGGAAGCAATAAAAAAGGAAAAGAAAGGCACGGAGGAT
>NC_051405.1:8228703-8228791 GCF_015228065.2 Penaeus monodon
GGACTCATACACAAGGGATCCCAAACCTCCTTGTCCCCCTCACCCCCTGTCATGCGCCAGTCAGGCATGGCCACACACGTCTGCGATA
>NC_051405.1:8228881-8229751 GCF_015228065.2 Penaeus monodon
GGTGGTTCGACGCGTCCCAACAAGGTCTCTATCTCATTATGTTTGCATGGCGACAGGGCCTGCTACTGCGAGGGGGTCTTGACCTTAGGTTAGTTAATATTTTTAGTGTAAGCTCAACACACACACGTGACATTTCAGAAGCTGGATTTCATATTGATTATTAGAGCTGAGTGTCCATGGGAGGCGGGGAGAACAGCGGGTGACTCGGATGAATGCTTAATGAGCGCTGACAGACTTTGCTTGGGCGAGTCTCCTCTACTCTGCTTCCTCCTTCTCCTCTTCTCTTTCCTCTATCTCCTTTTCCTTTTTATTCGATTTCCTCTTGTATGCTCTTATTACTCTATATTCTCTTAATTCAATGTCTCCTCTTCCAATTCCTTCTTTTCCTTCCTTCTCCTTCCTTCTCCTTCTCCTCTTATTCTGCCTTTCTCTTTATTCCTCATTTCTCACTCTTTTCTTCCTTCTTCTTCCTCTCTTTCTCTCCCCCTCTTCCTTCTCTTTTCCCCTTCATTTTCTTGTTTTCCTTTTTCTCCTCTTCCTCCCCTTCTCTGCTTCCTTCTTCCTCTTTTCCTTCTAACTTCTCTTCCAACTATTTTTCCTCTTTCTCCTACATTCTCCTCTCCCTTCTATCTTTTTCCATTTTCTAATTTTCTCTCTTCTTCCTCACCTTCTCCCATTTTCTAATTTTCATTCATCTCTCTCTTTTACTCTTCTTCCGCTCTCTTTATCTTTCTTCTAGGTCCCCTTTCCTCATTTTCCTCACTTCTTCATCTCCTTCTCTTCTCTTCTTCATATCTCCCCTCCTTCTCCTCTCCTCATCACCTTTTTCATCTCCTTTTCTTTCTCTTCCTCTTTTCTTCATGTCTTCCT
>NC_051405.1:8230001-8230673 GCF_015228065.2 Penaeus monodon
ATCACTTTTTTTTCTTCTCCTCTTCCCTGTCCTCCTCCCCTCCCCTCCCCACTTTCCTCCCCCTCTCTTCCTCCCCAGGGACCTTAATCTTTTAGAAATATTCATCTGGGAATTCGTAAGAACTGCATGACGCTCTGGCTGCTAGCGGAGGGCAAAGGGGAGGGGGAGGAGGGGGGGAGGAAGGGGGAGGAATGGGCGGTGACGGAGGGGAAGAGGGGGAGGAGGGGGGAAGGAAGGGGGAGGAAGGGGAGACGGAGGAAGGCAAAGAGGAAGGGGAAGAGGAGGGGAAGGAGGGGAGAGGAGGGCAAAGGGGGGGAAGGGGAGACGGAGGGGGAGAGGGGGGAAATGACGAAGGAAGAGGAAGAAGGGGGATACGAAGGAGGAATAGTAGTTGTAGATGGAGGGAGAAGGGGAGGGGGGAGGAAGAGGGGGTACGGAAGGAGGAAAAAATGGGAGACAGAGGAAGGGGGAGAAAAGAAGAGGGGAATGAAAGGGGAATAGGAGGCAGTGACGCATAATGGAAGGAGAGGGGATGCTGGTAGGGGGGGGAGGAGGGGGGTGCAGGAGAATGAGGGGAGGGGGCGGGGAGGAGAAGCGGAAGTAGGCAAAAGGTAGGTGGATAAAAGTGGAGGTGAAGGAGGTAAAGGCAGAGAGAAGATGAGGAGGAATTTC
>NC_051405.1:8231147-8231379 GCF_015228065.2 Penaeus monodon
AGCTGCTAATCACTCACCCCCTCCTTTTAAAAAATCAAGTACAGAAGGTCATTGTTAAACAGATAAATAAAAATACTTTTAAAGGAACTCATGAATAAACAAACAGACAATTACACGGATGGATAACCTGGTAGATGGGACGATACATAAATGACAAACAAATTAAAAACAAATTGAAGAAAAATGATAGGTCTGATTGTAAGTTAGCTAAGTGAGTTCCAAGAAAAGATTG
>NC_051405.1:8231903-8231968 GCF_015228065.2 Penaeus monodon
ATCCAAAAATTAACGGCCCCCCCTTTGAAATTGAAAACAATTAATTTTTTTTCCGCCCGTGGGCC
>NC_051405.1:8231998-8232066 GCF_015228065.2 Penaeus monodon
CAGTCGTATCATTATGATCATTAATGATGATCGTTATTATGGTGACGCCGCCATGACTTTTCGTGGGA
>NC_051405.1:8232976-8233217 GCF_015228065.2 Penaeus monodon
GACAGCTGCAGTTATGTTGCCAGTGTTCAATTACCATTACAATATTCATCATATTTTCTGACCCTTACCTAAATTATTATGATTTTTTACCTTTTTTTTTTCTTCAAATATCCCGATGCGATTTTGTAATATTCTGCGGAAAAAAAACTTTTCTATGATAGCAGATATTGTATTTTTGTTGGCCATAAATAAGGTCATCATTATGACCTCTTATGAGATTGGCTGTTCTTCAATTTTGCTC
>NC_051405.1:8233962-8234105 GCF_015228065.2 Penaeus monodon
CTCGAAGAACCTCACAGAAGGATTCAGTTCAGAGACCTCTTCATAATTGATAATTTTGATATGACAAATCAAGGAAGTCATTAATAATTTGATCTTGGTTGAGATGAAAAGATTAATAATGGAGACTCGACATTAGCATGGAG
>NC_051405.1:8234201-8234782 GCF_015228065.2 Penaeus monodon
GTTTTCTCCTTGTAACGTTATCCTCCTTATCCTCTATGTCATCTTGATCAATATTTTATAATTGCATTCAACATTTTATCATTTCATGTCTGATCCAAAATGACATAATTATATGTACTGGATTTATTTCTAAAAAAAGGGGATTATTTCTTATGATGAATATCATTATCAACCTTTTTCGTTTTCATATTTTTGTTATCATTATATTTTCATTTTTATCATCACTGTATCTCTTCTTCTTCTGCCTTACAACATTCTTGTTCTTCATGTTATTATTATCATCACTATCATCATTATTGTCCTCATTAACATCATCATATTTTCATGCCTACTATTATCATTTTTCTATTTGATCCAAGACAGGAAATGATCTGTGTGTCTTTCAGTGTTACTCGCTTAAGGTACTCCATTCTATCCAAATATCTGCTTCGGCTCCGTGCAAGAATTGTCAATATCTTTATCCGAATAAATATTCAATTAACCGGAATTCAAAAGAGCAGACCCACCAATATGCGTAAACCATAATCTGTATCTTGTTTTCTGGAAACTTTGGCCAATGTCATTTGATGCAGTTGTATATG
>NC_051405.1:8235308-8235538 GCF_015228065.2 Penaeus monodon
TATGATAATTTTACATTTATATGATTCAAATCAATATCAAAAATATATGGTACACATACTTTCTCAAAGAAATTCCGAATACTAATAAAGTTCTAAATATTGAATTTTAATCATAATTTTTCTACAAATTTTCTTGAACTTCCGTGGGTGTCCTTCTGTTATCAAATATGCATGGGTAATATTCTAAAAAAAAATCCCATCCGCCGTGAAACTTTGAGGAACCTTTGGTC
>NC_051405.1:8235582-8235776 GCF_015228065.2 Penaeus monodon
CAAATTAAATTTACTTATTAATGTTATTCTTTAAGCTAAAGTCAACCAACTGTCAACCTCTTCCTTAATATTTCAGACGAAAGACAGACACGGAGGATTTTTTTTTTCAATTTTATTATTTCAATTAAAGAAAAATTTTTTTTTTTATTATTTTAATTAAAGAAAAAGACATTTTTTTTTTACTTTATTATTTC
>NC_051405.1:8235892-8236080 GCF_015228065.2 Penaeus monodon
CTGACACATATAGAAAGAAGAATAGAAAGGAGCTGTCCTATATTGCATTGTGGACCATGCATCTTTTGCAACACACAGCCCATATAAAGAAGATAATAACAACCTTTTCTAAATACACTGATTCGTCATTTATTTAGAAACCCTTCACTCCACTGGCCTGGATTTACAAATTTGAGACTAAACGTAGG
>NC_051405.1:8236119-8236199 GCF_015228065.2 Penaeus monodon
GCTGGATTGCATTTGAGAGATTAATCAACGACAGGAAGATGAAAAGAAAAAGAAAAAGACGGAAGGGAGGGGGACGGAGG
>NC_051405.1:8236233-8236520 GCF_015228065.2 Penaeus monodon
AAAAACACTTAAAGAATGCTGATTAGTTTGACACCAATGTGTCCTGATCAAGTACTGCCTCGTTACGATTTGATGAAGCTTAATAGGTGCATGCATAAGTAATGGTGTGATTGATAAACCTTTACGTAAGTTAGGTTAATTAATTAAGGAAAAAAAAAGTTAACGCATCTGTAGCGTACTTTAAAAATGCAGAATATCACCATTCAGTTACAACAGGATATACGTGAGTTTATAGAAGAGAGATAAAATGACGAGTGAATGAAAGAGAGGAGGTGAGAAGAAGGGGA
>NC_051405.1:8237045-8237279 GCF_015228065.2 Penaeus monodon
GTGGAACACAAGTCCATTCTGGTCATGTCGAAGGCGTGTCCAGGAGGCGTCAGGTTAATAATTAAAAGCAAAAAGAAACTCAGACGTCCATCACTCGAGACAAGGCTTAAAAACTAGTGAAACTTAGACAACGAATCAATATTGCAATGTCAGCTTCCGAGGTGGCATGAGCGGAGAAAATACACAGGCTTCGATTGCCGGCCTTCTCGAAGATCAAGGAGGCTGCAGGCCAGG
>NC_051405.1:8237779-8237913 GCF_015228065.2 Penaeus monodon
GATAACATATTGAAACAACAAGTATAGATAATTGATGTAGTAATGATTGACGATATGATAAACAGTTATTGACAGAAACACGCATACACAAGTATAAAATATAATAATGATTAAGGGTTAGAGAATAATTGAGT
>NC_051405.1:8238242-8238541 GCF_015228065.2 Penaeus monodon
TATGGAAGAGCTGCTTGGCAAAATAAATATTTTGAAATGGACGCAGAGACATACCAATAGATCCAAAGTTATAGCTGTCGACAGTGATACGTGAAAGTTCAGTTTGTATTCCTATTTTGTTTCGTATTCTGCTTTTGTGTCTGTCATACCACACATACTTTTGTTAATCAACGAGGTCAGTCGAGCCCCATTTTCCAGCTGGGATTTTTTCGTATGCATGGGAAGATGTGATATTTATTCAGCCGTTTTTTTCTCGCTCTTTTATATCTTGAAACATTATAGTATATAAAAATACAGTA
>NC_051405.1:8238940-8239450 GCF_015228065.2 Penaeus monodon
GGGTGTGTGCGTATACATATAAACATATATACAACCATATGGCCGTACGCCATTTCTAGGTGCCATTGCATCCTAGGGACATGTGGCTGTCTCAAGCATCATACTAACGCACCGCCATAGTTGATCTATCTGTAAACTGGGTTGCAATCCGTAGACTGAGACACCGGCTGAATTAATATATTATGGAACATTCAGATGACACGTGACAGTGAAGCTGAAACGCGTTTATGGCTTGTTCTGTCGTGTTCGAATCGATTGCCTTGCCACCGTATTTCTGCATGAGAAAGGACAGTGAGAAGAATTACCTTTTGGGATGTTTTCTGTTCATGAAAGGTAACTTGCGATTTTTACTTACCTGTTATTTAAACACGTGGAAAGATAGATAAAATGAAAAGGCAGACTGAACAGATTAGGAAAGAAGAGGTTCAGGCAACTATTGGACCATTCTAAACATACCTTAAGAAAGCGACAGAGAGAGGTAAGGAAAAATGGAGAAGCAGACCAGTCATG
>NC_051405.1:8239542-8240291 GCF_015228065.2 Penaeus monodon
CCACACTGCAGTAACAGAAGCTTCCAGCCATCAACTGTGTCTGGGTCTATCCTTACCAGCTTTATGATTAAGTTAATTCATAGAAACAATGGCGAGGTGTGAGAGAGGGGAGAACCCAGGAGAGATATAACGCACTATATCAGTATATCTCAGGAGTTAGGAGTTAGTACACTCCGTCGGCAAGGAGAGCCGGGGAGAGTGTTACTACTCCACCTTACGACCAAGAGGGACGTGCGCCCGACGGAGATTGACCCTTCCGTCAAGAGCGCGTTAGGGCGAAGTCGACGTGGACATTCCGCGGTGTGGAACGAGCCCTTTGCTATGGCCCTTTAATATGGTAAACCCTAAGGTCGAGAGTGCGTCGAAAGGAGAGGAAAGCTAGTTCTTATGACGCTAATTAATAACGACTAGAATAGCCTGCAGTGCTCCTCTCGGGAGTGGAAGCGATGGCACATGCGTCTTGGAATTGCTGTCCACATGATAATTCATGTGTTATGATCATCTTAGATTAAGTCGGACGACAAAGCTCGAATAAGTAGGTTTCGTCATCATATCCCAATTACTACATGAATTAAATAAAAGAGTTAGTCTTTTAGTTCTTTAATGAAGCATTGAAATGAGAGATGCTCACTCGATTCAAAAATGAATTTTGTAACTTGGCGGAAAGAGAAAAAATAATGAATAAGACAAAAGGACCTTAGGTGCAACCATGCATAGGGTTGATAATTGCATATCATATCGTCGTCGTT
>NC_051405.1:8240813-8240911 GCF_015228065.2 Penaeus monodon
CTTGCTTACTGAGGTGCAGGAAATGTCAAGGTAATATCAATTAGAGAGGTGGTTCTCCTGCCACCTTGTGTGCGTGTCCGCCAACCACGCCCTCGGCA
>NC_051405.1:8241086-8241478 GCF_015228065.2 Penaeus monodon
TCGTTCTCTTTCCTCTTTCCTTCCACTTTCCCTTTCGTTTTCCTCTTTCAACTACTTCTCTCTCTTCACATCTGCTCCTTTTCCTCTTCTCTTTCCCTCTTTGTCTTTCCCTCTTTCTCTTTCCCTCTTTCTCTTTCCCTCTTTCTCTTTCCCCCTTTCTCTTTCCCCTCTTTCTCTTTCCCTCTTTCTCTCATCCCCTTCCCTCCTCCTGTTCCTTCCCCCCCCCCCAACTTCCCACTTGACGCCCACGCAAAGATATCGCGTTTTATTCCTTTCTTATTTTCACTAATTTTCGCATAAATTCGCATATCATACATTGGAGTAACATATTAAGAGTTTTGTTAAAGTGAATAGGGGAAAAGGAGAGAAAAGAGAGGTGGGAGGGAGGATAT
>NC_051405.1:8242013-8242092 GCF_015228065.2 Penaeus monodon
CACACGTAGAGCAGATGCAGCCTCCCGCATTGTCTCTTGGAAGACATAGAGATGGAACAGCATGCGGGCAGTGTCAGGC
>NC_051405.1:8242797-8243963 GCF_015228065.2 Penaeus monodon
TTGTTAACGAAAATATTGACACCGCTCATAACGGCATCACTTTTACTAACAATGAATCCGCATTAATAAAAGGAATGGTAATCGCGCCATGCAACTGGCCAGCCGTCTCTCACTGCCACTCCTAAGTCATTCCCCACCATAACGATTGCTTAGATTAACTCGCTCTCTACCCTACGCTCCCATGCTATAGATTACACCCCCTTTTTCCTCCCCTCCCCTCCCCTCCCTCCCTTCTCTTCCCCCTCCTCCTCCCCTCCCCTCTTCCCCTCCTCCTCCCTTCTCTTCTCCTTCCTCTTCTCCACCCCTCCTCCTCCCCTACCCTCCCCACCTCCCCTCCCTTCTCTCCCCCCTCCTCCTCTCCTCGCTTCTCTTCCCCTCACCCCCATGCTACCCATGGCTCCTTTCCCTACTTTCCTTCCCTCTCTCTTCTTGTTATGATTTTCTTTTCTTCTCTCTCCTTCATCTCCCTCTTTCTCTAGGTTTCTTCACCCTTTCTCCTTCTCCCTCTCTCCCCTTTCCTTCTCTCTTCCTTTTCCCCCTGACCTACCTTTCCCCTCTTTTTATTCCTCTCCTTCTCTTAGTCAACTTTTCGCCTCTTCCCTTCTTCCCTCCTACTCCCTCATCTGTTTCCTCTCCTCTCATTTACACCCTCTTTTCTCCCTCACTTTCCCTAACCCCTCTACTCCCCTCGTTCCTTTCCTTTTCCCCTCCACCGGTCTCCCCTCTCTCTCTCTCTTACCCTTTTCCCCTTCCTCCTATCCTTCTCCCTCCTTCTCTCTCTTCCTTTGTCCCTCATGTTCCTCCTCATCCTCTTCCCCTCCCCCCGCTTCCTCCTTTACCTCCCTCCATCTCCATCTCTCTCTCCCTCCATCTCCATCTCTCTCCCTCCTTCCCTCCCTCCATCTCCCTCTTTCTCTCCCTCCTTCCCCTCTCCTGCCTTCCCTCTCCCCTTCCCCCCCCCCTATCTCGCGACACCGGCAGATCACGCGAGAAACGAAGATCGAGTCAGATCCGATGACCTTTTGTTCTCGGCGATGAAAGAGTTTCAGATTCCTCCTTTTGTAGGGTTATGCCACTGGAAACCCTTTTGAGATCCTATCTGCCGGAGTGAAGATTTTTTTTTTTTTTTTGGTTGAAAGAGAAGAAGGAAATAAACCGTCTTTTAA
>NC_051405.1:8243992-8244232 GCF_015228065.2 Penaeus monodon
ATAATTTCATAAATAATAATTTTTTTTTTGTAATATTTTTTGTTGTTTTGCGTCTATTTCTTTCTTACATAATTTTGCTAAGGGTAATTATCTTGCAAAGGGTTTATTTTCTTAATAGCACAAGGTTGATTACATAGTTAACGGGTAAATTATCGCATTCTCACTGCAATTTTTAAGCCAATAAATTCGTCACTTAAACGAGATAAGTATAACGTAGAGCAGAAGCACAAAATCCGTATA
>NC_051405.1:8244280-8244584 GCF_015228065.2 Penaeus monodon
CCTTATTATCAAATTTTCTTCTATACATCCCTTTCTTCTTGGTCTGATACATTTTCCTCTACACTTTCTTAAAAACCCGTTATCAAGTTCTCTTTCAATTCTTTTATATTGTTCTTTCACTTTTTCTTCTTTCATTTCTTGAAAAACACGTTATCACATTTTCTTTCAACTTCCCTTCTCGCACTGTTCTCACATCTCAATCTTCCTTTACAGAAAGAAAAAAAAAACTCCCAATAACAGAAATAACTTTACCATCGTGTTCTCTTTCACATTTCCCTTTTCCCATCGTTCTCTATTTGTTAGA
>NC_051405.1:8244608-8244788 GCF_015228065.2 Penaeus monodon
CTTCGTCTCCGTGAATGTCCTTGTTCGCACGACCGTCAATCTAGAAGGTAAACAAAGATGATTAAAATGCTATTCAAGATTATTTCTATTTCGAAAAGTATTTCTAAAGTTTCTTTTTTTTATAGTTAAAAGAGGTATATTTTATTTGTTGTTAGTAATGAAAGGCGTAGAACGTGGAGA
>NC_051405.1:8245231-8245524 GCF_015228065.2 Penaeus monodon
TCTCGCGGCCTGGAAGCTGCGATGTCATTGACCTAATGGAAAGAAAGAGGGAGGGGGGGAGGGGGGGAGGGGGTGATGGGAGGGAGGGGGTGAGAGGGAGGGGGGAGAGGTGGGGAGAGGGTGAGCGGGAGGGGGTGATGGGAGGGAAAGGGAGGAGGGAGAGGGAGAGGTGGGGAGGGGGTGAGGCGGAGGGTGATGGGAGGAGAGATTGGGGAAGGGAGGGAGGGTGTAATGGGAGGGAAAGAAAGGGGAAAGGGGGAGGGGGAGAGAAATGGAGAAGAGGTAAGAGGGAG
>NC_051405.1:8245779-8246001 GCF_015228065.2 Penaeus monodon
GTGACACTCTCTCAGTAACGGTGAACAGGAAAACCGGTAAATGAAACAGGTGCAACGAACACCTGTAGTAAGTACGTTGTTTTCTTATGTCGCAGGTGATGGCAAAGCTGGTCATGGCGGTTATGGTGGTGATAGCGACTTTCCTGGAAGCATAAAAGGTATCAAAGAGGGTGTAATGTCGTTGGTTTAGATGTAAATTATGTAGATAAGATACACAAAGAA
>NC_051405.1:8247029-8247221 GCF_015228065.2 Penaeus monodon
GATCCGCTTTGTTCAGATTTTAAGTTGTAGATGAACCTCGCCATCGTAATTGCACTGAAGTGAGAGCGGCTTAACAATGATACCTCGTCTCTATTGATTTAGTTGCCATATCACCAACAATATTTTCTTTATTAATAATCATAAAGGTAAAATAACGTGTTGTACATGATCTCGTACACAAAAAAAATGATT
>NC_051405.1:8248249-8248900 GCF_015228065.2 Penaeus monodon
ACACCTATACGTTATTCCATCTGACTATCGTATCCACCATTATTCAGTCAACCCTTTTCGCTTTCCTTTCACTAAAACACAGCAAACAGGTAGACCATTCTTGTTCTCCCAAACACTTATGTAAAATCAACCTCCCCGTTTTTCCTAATAATATTTTAAAAAACCTTTTAAATTTAAATCGCTTGAAGCGCCCTTTCACAATTGCTTTCCCGTACACCTGTACAATCCACCTGTACCTGTGCTGCTGATTGTACATGTGTAATTTTTATATAGGATACATTAAAGTTATCTTATGCTTGTGTTTCTCCTATTGCGTTCCTTTGTACTAGCATTTTTTTGCAATTTTGGGGTTTCCCATTTATCTGCATTTTAGAAAACGGTTATATTTATGTCTTTTTATTTTTATTTTCCTTGTTTTACTTATTTTAACTTATTTACAGGTACTTTCTTATTACTTAACCCTTATTTACTTGTACTTTACTTCCCTTTTTATTTATTTATCTTTTTATCTGATTTTTTCTTTCCCTTTGGGGTTCTATGTTGATTTGTTTTTTTAAAGCGTGTTTTCGTTCTGGGGGGAAGGGAAAAAATGCCTTTTTTTGTTTTTTTAATGGTTTTTCCAAAATTGGGGGTTTTAAAGGGGAAATGACC
>NC_051405.1:8249452-8249601 GCF_015228065.2 Penaeus monodon
AACAAAAAAACAACAAAACAAAGAAACACCCACCGGCCCCCCCCCCTCCCCACCTCATCCCCGGGCAGCCCCCTCGCAGGCACCCCTTTTAAAAACATTGTGGGCGCCCCCGTGCATAAAAGCGACCTCCAGACGCGCGAGGGCGGCCC
>NC_051405.1:8249648-8249974 GCF_015228065.2 Penaeus monodon
TAGACAGAAGGGCAGCCGGAGCCAATAAAGTGAGTAAGAAGGCTTGTATTCTTGCTAATAGTGTTACCGTCCGCGCCAGGAGGCCACGCCGGACACGAAAAACCGTTTTAAAGCGCCGCCCCCGACCGCGTCCTCCGCCCCTTTGCCTGTTTTAGAGGGCCCCCCCGGAAAAAACGGTGTTAAATGGGCGCCGTAAATTTGGCTCGGGGGTGGGGCCCCGGGGCAAACGCAAACCCCCCATTTTTTTTCCCGCTTTGTTTATTTCTCAAATTTCAGTGGGTTTAAAATTTGTCTCTGCTTTGTACGTGGGTTTGGGTTGTCTTCTC
>NC_051405.1:8250299-8250737 GCF_015228065.2 Penaeus monodon
TGGGATAAGAAAGTAGATAGGCATAAAATTTTTTTTTCGTTATATACACTGAAATTTTTACTAGCACACACACATAAAGACATTAAGAAAAAAAAATTACGTAAAAAGGAAACCCAAACCCACGTCCAAAGCAGAGAAAAAAAATCCCCTTTACTGTTTCCCGAAATAAGACAAAGCGAGGAAAAAAAGATGGGCGTCGCGTAGCCCGGCGCCCGCACCCCAGAGTCCAAAATGAGCGGCCCCCATTCATCACCGTTTTTTATGGGGGGGGCATCAAAGACGGGGCAGGAGGGGAGGACGGGGTTTCGGCGCGGCGCTAAAATTCAGTAGTGGTCCGGCGTGGCCCCCGGCGCGGAGGGGGGGGGAAAACCCTTTTGCAAAATAAAAAGCCTTCTTACTCACTTTTTTTGGGCCCCGGCCCTCCCCTTTCCCTGTCTA
>NC_051405.1:8250797-8250901 GCF_015228065.2 Penaeus monodon
GCGTCTGGAGGTCGCTTTTATGCACGGGGGCGCCCACAATGTTTTTAAAAAGGGGTGCCTGCGAGGGGGCTGCCCGGGGATGAGGTGGGGAGGGGGGGAGCTCG
>NC_051405.1:8251485-8251602 GCF_015228065.2 Penaeus monodon
GTTTCTTTACCT
Source organism: Penaeus monodon (assembly GCF_015228065.2). Lineage (NCBI taxonomy): Eukaryota > Metazoa > Arthropoda > Malacostraca > Decapoda > Penaeidae > Penaeus > Penaeus monodon. Next base: position 8,251,498 of record NC_051405.1, read on the forward strand.
TCAACCGCCAATTAGGACAACCATTAAGAAAACAAAACAAAAGGCATTTTCCTTCCCCACAGAACGAAGACACGCTAAAAGCACAAATCAGACATAGAACGCAGG
>NC_051405.1:8251682-8252114 GCF_015228065.2 Penaeus monodon
CTAGTAACCGTTACTAAAGTGCAGATAAATGAAATCAACTTGCAAATAAATGCTAGTACAAAGGAACGCAATAGGAGAAACACAAGCATAAGATAACTTTAATGTATCCTATATAAAAATTACACATGTACAATCAGCAGCACAGGTACAGGTGGATTGTACAGGTGTACAGTAATGCCAATTGTGAATGACGCTTCAAGCGATAATTCAACGGTATTCTTAAATATTATTAGGAAAAACGGGGAGGTTGATTTTACATAAGTGTTTGGGAGAACAAGAATGGTCTACCTGTTTGCTGTGTTTTAGTGAAAGGAAAGCGAAAAGGGTTGTACTGAATAAAGGGGGAACGATAGTCAGATGGAAAACGTATAGGTGTACACGCCCTCCCGAGACACACACTTTTAAAACAGTTTTTGACCTTTAAACATGCTT
>NC_051405.1:8253243-8253458 GCF_015228065.2 Penaeus monodon
CATTTTTTTTTTTGTAAGAGATCATGTTTCAAACGTTTTTTTACCTTTATGATTATTAATAAAAAAAAATATTGTTGGGGATATGGCAACTAAATCAATAGAGACGAAAGGGACATTGGAACCCCCTTTTCACTTCAGTGCAATTTCGATGGCGAGGTTCATCTAAAAACTTAAAAATTTAAAAAGCGGGGTCAACCCCAAATTTTTGTGAACCC
>NC_051405.1:8254531-8254889 GCF_015228065.2 Penaeus monodon
TGCTTTTTATTTTTCATAAATTTTTTTTAATTTTTAATTTTTATTTTTTAAATTATTGGGTTTTTTTTTTTTGGGTTTTTTATAATTGGGAAATTTTTCCCCCGGGGTTTGTTGTTTGGTTTTTTGTTTTCTCTTTTTTCCCCCCCCCCTCCCCTTTTCCCCCCCCTTCCCCCTCTTTTTCCTTTTCCCTCCTTCTCCCCCCTCTCTTTTCCCCCTTAAATTCTCTCCCTCCCTCCCCCCTTCTCTTTCCCCTCTCCCCTCCCCCGGGTTCCCTTTTCTCCCCCCCCTCCCTCCCCCCCAAGCCCCAATCCCTTTTTTTCCTTTGGCCCTTCCCCCCCCTCCCCCCTCTTTCCCCCTT
>NC_051405.1:8254940-8255757 GCF_015228065.2 Penaeus monodon
TCCCCCACATACACGCGCACCGGGGGACAATTCCAGCTGGACATGGCCCCAAGAAGACAGTCACCGGTTCCTAGTTACTGATAATCAAGTTGCAGAACGGCTCGCATCTATTGGCTCTCGTCTGGCCATGGCACTAAGGTCTATTAGGGCCAGAATCTGTGCCATGCTACGGGCCAGTTAGGGCTACCTATCCCCCGTGCTCTCACTGGCCTCCTGTGTCAGTCGGTGTGAGGGGAGGGAGGGAGAAGGGAGGGGAGGTGGAGGAAGGATGGGAGAAGGAAGGAGAAGTGGAAGAAGAAAGGAAGGAGGAAGGGGAAGAAGGAAGGGAGGAGGGAAGGGAGAAGAGAGGGGAGGTGGAGGAGAGAAGGAGAGTGGAAATGGAAAGTGTGAAGCGAAGGGAAAGAACGAAAAGATGAGAGGAGGAATAAGGACGAAGCAGGAAATAGGAAGGAAGGGAAGAATGAAGGAGGGAAAGGTTGGCGTAAGGGAGGAGGGAGGAAAGGAAGGGAAGAGAAGACTGAGGGATGAAGCCAAATAATGAAGATGGAGGAAGAAGAGGAGATAGCGAGGTGAGAAGAAAAGGGGAAAGACAAGGAGATGGAAGGAGAGAGAATGATGGGAGAAACGACTAGAAGAAAAATGAACGGAAGGAAGGAGGGAGAAGGAGAAGGCAAGGAGAGGAGGAAGAAGCGAGGGCCTGGTGTCTCGGTCGCCGTCCGCGGCCGACGGCTTGGACCCCGAAGCCGTGATTATGGGGGGGGGGGGGGCACAGGCTGCATCGTGAGTGTGTAGTTAAGGCATGTGGCTAGGGAGGCGT
>NC_051405.1:8256205-8256543 GCF_015228065.2 Penaeus monodon
CTTGTAAAGGCAAGAAACAGCACATTTACATAAATATAAACATACACGCAATAATCACCAAAAAAATTACGATTAATTGAAACAATAAACAGTTATCAAAGTTGTAAAAATCCCATCACCCTTAGATAAAATTTTCGCCTTTTCTCCATATTAAAATTTTATCCTCGTGCAGTGGATATGCAATAATAATGAAGGCAGGCAACGGACCTGTAGATGAAAGCAATACCCAGACTCACTTCCCTTACTTTTACAATCATAAATATCATAATTATCTTGTTTCCCTAAAAGTTCCCCCCAAATAATCTAAATATGTCAGAAAAAAAAGAAAGGGAAAAAAG
>NC_051405.1:8256643-8257240 GCF_015228065.2 Penaeus monodon
GAGGGGGAGTGGAATTTGGGGAGTTGAAAAAATCCCCACCCATCTCCAGGGTGTAAAAAGAGGAAGGCGTAAGAGTCATTCACAGAGAAAGAGAGAGCTCTTCGTCTTCGTCCTCCTGCCCTGCCGCCTTCCTCTCCCCTGCCACATTCCCCTTCCCCTGCCACCTTCCCTTCCCCTTTTCTATTCCCCTTCCCCTACCATCTTCCTCTCCCCTGCCGCCTTCCCCTCCTTTACCGCCTTCCCCTTCTCCTGTCGCCTTCCTCACCCCTGCCTACTTACCCTCCCCTGTCGCCTTCCCCTCCCCCTGTCACCTTCCCCTCCCCCTTTCCTACTTCCCCTCCCCCTGCCACCTTCCCCTCCCCCTTCCTACTTCCCCTCCCCCTGCCACTTTCCTCTCCCCCTTCCTACTTCCCCTCCCCCTGCCACTTTCCTCTCCCCCTTCCTACTTCCCCCTCCTCTCCCCTCTCCGAGACCGCATCGCAGAGCGTAATATCTCCTCGTCGCCCTACCTCTCTCCGCGCTCAACAATAAGCTTGGAGCCGAGTGCCAAGACGAATGGCACAATGCACTGGTTTCCCCTCAGCGACATAGTTCCGT
>NC_051405.1:8257400-8257470 GCF_015228065.2 Penaeus monodon
TCATAATGCCATAGTTTTTCCCTCATACCTCTCCCCATTTACGCCTTTCTACCGTAGTACCCTAGCTTTG
>NC_051405.1:8257503-8258177 GCF_015228065.2 Penaeus monodon
GCCCGACGTGCCACAGGAATATTCCCCTTCGCTCCCCCATCTCCCCTACCCTCTCCCTGTGCCATAGATTCGACCCCCTCCTCTTCCCTCTCTCCTCCTAATAGTGCCATGGCGCCGTGTCCTCCCACCCCCATCTCTTATCTCCCACACTAGCCCTGCTTCGTCTCTCTCATCCCCATCTCTCATCTCTCACACTACCATAGCTTCGTCTCTCCCCTCCCCACCTCCCCTCTATCAAAGTTCCATAGCTCTATCCTTTTTCCTCCCCATCTCTCATCTCTCACAATATCATAGCTTCGTCTCCTCCTCCTCCTTCCCCACCCCTATCAAAGTACCATCTGTCTTTCCCCTCCTCACCTCTCTCCACTCTCGTCTTCTCCCCTCACCCCTCTCGTCCTCTCCCCCCTCCCCTCTCGTCCTGTCTCCTCTCCTCCTCTCCCCTCACCCCTCTCGTTCAATCCCCTCTCGTTCTCTCCCCTCTCCCCTCCCCCCTCTCGTCCTCTCCCCCTCTCGTCCTGTCTCCTCTCCTCCTCTCCCCTCTCCCCTCTTGTCCTGTCTCCTCCCCTCACCAGCTTCAGTGTTTTTAACTGCTGGAAAGATGAAGCAATAATGCAACATATATGCAACAAGATATGATAATTTTTCATTTTTTAAAATTTAAGTTTGAAATATAT
>NC_051405.1:8258525-8258636 GCF_015228065.2 Penaeus monodon
CCAACTTGGTAACAAAATCTGCGTTTTTTTCTCTTGCTCGAGGAAGAAAAACAGAGAGAAAGGGATTATGGAAGAATAATAAACCGAAAAGAAAGAGACTAAGCGAATAGT
>NC_051405.1:8258764-8258962 GCF_015228065.2 Penaeus monodon
AGGTTCCCTAAGACCAGCTGACACAAAGACCAATTTCAACATATTACATAATAGCGAGAGAGAGTCGTACGGTCTGTAGGAAGCCCTCAAGAATGGCCTAAGGAATAATGCAAGGTGTATGTGGCAGTCGTCCCTTAACATCTATTGACCATTTGTAGCAAAAGGGCTCTCGGCGTCTGATTAAATTTTACTCAACGC
>NC_051405.1:8258983-8259103 GCF_015228065.2 Penaeus monodon
CACACTCGCTGAAAAGTGACCAAGTGCCAGGGTCTTGACATATAACGAGGAAACGCTATCAACGCTCATTTTAATCTCTGGACAAAAATGTAAACAAAGGAATGAAAGGGATAAAAAATT
>NC_051405.1:8259128-8259585 GCF_015228065.2 Penaeus monodon
CCAACGCAGTAAGACATGCTGTAATTGGCTAAGAGTTGCCAGTCGGGTATTTTGGCGTTTGGATAATAAGAGCGATGTGGTTAATTGACATTTTAAAGCAGTAAGTCAACTAATTAACACTCAGAATTAGTAAGCGGGTCAACGGCCCTCTCTACGATCACTTAATTGACGTCAAGAATTAGACACTGGTGTAATTATGAACGTCTGATACGAAGCCGAGAGTAAGGCTATGATGGCGTCCGGCCGATACCGCTTCTGACGCCGCCGCTGATGATAGCTGCGGATTGATCCCTTAATCATATAAGATTGAAATTCACACTTTCACACACACATACATGCGCACACGCTACCTCGAGGACGCTTACATACACGGAAGGAAAGATGGGGATACATACACGTCGGAGCGTGTACACGCACTCGCGCACACGGACACACCCTAAGCAATAAGGGTAAAAGC
>NC_051405.1:8259965-8260167 GCF_015228065.2 Penaeus monodon
TTCTCTAAAGCTAATACATTCCTCGTTACCATTTCCTCTTCTTCAATATCCTCTCATGATTGCCTCAGTATTTTGCTATTTTCCCTTCGAAAAAGTATCCATCTCGTAATACCTGTTATGTCGATAACATTTCATCTAAGTCCCACCGAACTGTACAAGGTTATTTTAGCGACAATGTAAGTTAGAGCTGTTCTTATCGTTG
>NC_051405.1:8260921-8261114 GCF_015228065.2 Penaeus monodon
TCAAGGTCGAAGTGTGACCTCCCGCGACGCAGGTAAAAAGTTAATGAGGAAAGTCTTCCCACTCTGGTCTGGTGACCGCGGGTGACCTTACTTGACCTGCTGTGGTGAGATGCTGCGTAATGGATTCCTTTCCTTTGTTATTGTTAAGGTTGGTTTTATGTCTTGTTTTAGTGTTGTAGGATGTCTTGTTCCC
>NC_051405.1:8261559-8261729 GCF_015228065.2 Penaeus monodon
TTTCAGACAATTTATATGTTTTCTCATGTAATAGCAGATATACTTTATTACAAACATGTGCTTCAAAAGTATGTTGCACATGTTCTTCTATGACACACTTGTAATGTACATGATCGAACTGTATATTGCTTTTCTTCGCATAGATCATGGCAAATGACACATAATTTTCT
>NC_051405.1:8261766-8262341 GCF_015228065.2 Penaeus monodon
GAGCGGGGACGTAGATAAATGAATGTTCAACTCGTTCGAAATATGATCTGATATATAAACAGACGGGCAGGTATACAACACAGTCCCTTTGCCTTTTCCTATAAGACCCTCCCTACATACTTAAACAATGCAAAGAGAGCCTTATTAGTTAACATTAAATGACACAGATGGCCTGGTTCTCCCACGGCCCACAGTACAAAGGAACCTTGTCATTTAGTGTATAGTAAAAGGATGTGTAGAGACAGGTTGTAGACCAGATGTTACTCCAAGCATGGGATGCCCTGAATAGCTGAAAGGGGATAGGAAAATGCTTTTGATTTGAGTTCAAAAGACTGAATTGATTACATTTTCTGTGACGGGTTATATAGACGTAATAATTTCTTTAGAGGTATGGATGTGGTGTATGTTTTGGTGTGGATTCTGTTGTCGAATAATAGGATGGTTACGTTGCATGCACACAGAACAGTAATGGTTATATACTTATAAATATATATTTGTTTTCATCTGTTCTTCGGATGTTTTTTTTTCTTTATTCTTCTTCTTTTCACTAATTGGGTGGAATGGAGGGAATAGGC
>NC_051405.1:8262413-8262764 GCF_015228065.2 Penaeus monodon
GCCTGCAAATGGATTTGTCACAAATTTTAATTACTTTTTCCTTCCTTCCCTTTTTCCTCTCCCGTAATTCTTAAACTCGCCCACGCAAAAAAAATCTTAAAACAGTTCTGAGATCCGGGGGAGAGTTTTGCAAAGTGCGCCGGACAAAACTCTGCCTGACAAATATTCTTTTGAAGGAAACTTTTGGGACGCGACGCAAATGCGGAGGGAAATCTTAATTGGCAGTAATTATTGGCAGGATTCGAAGTTCCAGGAGAGAAGCATTAAAGGGGAATATTTCAAATTAAGTGAGAGTATGGCGGTGCATGAATACAGGAGGGATAAGGGAACAGATTGATAAATTGGTTGGTG
>NC_051405.1:8263535-8263618 GCF_015228065.2 Penaeus monodon
AACAATATGTCAGCTCTTCTCCTTCTTTTTATTCCTTCTCTTTCGTTCCTCTCATCTCTTCTTCCATTATTTTCTTCTTTTGT
>NC_051405.1:8263979-8264225 GCF_015228065.2 Penaeus monodon
CGGGCCAATATTCCTGGCCTAACTGGCGCGCTGGAGCCACTTCCTTGCAGCTCCGCTCCAAGACAATGGCCAGCTGTCCACCGACATCACGCTTGTGGTGGACAATGGCCACGACCCGCACTGTCGTGGCCACCGCCGGCGACAACCACCATCGCCGACACTCCTCACCATCGCCCACAGTTTCACTATAACCTCTGACGACACTATCATTGTCCGATCGCTCACAGGGCGCTGTCTCTTTTCCGT
>NC_051405.1:8264653-8264797 GCF_015228065.2 Penaeus monodon
GTAAGATAAACAAGAAAAAGGACAGATAAAAGTGAATGAGAAGAAGCAAGAAAGGGAACAGAAGGAGGAGGACGATACGCGAATACGAGAAGAGGAAAGGGAAGAAAAATATACAGAAGTACAGAGAAGGAAGAGGAAAAAGGA
>NC_051405.1:8264877-8265072 GCF_015228065.2 Penaeus monodon
CAAACAGACAGACAGACAGACAGACAGACAGGCAGAGAAAGAGAGAGAAAACCAAGAAGAGGGACAGAAACGAAAGGGAAGGGAAGAGGTCGCGATGATGTGCAATAATAATTTGGGAAGCTGTAGCCACTGAGGGACGGCGGGGGGGGGGGGCGGTGTCCTGTAGGAGAGGAGCGGCTGACAGCGGGACACGTT
>NC_051405.1:8266875-8267236 GCF_015228065.2 Penaeus monodon
CACGCATACGTAAACAAATGTATCTGGAGTCGCGCAGGTATGTATATGAACAATCAACAGGTAATCACGCAGGCGTACAAAACGCACAAACACGCACGCGGATGACCAAAAGCGATTGCGTAACTCATGCAAGACGAAGCACCAAGAAATCGACTCTTAGAGGGGAAAGAAGGATGCAAGAGATCTGCACGAAGTCATTAAGCATTGCAGGCGAGGATAACAGGTGGAATTATCAACACAAGAACAAGGGGTGAGGTTCGGCGAATGAGAAGAGAATAGGTGTGAATGAGCGGGTAAGGACGGACAGAGGAGAATGGCGTAAAGGCGTGAAAGGGAAAAGAAGAAATCCGACACATATGGG
>NC_051405.1:8267287-8267388 GCF_015228065.2 Penaeus monodon
AGGATAGGGTTTAATGATGTTAATTTGCGGCAGAAACTTGTGATAAGTCAGTCAACATACCTTAAGGGAAGGGTAAAGAACACGAAATGAATTAGGATTTT
>NC_051405.1:8267724-8268121 GCF_015228065.2 Penaeus monodon
TACCTGCATTGCAAAATTCCCAACCCCTTATATTAACATTCAGATTTCCCTGAATACATAAATAAACAAACACTGACACAAGACGCGTAGAATTTCTTCCCGAAAGCGCCAGTACTACGAGGAGTTAAGCTGAATTATGAATTCGCGAGTAACACTTACCATCTTGCATTTGCTCATTCGCTATGCACTATAAATAATGCTTCATGGATAATTCCGTTTATGGTTCGTCTTCCTTTTCGTGAAAATTTGAAAAGGTTGCTACGATTTGTCGCCGGGAAATTCTCGGGACTGAATAAAGTATGTTTGAATTCGTCATTTTTTTTTCGTTTGCTTTAAAAGGTGAAAGGGAATGATTCGTCTTATGGTTTCCGCTGTATTTTATTTGTATGGTTTGATC
>NC_051405.1:8268334-8268436 GCF_015228065.2 Penaeus monodon
TAAAGAAACAAGAAACAAATATCGCACGCAAACACGAATTTCTACATACAGACACCAGCATAAGCATTCATAATGCATACATCAATGTAAATTATTCAAAGT
>NC_051405.1:8269174-8269445 GCF_015228065.2 Penaeus monodon
CTTAGGGTGGGGGATGAGTAGGGTAGATGGGGAGAGGGGCTCAGGGGAAGAGGGGAGGGAAGGAGGGGGGGTGAGGAGGGGAAAGGGACGATAAGAGCTAATTGTACCTTCTTAGGAGGGTAAATGTCGACCTTCCTTGTTAGATTACAGACTTACTTATAGATTATTAAAAAGAGGGAAACGGCGATAGCTTTGGAATGTCTTTCGCTTAAATGCCTTCAGTCACGGCTTAATTTCTCCTTCGCATTTAGAAAAGGGAAGATAAAGGGAT
>NC_051405.1:8269464-8269564 GCF_015228065.2 Penaeus monodon
TCTAAAGGTCTACGAAGAGGGAGAGAAAAAAGTTAAATGAAGTTTATACGCGAGATCCCTCGAACTCCTTTGCTGTTTATTGCCTCGTCACTGAGACTGT
>NC_051405.1:8269904-8269983 GCF_015228065.2 Penaeus monodon
AGATAGCAAAAATGTAGTAATGAAAAAATCACAACTCTAACATTTATGATAACTGCATTACTCATAAAGGTGACAATAC
>NC_051405.1:8270012-8270249 GCF_015228065.2 Penaeus monodon
CGATAATAAGGATAATAATCTGTACTTTGAAAACATATTGGATTTTGATGAATATTGCCGTTTAGGGTCGACGTCTTGTTTCTTAATAATGAAAATATTAATGAAGGCACTAGTGGTATTGGAGGTAATGAGCTCGAATCTGTTGCTTAATGATTGATGTTTAGTGCCTGATGGAAGGTCTCTCTTTCCTCCTTCTTTTGCCTGCGCCTGGTTCGTATACTGTCTCTTTCTTAGGTC
>NC_051405.1:8270741-8271234 GCF_015228065.2 Penaeus monodon
TTGCCCAACCCCCTCTTCCCTTACCTTCCTCTTTCATTCCTACTCTCTCTATTAATTTCTCTCTTTTCCTTCCTCATGCTCTTCCTTTTTTTTTATTCTTCCCTCTCCCTATTCCCCTTCTCTACCCCCCCCCCTCTGTCCCCACATGGCACGTGCCCGGCCGGAAGAGGCGTGGTCAACGGCCCTTTGTCACGCGAAGTCGTAAACAAAGCTTTCGGACAAGACTTTCCAGGTTATTAGTTGGTCTAATTACTTTGCTCTTTTCTTTTTGGGGGTGGGGGAGCGGGAGATAGGGGGTGGGGGGTGGGGGAGTAGGTGGGGAAGCGTGAGATAGGGGGTGAGTGGGGGGGGAAGCGTGAGATAGGGGGTGGGGGGGTGGGGGAGTATGTGGGGGAGCGTGGCCGAGGGTAGGGGAGGGGAGGGGGAGGGTAAGTATAAGGGTGGGGAAGTTGCAGGGGCTGAGTGGGTGGGGGCGTTTCGGTGGGTCTTTGGA
>NC_051405.1:8272963-8273190 GCF_015228065.2 Penaeus monodon
CACGAGCTTTTCATTCCCCTTTTGTCTCTCTCTTTCTCGTCTATCTGTTTTCTCTCGCAGCTTCCTCTGGAGCAGAAGTAACATCCACATCAGTTATCACCTCCACCATTCATTCTCCCCCCCCCCCCCTCTTCCCGTCCCCGGATCCAGCGTACTCCGAGCGTAGAAACCATATTTCACACACGTACTTTATGCCTTGGAAATATTACCCATCACTCGCCTTTCAC
>NC_051405.1:8273378-8273488 GCF_015228065.2 Penaeus monodon
TACATATCTCTGCTGACATACTTTTATATCACTCTGGCTCTTTTTTTGTCTCTCATTTTATTTCTTTATTGTTCCGTTTCCGGCTAATATCTACATCTCCGTCTGTTTTA
>NC_051405.1:8273583-8273810 GCF_015228065.2 Penaeus monodon
ACTACCCCCTTATCTTTCCTTCCTCTCCTATATATAAACATAAATATCTCGCCGCGGACGAAGAGCCGAGACGAAAACTAACTCGTCCCTCCTAACTAATGGCAACTTTTGACCGGCCCGTATGGGTCCTATAATTAGTGTGGGGAAACTACCTAGTTTGAGCATTGTCATGGGGCATGAGGCGTGTGGTGGGGTGGGTGGATGCGAATAGGTGACGGGGCTGGCTA
>NC_051405.1:8273990-8274375 GCF_015228065.2 Penaeus monodon
CTGTACTTGTGTGGAGGGGGGTAAGGATAGGGGAAGGAATGAAGGGGTAAGAGAGGCTGGGGCGTTGTGAGAATGGTAGAAGGATAGGGAGGGTTATGGGGAACGAAGGGGAATGGTGAAAGAAGGTGGGTGAGAAGAAGGAGGGGGGGGGAGGAGTACCTAGTGTGGAAACGACTAGACGAAGATGGTAAAGGGTGATAGATAAATGGAGGAGTGTCTGAGAGTGGGTGAGCAGAGATGAAGAGAGCAGAGATAGATGATAGAAGTAGATAGATATAGATTGAAGGAAGATAGTGATAGAAGTAGTGGAGAGAGAAGAGAGAGAAGAGATAGAAATAAAAGATGTGATTCGAAAGAAAGGAGGATAGATAGATTAGAAGGGAAA
>NC_051405.1:8274455-8274654 GCF_015228065.2 Penaeus monodon
AGGAGTAAGAGATGATGATGATCAGTTAGTGTCAGTGATGTATGATGCCCAGGTAGTAGCTAGAGAGGCAGGGGGCGGGGGGGGGGGTTAAAGTTGTAAGGAAGCGGATATAAACTCAGGAAGATAAATACCATGGTTAAGGGCGTATGTTTTTTGGTGTAAACGATTTAACTGCTTCGGGTTAAGCTGAAATGCTCTA
>NC_051405.1:8275030-8275273 GCF_015228065.2 Penaeus monodon
TAAGCATGAAGCACAGCGTTATTGATGATTATGGGTGTCTGATCCCTCTCGTCTCGGTAAGGCAGAGGTAACTTATGGCTGTAAAAATGAAGGTATTTATCGTAAGTTCGTGCGACACGTGTGTGTGTGGGTGTGCGTCCAAGTGCTAACTTTTTTATGAAAACACATGTCCACGTATCGATCTGCAATAATTGTTTTCGGTAAATCTGTCCATTATAAAAAGAAAAGATCAGGAAAGAAATA
>NC_051405.1:8275575-8276075 GCF_015228065.2 Penaeus monodon
AATCGTAATTTGTATCTTTGAATCTCCGACTAAGCATCGGGACATCCAAGGGAGCAGAGGGCAGGGAGAGAGGGGAGAGGGGGGAGGCCGAAGGGAGGGAGGGGGAGGGAGAGAGACCCACGCAACCGCAGGGAGCCAGAGGGGAACGGCAGAGAGAAGGGGAACCTGACCCAGCGAGGGGAAAAGGCGCTGGTTAAGGGGTTAAATGCCATCTCTCGGGTTCCGGCCATTGGTGTAAATAGTCCTAATTTTCGACACGAGCTGCCCTCGCCGCAGGACGCAGTAGGCCTAATGAAAATGGAGGACTAACCATGTGGAGCGCTCAAAGGTGAGTCTGAGGGGAGGCGCCGAGGGGAAACTGCCGGGTCGAGAGGGGGAGGCGGCCACGACACAAGCAGGAATTACAACTGATGAAGACATGCCTTTCATTCAGGGCTTTCTGCAGATGAATTGAATCATTACGATTACCCCGCCACCCTTTTCTTTTTCATCTTTTCCAC
>NC_051405.1:8276409-8276497 GCF_015228065.2 Penaeus monodon
GATATTTCTTTCCTCCTAGACGAAATCTACAAAAAAATAGACGATAAAAAAACTACTAAAGCTCTTTTTTCGTAGCATCACCTGTACA
>NC_051405.1:8276811-8277079 GCF_015228065.2 Penaeus monodon
TTTACACATTTCACTCAAATACCAAATATCACGAACCAAACAGAAATTAATTTTCTATAAAACTTTGCGACGCCGAAATTTACTGCTTTGGGGACAACCTGGTTTCCTCTCATTCTTACTCTGCATTTGCAACATGTCGTCGTGCTGGTGCTGTTGAAAATGTTTGTGATTGATCGTAAGCATTAAAAAAAACAACAGATTTGACTAAGTTGATTTCATATATATTTATGTGAATGCTATGCGCACATATAGACATATAAACTTATAA
>NC_051405.1:8277347-8277625 GCF_015228065.2 Penaeus monodon
GGTAAGTAGATATATAATCATAGACGAAAAATAAAAATAAAATACAGTAAAAGAGAGAAACACATGAGAATAAAGAGAAGCTACGACCGAGAGGCAACTTAAATGCAATTAAATCAGCATCTTATTTTAGTCCTCCCTCACCCCCCCTTTCTCCCCCTCTCCCCCCTCCCCCCATTCCATAAACGCTGCAACAGGTGAGCGAAAACGAACCAAATAAACCCCCCCTCCCCCCGCCCCACCTTGAATCTACTCCCCCCCCCCTACCCCCTTTTCTGCAT
>NC_051405.1:8277663-8277779 GCF_015228065.2 Penaeus monodon
TCCTTAGGTATTTCTAATTAACCTTCCTGCCATCCATTGATATCACAATTCCTCTTGTTTTATGATGGTCGCTTTTGTATTGTATTCCGATATATCATAGTTTATCGTGCCCCCTC
>NC_051405.1:8277844-8278193 GCF_015228065.2 Penaeus monodon
CTAGGTTACGACGGTAAAGAGGATTAATGAGAATTCCTCAAGGGTCATTTTCCTGTAGGTTTCTATTAGATTTTAATAAGTTTAATCAGCATTGTGATTGTGCATCCGAAAGTTGGAGGGATGCGCAGGGACGGGTTGCCAGTTCGGGTATTTATCCCTTTGTTTTGAGGTGTAGGCCGAGTGATTCCACCCCCCCCCTCCTCCTCCCCCCCTACCCTCCCCCTCCTCCCCCTCCTTTCCTTCCCCTTCTCTTTTTTGGCGGATCAATTAGATTTGGATAATCGTTTATAATTCGGTTTCCCTAAGTGCAGTTATAAGTTTATTGTTCCTTTTATTAGTACTACCATCC
>NC_051405.1:8278623-8278944 GCF_015228065.2 Penaeus monodon
TTAAGGGGAGAGGCTGGAAGGGGGCAGGGGGGGGGGGCGAAAGGACGGAGGAAGAGGTATGCAGATGAAGAACAAGGCGCCACAAAACCACAATACCACGAAAGACAAAGAAAAGACAAAGGGAAAAAAAGAAAGAATAAAAAAATAAAAAAAAAAAATTGTGAAAGAGAATAGCCATTCAAAGAAAGAAGAAGCAAGACCGAGGAACGGAGAGAGAGAAAGAGAGAATAAAGATATACAAAAGGAACGGAGAGATAACGATAAGAAGCCCCGCCCACGCCGCCCACGGTGGTGACAGCTGCACCCATGAGGAGATAGAGA
>NC_051405.1:8279142-8279318 GCF_015228065.2 Penaeus monodon
CCAGCGAAACCCATCGCAACCCCGTAAGGTCGAGAATTGCTCACCACTAACGACAGAGAAGAGAACAATGGAGGAATATAATAGAGAATGTGGATTTTGTTGACTGCCAGAAACTCCTGTTGGACGGTCGGCAACCTCATGATACGCCGAGCAGCCGGGGAGATGTGTGAGCGCTT
>NC_051405.1:8279356-8279493 GCF_015228065.2 Penaeus monodon
TAATTAAATGACGTAATGAGGTTTGATGTCGAGGGCCTCTGGTGGGAGAAGAGGGAACTAAGAGCTGCTTTGAGGAAATTATTTCTTTGGGTTATAGGGTCCATAGGTCTCGGGACACACACAAATATACTACACAA
>NC_051405.1:8280002-8280148 GCF_015228065.2 Penaeus monodon
ACTCCCCGGTTAGTTTCGAACAACACAAACATTTACTCAAGAATATAATCACAATAATGTATAAAATAGACATATCTTGTACCACGTCTTGAAGAACAGGAATGTGGATTGAAACGGTAACAGGGTGATTATAATGGTTTAGTTCA
>NC_051405.1:8280179-8280331 GCF_015228065.2 Penaeus monodon
ATGAACAACTAATTATTGGAAGTAAAGCCCCGTGATTATTTTTGGTTTTCATTTTTGCTTCTGATTCATTTGTGAAAAGCTTCAATTTCATTATTTCTTTTCGGTATTTTTTAACGCGTGATTTTAAATGTTTTTTTTTTTCTTCGTATCAT
>NC_051405.1:8281386-8281638 GCF_015228065.2 Penaeus monodon
TTACTCGCGGATTCAAGAAATGCCTCAAGACTTTGATTATAATATAGAAGAAAAGTAATCATCATGTTTCTAGGATTAACACCTTTTTTTTAAAGGGTGGGGGGTTGGGGGGGGGGCATCAATATTAATAAAGGGAGGAAGGTAGATAGTAGATAACACCTTGAGCCTCCCGGGTAGAGTGTGAGAAACGATTCTATTTGAGAGAGTAGATGGAGAGGAATTTGATCGACGCTCTTTTTGTGGTTGCTCCTT
>NC_051405.1:8283280-8283369 GCF_015228065.2 Penaeus monodon
GACCTTCTCGCTTCACTCCACGGAAGCAGAAAAATTCAAGACTAGTGTGTTTTCTTTCTAAGGCGCCTTATTCATCAGGTAAGACAAAA
>NC_051405.1:8283741-8283880 GCF_015228065.2 Penaeus monodon
AATTAAAGATGGCGGGATGGAACAGGAGATGGAAGGGAGATGGAGATAGAGAGACAGAGGAACAGAGGGCGACTAAAGGAGGGACGAAGGGGAGGAGAAGATAGAGGAAGAAGGTGAAAAGATGGGAAACAAAGATGGA
>NC_051405.1:8283983-8284050 GCF_015228065.2 Penaeus monodon
GTTGGTAACCAAATAGCAAGTCGGACAAAAGATAGGCAACAATATATAGAGCAACTGAGTCAGATCA
>NC_051405.1:8284491-8284659 GCF_015228065.2 Penaeus monodon
ACCATAACACAAAAACGAACGGAGGAAGAGTAGCAAAAACAGAGCAGCGAAGGTAACCAGAAAGAAGTTCGGATTAAGAGCGGAGGTTCCCTCGGCTCGAAGCAACGGGAGTGAGAACGAGAGGATAAGAGGAACCAAACGTAGAAGGGGAGAGAAGAGGGGCTAAAG
>NC_051405.1:8285205-8285277 GCF_015228065.2 Penaeus monodon
TTACAGAAGTGTTGTATATTCATTCTGTAATCTGCGAATGGGAAGAGGAACACGGGGGATTAAGGCTGTATC
>NC_051405.1:8285617-8285785 GCF_015228065.2 Penaeus monodon
TTTTGGATTTGGGCATACGAAGTACAGAATTGCACAGATCGAAATTGAATTAAAAAATAGCAGAAAAAATATATAATAAAATTGGTGCAAATGATTCTAGATTAGGAAAAAAAAGAAGAGAAATCAGTAGAAAAATAACGTAGACAAGAAAATGGAGAATTTAAGAAG
>NC_051405.1:8285907-8286110 GCF_015228065.2 Penaeus monodon
AAGCTAAATAGAAGAACACAAGAGAAGGATATATCCAAGGAATAACTAAACTAAACATTTAAGAAGGAGGAAAGAGAGAGAAGGAAGAGGCTGAGAGAGAGGAATAACAGCGTTGGGATAAACCACAGCGAAGAAGCAAAGAATCAAGGATAATTAGGAGGCACAAGGGATAAAAGAGAAAGAAAACAAAAGAGCCAAAAGCC
>NC_051405.1:8286492-8286608 GCF_015228065.2 Penaeus monodon
AAAGGTAAAAAGAGAGAGGGGAAAGACTTCTCAAGACCCTCGATTGATGGTGAAAGCTTAATGGTGTATAGTGAAGCTGCCGAGTACGCTTTTTTTTTTTATTAATTTTGCCCGTG
>NC_051405.1:8287165-8287345 GCF_015228065.2 Penaeus monodon
TACCCGGAGGCGCGGAATGAAAACAAGAGCAACACCAATAATTGCCATGAAGTGAAATGACAATAAACCAGTTAAAGAGTGATTAGAATGAAGCGAATGCTAATGGAGAAAATTACACGTTGATCCCCACCAAATAATCAGTGTAGTACTAATTGAAAGAAACTGAAACAATAGACGTAT
>NC_051405.1:8287882-8287955 GCF_015228065.2 Penaeus monodon
GAAAATGACGTCACTAAAACCAAAGACTCCAAGGAGGTAGTGTTTTGTCGTAATTAAAATTTCAGCGTCCCCT
>NC_051405.1:8288356-8288485 GCF_015228065.2 Penaeus monodon
ATTCACCAGGAGAGTCTAAGTGAGGGGAGAGAAAAAAGGGGACAGCTGAAGACGAGAGACGGGAAGCCTAATGATATCCTTCAGAAAGTATGAAAAGAAAATATGGATGAGGAAGGAAAACCTGGAATA
>NC_051405.1:8289281-8289616 GCF_015228065.2 Penaeus monodon
TCTCGACATACGGGATGTAAGGCCGCCAAAGGTTGAATGATCTTAAAAGAGGTTTTCGTGCTATGGAGTTAAAGACAATTTAGAAAAAGACACGCCAAAAGGTCCGCATTAAAAGGAACATAAACCTTGAGATCTCTTTAAGGAGGTAAGGGTTAAGTGAAGAACTTGTGAGGGAAAAGTTTAACGAGATGCGCAGGACGAAATGCATGGAGAGACATACTGTGAAACAAACAAACATACAGGTATATCCACAGGTAGATAGATGTATAGAGAGAGAGGGAAAAAAGGTAACGTATAGACTAGGAGAATGAGAAAGACGATGAGAGAGGCAGGGA
>NC_051405.1:8289929-8290182 GCF_015228065.2 Penaeus monodon
ACTAACAATGCAAGACAGATAAAGTATAGACCCCTCCCTGAAAAAAAAGATAGAAATAGATAAACAAATAAACAAAACCGAAGAAATGGCGAAACAGGAAAAGAAATAGCATCCACAATATCTTACAAATACGTAGTAAACGAAATCGTCTCCACGCGAAGGCTCTGTAGGACTTAAGGACCTAAAACGTGTAGGCGGGAAGGTACAAAAAGTGCTAAGTGTGCGTGGGTGAGGGTTGTGGGGTCCGTAATAC
>NC_051405.1:8290610-8290680 GCF_015228065.2 Penaeus monodon
AGCTATGTATCTGTAACCTCTTTTACTTCTCACTATATTTAGGACGTTTTTCATTCACATGTCTTTGTGT
>NC_051405.1:8291145-8291243 GCF_015228065.2 Penaeus monodon
TAAGATAATGGCATCACATATTCCGTGATCAATTTTCTATTTTTTTATTGATTTACTTCAATAAAAAATAGATTACAGATTTTTTGTCATGGGAGCTT
>NC_051405.1:8291374-8291701 GCF_015228065.2 Penaeus monodon
CCTAAGCAAAGTCAACAATGTACAAAGTCTTGGTAGCTCTGTTGCATTTACTAATATTACTCAGGGAATTCACGCTCAATTGCTGTCCATATTGCATAATCTAGGGCCGCCTGGGCAGATTGCAAGAAGAATCTCCCTTATGAATCAAATCAGCTGTGTGGTTCTTGACTCCTGTGTTGTGTTGAGCGACTGGGCTTGGGTGTGGAATACAGCTGGGCGAGGGTGTAGAGGGAGGGTGGCAGGGAGAGGGGGAGGGAAAGGGGGTGGGAGGGAGGGAGGGAAAGGGAGTGGGAGGGAGGAGAAGAGGGAGGGAGGGGAAAGGGGTGG
>NC_051405.1:8291846-8292083 GCF_015228065.2 Penaeus monodon
GTTGTATTTAAAGGCTCGTGATTAACGTCTTCAGTCAATGAGATTTCTTTCACCTTTTGCCTCTTTTTATTTTCTTTATATTTTTATATATATTTTTATTTTTTTATATTCTTTTATGATTTCATTAATTTTATGAGATAGATATAGATTGGTTTACGAAGAGAAGGAGGGAATAAAAGAAGGGAGAGGAACTTGAGAAGAAGAAAAAGGAGGAAAAATCAGAATGAAAAGTAGGAG
>NC_051405.1:8292185-8292265 GCF_015228065.2 Penaeus monodon
CGGAGAACGAAAGCTAATGAAGATGGAGTCGACGAAGAAAAAGGAGGAATGCGTTCCCGACTGTGCATTCTGGCAAGGCA
>NC_051405.1:8292384-8292522 GCF_015228065.2 Penaeus monodon
TTACGGAGCTGAAGGAGAAGGGGAGGCGGCCTGTTCTGAACTCAACTACACTCACTCAGCTCGGTCTCCTTGGCTCCCTCCGTCGTCGAGCTGCAGTTTAAGGCATCTGTAAAAAGTTTTCTTCTCATTGGATAGAGT
>NC_051405.1:8292540-8292808 GCF_015228065.2 Penaeus monodon
GGATATTGTAACTTCTTCTATTCTCGGCAGGCCTTTAAGGAATGTCTGCGTCATGCAGTGGAAGCGACGTGTGGGGAGAGAGAAATGCATGGCATGTCTCTGCTTACGGGATATTGGCAGATTTCGTTTAATCGTATTTCATCTCTTCCTCTCTTTCTCTCTTTCTTTTATTCCCCGCCCTGCTCTGTGTCTCTGCTCCATTTCCTTCTCCGCTCTTTCTTTTCTTCTTCTCTCCCCTCTCTGTCTGTCTGTTTATCGATCTATTTTC
>NC_051405.1:8292882-8292955 GCF_015228065.2 Penaeus monodon
ATTCCTTCCCCCTTCTCTTTTATCCTACCCTTTCATCTCTCCCCGTCTTTCTCCCTCCCTCCCCTTTCTTTCA
>NC_051405.1:8292989-8293194 GCF_015228065.2 Penaeus monodon
TCTTCCTCTTCTGCTCCCCTCCTCTCTTCTCCCTTTCACCAGCTTCGGACGATCCACAGGCGGAAAAAATCCATAACGCGTTTCTTAAGGAAGAGAAGGGTAGGGTCGTTGCATTCAGCAGGTCAAAAAAAAATAGTCTTTAAGAGAAGAAGGGTGCTTTCGATTCCATTTTTTTTTTCATTTTTTTCCCCCTTTTCCCTTAAAG
>NC_051405.1:8293529-8293662 GCF_015228065.2 Penaeus monodon
TTTCGGCGCTGGAGGCACTTTCCGTTCGATCGTTTTGTTCTGTCCGCAATCAATGCATCTCGGAAGATTGTGGTGTCTGTCTCAG
The DNA here is from genome assembly GCF_015228065.2 of Penaeus monodon. Classification (NCBI taxonomy): domain Eukaryota; kingdom Metazoa; phylum Arthropoda; class Malacostraca; order Decapoda; family Penaeidae; genus Penaeus; species Penaeus monodon. The sequence goes on from NC_051405.1 coordinate 8,293,615, forward strand.
CCTCAACTTAGTCTTGGGATTATAGACAGTTCACACACGCACATGTAA
>NC_051405.1:8294341-8294626 GCF_015228065.2 Penaeus monodon
CGAGGGAGAACTCTGAGCCATTTGTTCTTATCTTCTTCTATGTACTCTTTTAATCGTCGTGTTCCTCATTCCCTCATTCTTTTTTCATTGTCTTCTCTCCCACTTCCCTTTCCTTATTCACGCCGCGTCTTTGTTCCTCTACTCTCTCGTCAAACTCCATTTTTTTTTTCTTTCTTTCTTTTACCATTCTTTGTCTCTTTTCTTTCCCTTTCACTGTTTCCCGTTTCGTATCATTTAACCTGTTCTTCATTCTTCTTTTGATCCTTTGCTCTGTTCTAGTTTTTT
>NC_051405.1:8294838-8294941 GCF_015228065.2 Penaeus monodon
GTAATTCTCATTTTTCTATGCTTTCTCTCTTCTTCCATTTTATCCGTTTGTTCGTTATTTCAGTGGTACGCGTTATTAGCATGAAAACAACAATAAGTAAAGC
>NC_051405.1:8296401-8296514 GCF_015228065.2 Penaeus monodon
TTTTTTTTCTTTTTTTCTTGTCTCTTTAACATCCTCTCTACATCCCTTTTCATTTTCATCTCGTTTTCTTCTTTGTTTTCTTTTTCTCATATCATTCTTTATTCTTCTTTTCT
>NC_051405.1:8297013-8297104 GCF_015228065.2 Penaeus monodon
TCCACTGTTTACCTTGTTTTTATCTCCTCCATCTTCTCATCCTTTCATGAACTTTCTCTGCCCTCCAGAGTAGGCCTTTGAGTCAAATCGC
>NC_051405.1:8297591-8297702 GCF_015228065.2 Penaeus monodon
AAACTTTTTGTTTTGCTTTTACATTCGCTCGTTCAACATTCCTGCATTCGTTAACGTCTGCTAATACATTCTTTATAGTTACTAGTATTTCTTTCTTCTCAATGTTTATGT
>NC_051405.1:8297929-8298074 GCF_015228065.2 Penaeus monodon
TTCTTCGTGTTACCATGCCAGCTTTCATATTTTCCACCTGCCTCATTCTCTGCACATGTATTGTTTTGGGTTATTGTTGTCGTGTAATTATTTGTGTTTCTGTTCGTTTGTATTTTATTATAATTATTTTTCCTTCCTTATTTCT
>NC_051405.1:8298195-8298322 GCF_015228065.2 Penaeus monodon
TTCTAAACCGTTTGATCTTTTTCATTTCATTATCTCCTTCCCCCTCTCCTCTCTTCCATTTAACTTTCTAACGTCTTCGCTATCATTATTTTTTTCCATAATCACCATAATTAGGGATGCATCATTA
>NC_051405.1:8298369-8299039 GCF_015228065.2 Penaeus monodon
ACTCATTTTCCATCTTCGTTAAACCTTCAACGTCTTACGGGATGATTAATACATTAAGCCTTCATTTCTTTTAAACTCTCTTGCTCTTTAATCCCGCCCTTATGTTTGACTTACCCCTCCCCCCCTTCTCCCCTTTGCCCCCCCCCTCATCTACTTATAATCCCCTCTCTTCTAACCCTATTATCGCTCTCCTTCTTTCTTCCTTTTTCTTTTTCTTTTTCTATCTCTCTTTTCTTTTCGTCCGATTCAGGAATATTTCGGTCTAATGTTTTCTTTCCTTTTCGTTTGTTTGCGTAATGTTTTTTTTTTTTTTTTTTATTCTGTTCGTTCTTTCTTGTTTCTTTCTTAATCATTCTTTATTATCTTGTTTTGTTCTCTTTTCTTTCTCTAATCACGGTTACCTCGTCTTCTGTTCTTTACCTCTTCTGTTCTATTTTTAATTTTCTCCCCGTCTCTCTTTTTCATATCCCCCCCCCCCTGGTTTCCCTATTTTTCCCCTCTGTCATTCATCTACACTTTTATTTTCCTTCTACTTCTCTTTCCATGTCTCATTTCTTCTTATCTCATCTCAGCTTTCCCACTTCGCCTTCTGTCTCTCCCTCTCTATCTCTTCTAGGCTCTCATCTCTTTCTTTCACTCTCTTTCTCTTTCTATCTTCCTCGCTTCTGTT
>NC_051405.1:8299164-8299337 GCF_015228065.2 Penaeus monodon
TTCCCACTATTTAGCTCCTCCTCCTTTTTCTCTTTTTTCGTTCCTTCCTGTCTCTTTTTCTCTCTTTTGCCTCTTTCCCTTACTCTTCTCTCAGTTTCTTCTCTCTCTTTATTTTCCTCCCCATCTGTTTCTCTTCCCTCTTTATCTCCTTCCTACGTTTGTCTCTTTCCCCT
>NC_051405.1:8299369-8299914 GCF_015228065.2 Penaeus monodon
ACGATTTCTTTTACTCCTCTCAGCCTCTCATCTTCTCCCTCTTTATTTTCCTCCTCCTTGTCTTATCTTTTTTTCCTACTCTATCTATTCCATCACATTCTTCACCTTTCTCATCCCATTCCTCCTCTCTCTCCCCATCTTCCCTCAGCTTCTCATCTCCCATTCTTCTCTTTTCCTCCTCCTCTCTTCTCTCTCTCTCCACCATCTCTCAGCCTCTCATCTCTCCCCCTTCATTTTTCCTCCTCCTTCTCATTCCCCTTTCCCTCCCCCCCTCATCTCCCCCCAGCCTCTCATCTCATCCCTCCACCTCAGCATCCGTCCCTCACAGCCCAGAAGACCATCTCCGTAAAGCCTCGGTCTTTGAGATGCTACTCCTTATGCTTTCAGACCTCACAATGCTTACCCTGTTAATTCGCGTTCCTCGGGAGCTGAATGGCAGAGGTCAACAGGGTCTTTAGCGTTGGAGACGTAGGGGTCAGAGAGTCGAGGCTCGGGAGGTCAGGGCATGATGCAGATAGAGAGGCTGATATGCATATAAAGCGATT
>NC_051405.1:8300708-8300971 GCF_015228065.2 Penaeus monodon
GTTTTCCTGTGTCAAAATCTCTGGGTTGTAATGACGCACTTGAACAACTGTAAAGTACTAAGCTCTCTCTCCTTTTTCCCTCCAAACCTCGTTGTTTATGAAATCCTAATGAGCGATGAAGTAGAGAACGCTGGGGTGAGGGTGAGGGGGAGGCCGCAGCAACGACAGCAACATGTGCATTGCAATATATCGGAGGCTTAAATTCCAAGAACAGGACTGAAGGCGCAGCTGTGACGTCAAATGTCTTGTGTATAAGGTGCATA
>NC_051405.1:8301278-8301743 GCF_015228065.2 Penaeus monodon
TGTTAAAGGAAAGACCATCCCGTGCCATGCCACTACTCCCAAAGCTTCATTAAGTGACACACATATGACACAAATCCAGATTGGAAGCAGAGCGAGTAACGCCGTTGTTCTTAGTGCCAGTAAAGGGTTTGTTGCATGTGTATGGAAGAACTTTTGTAAAAGAGTGCCACGTGTTGACACAGCATAGCGTTCAAACATTTGTACGTATCATAGACAAGTATTTGTATAAGTTTAGGTTATTTGAGGAAGCAGTTATGAAATATTTCTCTAATGTAAAAGACAAACTTGAGTAAGCGTAATGCATAATCATTTCAATGAATAGGTAATGCCTCGCTGTGTGAATAAAGTGTAGAATGAAAAACGTGGGTTTATGGTCGCTGGCTTCACAACAGAAGTTGGGGAGAAAGACATGATAGAAAAATGAGGATAAGGGAAGAACAGGAGAAAGCGAAACATATGAGAGAA
>NC_051405.1:8302097-8302349 GCF_015228065.2 Penaeus monodon
TGACACGCGCCGTTTGACTCATAATTCATCGCCTCGTGAATGATCTATCGGCGAGAAGACCAATTTCAAATTCCATCTATCGACGTGGAAATCGGGGCCGTCATCAAGCTTGCAACACGGCGTCTCAACTTGCCTTGTATCGGGTCAAATCTTAACGCCAAGCAAGATCGGGAACACCGGCCTTGATCTCAATGACACGGGGGAACTGGTTAATGTTCAATGAGGAGATTAACCATAAAAACGTATCCGTGT
>NC_051405.1:8302668-8302799 GCF_015228065.2 Penaeus monodon
TCACAGTATTTTTTCTCGTTGAATCTTTCGTTATGTATCGCCTGCATTTCTCACTCTAGATTCGGAAACCTACATGTGTACACAAGTGAAAGGGGTGTACACAAGGGGGGGGGGTGCATAAGCAAGTAACA
>NC_051405.1:8303215-8303450 GCF_015228065.2 Penaeus monodon
TGTGAGATGCTCTCATGCGCTCAGGCAAGCAGCCAGCACACGTGTCGAGAACCGAGGGCAGAGGCTCTGCCACTGCATGGGGGACAATCAACAGTACTCCTGCAGAGCTGGAGTGTGCAAGACTGCATATGAGTACAAGGAGGGGTGTACAAGTTAAGGGTCGTGGGCTATTAGTCTTGAGTGATGGAACCTTTCACAAAGTTACTTAGGGAGTAGCAGAGGATAATAATCGGAG
>NC_051405.1:8303696-8303865 GCF_015228065.2 Penaeus monodon
CCACATACGGTCTCCTGGTCCGAAATCCAAGAATACTGAGTAATTGTAAAAAAGGAAGTTTAATAGTTTTGTGGGATAAGTAAAGGACCCTTTTTGGTGGCATATTGAAATGCGGCGGGTATTCACCCTAGAGTTAATTCACTCCATATTGAGGAGTCTTTTCGTTGGA
>NC_051405.1:8304331-8304434 GCF_015228065.2 Penaeus monodon
GACGCAATGAAATCAAAATGAGAGAGAGAAAAAAAGGGATAATGAAATATGAAAGCAAAAACAATAGAAATATACTGGTATGCAAGACGCAGCGGGGATGAAG
>NC_051405.1:8304510-8304776 GCF_015228065.2 Penaeus monodon
AATCAACAAGATTAGTTTGCTCCTTCAAGCAACACTGGTTCTCTCCCCAAGCCCGTGGTCAGTGCAGCAGATGGCCACTTGGAAGTCGCTCGCTGTAAAACTCCCGCAAAGTGTTGACTATCTCCTTTGACCAGTGAAGGCGAGGTCCGGGGGAGGGAGAAGGGAGGGAGAAGGGAGAGGGAGGGCGGGGGTGGAGAAGGGGGAGGGAGGGCGGGAGGGAGAAGGGAGAGGGAGAAGGGGAGAGAGCGGGAGGGAGGAGGGAGTGG
>NC_051405.1:8304882-8304971 GCF_015228065.2 Penaeus monodon
TCGTGGTTAGGAGGGTTAGGAGGCTCGGAGGATAACTCAAGAAAAGCAAGAAAATTATATGAACTAATAACATTTAACCCCCCCCCCCT
>NC_051405.1:8304999-8305150 GCF_015228065.2 Penaeus monodon
TGGTACCATCTTCCCTCCCTCCTTCGTGCCCTCCACCTCCCCCCCTACTCCCCAGCGTCAATACCCTCCACCCCCCCCCACTCCCCAGCGTCAATACCCTCCACCCTTACGGAAATCAAGAAAGGCGGAGCTCAGATGGTTTTAGGGGCAA
>NC_051405.1:8305265-8305494 GCF_015228065.2 Penaeus monodon
AAATGAATATAAAGAAAGACGGGGAAGAACCTGGACGGGAGAGCGCCTCGCGAGCGGAGGTACCCCTGTGTGTGCTCTGCATATTTAAAGGCAGGCGAGGTTTACACAGCACATATATGCACTCTATTAATTCAGGGTTCAAGACTTAGGCGAGTTCATTCAGCGCAGGATCCCCGGGCGCTGGGTGCTTGCAGAAGGCTCTATGGCAACGCTCTCCTACGGGGGCTGA
>NC_051405.1:8305783-8305863 GCF_015228065.2 Penaeus monodon
TAAAGTGGCATGCATGCTTAGAGGCTTCGTTTCTTAACTTTGATATCTTTAAAGCCTGTGTTATGATTACATGTGTGCGT
>NC_051405.1:8306213-8307174 GCF_015228065.2 Penaeus monodon
GAGTTTAAAACAAAGGAGAGAGAAGAAGTGAGGGCTTGTCGTTCATTCTCCTTTTGCGTTTCTTGGCCCGCCGTCTTTGCCATTCATATTCTCTGTGACTTTGCTGACATCCTCCTGAGGGTCCTGTGTAATAAGACGCGTTAGGTGAAAAAGAAGGAAAAAAGAGGAAAAAAGCTGTACGGATCATTCTGAGAAAGATCCTTTCTTTTTGTAGTTATTCTAGGATATGTATGAATATGTGGTATGAGTTTGGAATATATGCGCATCATATCGCCACAGGAGCTTTTAAAAATTCGTTTTGAAGAGTTAGAAAGATTTCAGTCATGACCTTCCCTAGCGAAGAGTTAGTTGTCGAAGGATACACATATCTGCTGCTTCTTTTCCTCAGAAACAAAGTCAACAAGCATGCGACATAAATGTTATTGTGTTCATAACCTAGCCGTTAATAATTTACTCGCACAAGTCACTGTCTCGGGGATCAAGCCAAGCCACTGCAAAATCAATAATCTTCCCGTTTCTTTGTTTTCATTTTTCCCTTCTTCATGGACCATTGTTGTCATCATTACGCACCTCCTCTTCAGAATCCCATCCTTAGCCTATCACCTGTTAGAGGAGGAAAAAGGGGCAGCTGACTATTCATCCCCGCATTTTTCCTTGGGAAAAGTGGAAAGTGAGGACAATGATTCAGAGGTTTCTTCTATACTGCTTTATTGATGAGCTACAGATGGGATTTTGCTTCCTTTAATGAGTCGAGAGGGTATAAGTGGCGCTGTGTTCATTCCAAGGAAGCTGTTGAAAGGTCTCATTCCGGAGTACAGTAATAACCAGAAAATCTTGTACAAGTGTAGCGTACATAGTGTTAATTACCTGTGTACACAGAATATGTACTCATCAATAACTACAGAGGGGAAAGCGTAGCTTGAGTGAAAGTTGTGTCCCCTTTTCAGCGTATTTATCGCTA
>NC_051405.1:8307338-8307593 GCF_015228065.2 Penaeus monodon
GACCTTCATCTTCCTTCTAGACTCACAGCCAACAATCTAACATATCTCACTTCATCCTTTTCTTTTCTTAAGCAAACGTTGCAGAAGCCGGCACAGCAAGAGCGAATGAGCCACAAGAAAATCTGAAATATCCTGCAAATATACCCGTCTCGTCAGCCCTTCTCTCAGTGCACTCTTGCTGGAGGAATCTGGAACACTTGTCATGTGCGCCGCGAGGAGCTGCGGGAAGCTTTTTTCATCTCCAGTGGTTGACCT
>NC_051405.1:8308477-8308895 GCF_015228065.2 Penaeus monodon
ACTTTCGGAACTGTGATATAGTGCTTTGTCTATTTTTATTGTAAAATCTATTTCCGTCGAAACTTAGACAATTATTTATTTCTAAGTCTCACAGGCATTTTCTTCATTTCGATATGTAAAAGATTTTAAAAGATTTTTTTCCCCTTAGTGATACACTTTCCTTTCTGAAGCTCGTTGATTGAAACTGATACACATAATATATTTTTTTCTTTTCGAAATGCTCTTAATCATATGTGTATCTTTTTTTTTTTTTTACACTTGTCATACGAATAAGGAGAATAACCTTTTCCTCGGGCGATTCGGAGTCATATGTATATCAAGTCTAAGTGTAAATGTTTCTACGTGATCGGAGATTGGTATATGTCTTTTAGACGGATATCTTGATGGAGATTGAGAGGTATTGCTTTGTCTGTATGTT
>NC_051405.1:8309267-8309564 GCF_015228065.2 Penaeus monodon
ACCCTCTGTGACAGCATATGATTAACAAACATACACAAAGACAGGTCAAGCTACTCCTTATGCAGACCTTATGCAAACAAAATCCAATAACAACGATCATCACAAAGCATTTTCCTTTTTTTGTCTATGTTATTCACTTCACGACCTCACGCCCCACGCGACCCAGCTTGAGAACCTGTCACCGTGACCGCTTTGCTATACGAAGTTATAGCAATCGCGACGTTTTGTTTTATGTGTGGAAGTGGCATGGACGAACGAAGGTTGTAACTGAGGAAGGCCGTTGTGGGATTAGGAAAT
>NC_051405.1:8310335-8310403 GCF_015228065.2 Penaeus monodon
TGTACGGACACAGCTCTGATATATACCACGTAATCTGTATAAAGAGTATACGGTTGGCTCTACTTATG
>NC_051405.1:8310825-8310927 GCF_015228065.2 Penaeus monodon
CTTGACAAAAAAAAGGGGGGGGATGGGGGGTGGGGGAGGGGGGTGGGGGTGCTGGGAGGGAGGGGTGGTTGATAGTAAGCGAAGAGGTTGTTGTGTATATGT
>NC_051405.1:8310966-8311055 GCF_015228065.2 Penaeus monodon
ATCCAATTAAATAAAACAGCCAATCGGAGTCGCCAACAAATGGCGCCAAAAGCAAACAGGACCACACGCAGACAATAGTAGTGCTTTAA
>NC_051405.1:8311721-8312172 GCF_015228065.2 Penaeus monodon
TCGGTAAAGCAGGGAGGGAACCCCAAGGACCGAGTAGATCTGTGATGTTCACCTGAATAATTGGCGGCAGAGAGTGTGTATATTCGTTGACGTGGAATACGAGGTGAGAGGGTGGGTGGGCGGGTGGGCGGGTGGGCGGGCGGGTGGGCGGGTGGATGGGTGGGTGGATTGGGGGTAAGAGAAGGAAAGAGAAAGAGGGGGGAAGGTAACAGAGGCAGGGAGGGGGAAGGGGGGTGGGCAAAGTGTTGGGGATAAGGTAAGGGGGAGGGGTAAAGGGGGGGAGGGTAAAAAGGATAAGGGGAAGAGGGTTTATTAGAGGGAGGTGTGGGAGGGGGAATGATGAGGTCCGGGGAGGGGGTGGGCGGATGGGTGAGTACGAGGGTGAAGAGGAAGCAAGGTAAAAGGATTGAGAGGGGGCGAGTGGGGAAGGAGAACGGAGAGTACCCCTGAG
>NC_051405.1:8312542-8312682 GCF_015228065.2 Penaeus monodon
TAGCTCCAATAAGTTATACATTCTTCTTGATGAATACAGTAAACGGGAACTACACAGGACCCTACATACATGCATACATCAAACTTTCAGCTCCAGCGTCGTCTTCAAATATCAGTGTACTGTACATATCATATTTTCTG
>NC_051405.1:8312707-8312800 GCF_015228065.2 Penaeus monodon
GGCCCGGCTCGCACTCTACTCTATTATATCGTTCCCTCTTATCTATCTCTCCTCTCTTACTCTCTATCTCTCTTAGCTCTCTTCTCTTTTGCT
>NC_051405.1:8313783-8313862 GCF_015228065.2 Penaeus monodon
TCTCTCCGCGAGATATGTAGAACTGAGTAACAATATAGGACGCGAGCAGAGGCCACTTGAGCGGCATCATAACGCAGGC
>NC_051405.1:8313968-8314329 GCF_015228065.2 Penaeus monodon
AGGTGACGGAGAGTGAGTACGGGAGAGGGGGAAGAGAAGGGGGAGGGTGGGGGGAGGCGAGGTGTGGTTAGCAAGCAAGCAAGCAGGAATGTACACAGTTCTATCCGTGCTTTCACTCGCCACTCAGCCCACTCTGCGATGACAGAATTCTCCGGGGAATTCGGCAGAGGCCTGGGAGAAAGGGGACAGGATCCTCACCCACCCGATGGGGATTAATGGGGCCGGGGGGAGGGGGGAGGGGCAAGGAACCTCTCCTGTGATTATGGAAATTAGAGATTTTATAGTACTGGCTTGGCTCCGGGAATTTTTTTTATGTATTTTCATATCTGGTTGTCTGTGTTTAGGTATTTGTATGTATGTC
>NC_051405.1:8314612-8314862 GCF_015228065.2 Penaeus monodon
TGAATCCTTGTTCGTCTGTAATAATATCCCTAGCAAGATGCAACAGTTCGGATAACCGCTTGATAGCATGATTAGCCCAATCTTGTTTGACGGCAGCATCCATGAACCGGGCTCGTGTGTCGGCCGGGGCTTGAACCGCCTCGCCGCCGTGAAGCAGAGAGACAAAACGTTTCATTCGGGATTCGCTGAGGCTCGAACTGTTGCTTTCATATCTTGTCTTATTCGCACTCCTCTTGTTTGCATAGGGAGA
>NC_051405.1:8314886-8315139 GCF_015228065.2 Penaeus monodon
GCTTATTGGAGGTTGTGGTTATGTATTTCTTCGGTTTTACCTTTTATTTTTCAATTTTCAATTTTATAATTGTTGTTTATTTTATGTCAGTTTTACAGAAGATCTTATACAGGAAACCTCAAATATCTTCATAAAACATGTTTTTCCTTTTTAATGCAGAAGATAAATAAAGAAATATTTATTAAGTTCAACACGCTCTTCTACGTTCACATCAATTTCACAGGATAATGATAAATGTCTAGCAAGTTAATTC
>NC_051405.1:8315272-8315421 GCF_015228065.2 Penaeus monodon
GTGACAAGTTTAATAACGACGAAATTTAAATGGCCATCGAAGCCTTTAAACCTACTTTGACCTTCCCTTCCACCTGTGACCCACTGACGACCTTTGACACCTTCCACACTCTCCCCCCCCCCCTACCCCACCTTCGAACCTTCAACTAC
>NC_051405.1:8315452-8315551 GCF_015228065.2 Penaeus monodon
GGAGCTTAAAAAGAAGATAAAATGAGAGGAGAGAGAGGGCCGTCCCTCTCGAACCGCTACATTCCCGAAAGGACTTTGGGAGAGGACGTCGGCGAGCGC
>NC_051405.1:8315568-8315633 GCF_015228065.2 Penaeus monodon
AGTACGGGACATCCGGAAAGGAGTTCTTTTACTTCCTCAGAGGACTCAGGCATCAGCGGCCCGAC
>NC_051405.1:8316783-8317095 GCF_015228065.2 Penaeus monodon
ACGACCAAGCATAATGATCATAATGCACGTAAACCGTAGGAAAGGGAAACAGAGGAAGTAGGAAATGACGAATGATGGAGGTTGAGCGTGAAATTAGATAAAAGGGCGGGAGGAGAGGAAGCGAAAAGGGAAAAGAACGAAGGGCATGCATTTGAGATTAATTACCGGGTGTCGAAGAAGGCTGGGATGATGCATAAAGATAATTAGGGGACTTAATAGCTTCACAAATAATCTTAGATCAGCCTTCAATTCCTCGTTTGCTGTCTGATCCTCTTGTAAATAATGGGAGAGGGAAGTATCGGGGCGCATTGA
>NC_051405.1:8317435-8317637 GCF_015228065.2 Penaeus monodon
GAGACCAAGCCGCTTTATCATCTGGATATAAACTACACAGACTTGAGGAAAACCTTCCCCAATCTCTTTGAAAACCCAATAAAAACCCACACATACGTCTAATCTAATCCTCCCCAACCTTCAACATCCAACCTTTTTATCTTTTATTCTTATTTTAAAAAAACCAGATCCATCACGCGAGAGGCACCCCCGGAAAACCTAA
>NC_051405.1:8317765-8317919 GCF_015228065.2 Penaeus monodon
AATAGGGGACGTCAGCTGGCGAGCGGTGTGTCTGTAAAAATTTGGCCGGGTTTAAATTTTTAAAGGTACTTCTTCCCCCCCTTTGTGGGACGCTCCCTCCCCCTATAATGAGCTTTTGGGGCGCCTTACTTGCGGTTTTGGTGTGGTGTGTTTT
>NC_051405.1:8318047-8318138 GCF_015228065.2 Penaeus monodon
CATTTCGCCGTTTCGCATCCGGCATGTGTATTGGCCATGAGTCGGTCTTCTAGGATGAGCAAGATATTTAGTTCCAGTAGATGAGATGAAT
>NC_051405.1:8318341-8318783 GCF_015228065.2 Penaeus monodon
TTTCTTTATATTTCTAGATACCTATTTTCCGATACTGTCAATCTGTACATCTTCCCTTTTTTTTTAAACCCCTTTTTTTTATTTTCTCACCCCCTCCATAAAACTTTTTTTCCCTTTCTCCCTTTTATTCACTTTTCTTTTACTCTCTTTCTCTCGAATGCGATTATCTCCCCATGACAGCAAGGTGGGGGAGCTATGCCTTGTCAAATAAGAAGAATTTTGACAAAAGTGGTGGTAATGGCTGGAGTGATGAATGCAGTCATGGTAATTAGAGCAGCGAGAGGATAATATAACAAGGAAAAACAAAAGCAAAGATAACAGTGATAAATAGAGTGAGAATAGGAAAGACCATGTAGGCCAAGGGAATCAAGCGAGAAAGTTGAGGATTTTTTCCAGACGGTGGGTAAGGAATATATTTTTTTCGAAGTATTGAATCAGATAG
>NC_051405.1:8319054-8319178 GCF_015228065.2 Penaeus monodon
ATTCTGTAAACCCCCCTCATCTAAAATTCTTATCGGCCCAAAATTTCGTTATCAGTGTTATCACCAATGCGTCGGGGGGCCCCACCGGTCCCCACAGCTGTATTCGGGCCCCCCCCATCTCCCG
>NC_051405.1:8319412-8319503 GCF_015228065.2 Penaeus monodon
TATAAGGGAAGGGCAGGTACAGTGAGCTTAATTTGGTATTACATTTCAATGAATTCCTTCTTGCTTATAGACTCGTTTGTTTACAAAGAAG
>NC_051405.1:8319572-8319688 GCF_015228065.2 Penaeus monodon
ATAGAAAACTGAAGTAAAGGGAGACCCATGCTGAGGCAGAAAGACAACGGGCTTAACAAACCCTCAAATATGTGCATATTAATCATGTAATAAACTTTTTGTAAACATAGAGATCG
>NC_051405.1:8320467-8320605 GCF_015228065.2 Penaeus monodon
TGAGCGGAAGTATTTCCTCTTGATATTTTCCTCCCCTCTTCCTTCCCTCTTTTGTGTCCGACGTTAGTTTCCTCTCCCTGTTTCTCCCTGGAAATCCTTCTCCTAAGCGTCCACTACGACCGATAATTATGTAACTTC
>NC_051405.1:8320909-8321252 GCF_015228065.2 Penaeus monodon
TGTTTTTAATTTTTAGTTCCTCCTTTTTCTTTTTCTTTACTTTCTTTATATCTTTCTTATTGCTGTTTTTTATCATTTTGTTTCTGTTATTTTTTCCTCTTTTTTCCTTTCTTAATATCTTTTTGTCTTTATTTTTCTTCCTCCTTTTCATCGCTTTTTATTGTTATTTTCTCATTACCGCTTATTATTATTTGTCAAATTATTTTCCTATATTTTCCTATTTATCAGAAATTTTCTCTCTTTTCTGTTCTATGTGTAATCTTTTATTATCTTTTTGTTCATTCGCATTTTATTCTCCTTGTCTTAAAATTTATCACCATATCTTATCGTTGCTATTATTGCA
>NC_051405.1:8321328-8321622 GCF_015228065.2 Penaeus monodon
CCTATCCTCATTAAGGTGATAAGTGGCAATAAAGTCTATTAAAGTGTCCCCTTCCCCTTAACTTCATCTATCATCACAACCTCGCGTCCAGCAACTGTCATGGCGTGACAAATGCAAAACAAAGACAGAGAATGATAAACTAACAATTGCAAAGACAAACAAGGGGAGAGTAACAGCCATGTGATCTCCTGTTCCTTTGTCGTCTCCTGTGATGACGTCAGCTATTGGTATTTCATTATATTCTTACAGTGTGAATAAACACCCACTGACTGAAGTGATTAGCGCGTAAGCAGT
>NC_051405.1:8322163-8322391 GCF_015228065.2 Penaeus monodon
GCGCGCGCACGCACACAAACACACACCAGAAGACCATTTTGAGAATAAAGATTCTTATTTTTAAAGAATAAGTATAAAATTGCTTGATTATTGTATTTTCTGACAGCTTTCCCACCAGATCTGAAAACGGAGGCAGAATTTCCCCCCTCAAAAAATCTCTGGGAAACGTAAACCAAAGAGAAAGAGAGGAAAAAAAAAGAGAAAAAAAATCTTATGCCGGCATCTGAT
>NC_051405.1:8322435-8322510 GCF_015228065.2 Penaeus monodon
TGATCACTCTACCTGGAGTATACCTGGAAATCTTTACCTGGATCGGTAGAAAATTCGCCGATTTTCCTGTCCTTC
>NC_051405.1:8323112-8323433 GCF_015228065.2 Penaeus monodon
CAAACAGAAAGAGAGAAAAAGTAAAAAGTAAGATTAACACATTGATACATACTTTGAAACAAACACAGACCGACAGGCATTAGGAGCGGGTGATAATACTATGATTAATTGCCAAGACTGATAACACACATATTTGCTAACGATTCCAGTTATAGTGATAATAGAAAAAAAAAGTCATGATGATAATAACACTCGTAAAGAAATGGATATTGGTGGGTTTAAAACAAGGCGTCGTCAGTGTGGAATGAATGACATAATGCAAAATCGTGCTCGCACACACTAGGCCTAAGCGATTGGACAGCAAGCCACATGAAACAGCCT
>NC_051405.1:8324494-8324635 GCF_015228065.2 Penaeus monodon
GTTTTGCGAATTATGAACAACCTACGCATCATTGAACACGATATGAAAAGTAAAATCTAATTCCTTCGTAACAATTTTTTTTCATTACCTTTGACTTTTTTTCAAATACATTAATATATTTCTTTATATGTTGGGTCACTC
>NC_051405.1:8325154-8325318 GCF_015228065.2 Penaeus monodon
TTCGACCGAGTCCTTTCCTCAAAACATAATACTGTTTCTTTCTGTGTTATTGTCTTTTCACCCCTTGTTAGGCTTCTCCGGTTCACAGAGGCGCCCACTGGCCCTATTGTCTCACCTCTGCTCTTACCCCAACCCCCCACCCGCGACCCCCACTCCCCCACGAC
>NC_051405.1:8325466-8325668 GCF_015228065.2 Penaeus monodon
GCGTATCTTCAGAGAGGGGGAGGGGAAGGGAGGAAACGAGGAAAGGGGGGGAAGCGAGGAAAAGGAAGGAGGGGGGTTATTTCTCTTGTCATTAGATGCTCGTGTTGACACTTTTTATAATGCATATACACTTTTTTTTCATATACAAATGTGCGTTTTTCCTATTTTGGTTCTTTTCATGTCTAATTCATCTCATTAGACA
>NC_051405.1:8325702-8325814 GCF_015228065.2 Penaeus monodon
CGTGGAAAGGGCTTAAGGGCAGTCGAGAGGGCTGGCGGAAGAGCTGCAACAGGCGCGGGGCTGCGCTAAATACCTGTCGCTGCGGTAGATGCATATGAATAGTTGAACAAGG
>NC_051405.1:8326966-8327258 GCF_015228065.2 Penaeus monodon
CCTTTCTAGGTATCCTTCTGCCTAAATATCTGTTCTTTCTCCTCTTCAGATTCTCAGCAACAGTCGAGGCCAAGAGGAAGGAGGAAGCAACTTTATCACTGCTACAAAAATGCTGTGGCGAGTTTTAATGAGACTTAAGATATAGATAAGAAACGAGAGATAAGGGAAAGTTCAAGAGGAAGAAAGCGATGATAAAGCAAGGAGATATAATAAATGATTCAAAGAAAGACTTACGCGAGATACAAATTTATCTGCACACATGAATCTGTTGAATATCTACTCGTACAATCAT
>NC_051405.1:8327514-8327865 GCF_015228065.2 Penaeus monodon
ACAGTATTTTGAAATAAGATATTTCGTCTAAACAGGAATCAAATCCCAACCGAACATCTGGAGAGACTCCCCCCCCCCCCTCTTCCCTCCTTCCTGGTATTTAATATTCTCATTATTTTTCACTGATTTCACTTCTTTTCGCTCCATTTTCGTATCTTTAATATTTCTTCTATGTCATGTTTGTGTATTTTTTTCCTTTGCTTGTGGTTACGTATTTAAATTTAGTAAAAATATATGACCCATAGTATAATAATAATGAAGACGAGTGGATAAGAGATAATGAGATAAGACTTTTAAAAGACAAATTTTAAACAAATAAAGAAATAGTTAGCAACCACAGGCCGGCGCACC
>NC_051405.1:8327892-8327973 GCF_015228065.2 Penaeus monodon
TTGAAGTGAAGGAGATAAATCACTGACAACAACAGTAAAACTACCTTCGGAAAACCGCAGCTCGCATTCCTTACAAGACGG
>NC_051405.1:8328707-8328866 GCF_015228065.2 Penaeus monodon
GTGTAGGCACACACTTCAAATACCAGTATACAATTTCTGATAATTTTACTACTGCTATTGATGCTACTATTATCTCTCTCGCTCTCGTAATACATAATTTCCGAGTTTAGTGCTATTCCCAGTGCTATTAATATTGCATCAAATTCGCTTATAACAGCG
>NC_051405.1:8328925-8329001 GCF_015228065.2 Penaeus monodon
CCCGAATAAGTTATTATCTTGTGCCATATTCTTCTAAAGACTTTCGTTGTCCTGTTTTCATTTTCGTAAACTTAAT
>NC_051405.1:8329109-8329689 GCF_015228065.2 Penaeus monodon
GTCCTTTGTATTCGTCTTCGATTTTCTCCTTTATCTTAGACTTCTTTGGATTTCTGTGCGTAATACCTGTGGTTGACAGATTTGCGAAATCTAATGATAATACTAATAGTTTTGATGATAATACATTCTCTAATGATAAAACCAATTGCGGTAACAGAAACAAGATCAACAGTACGATGACAATAAAAGCAGAAGAATAGAAAATAAGGATAATTTGGTAATATTAATAGAATACTATGCTCTCATACCAGTGCATAGTCAGGCAAGTAACTGTCGACTGCTTGCTTCTAAATCTCTCAAAGTTTGTGTTATCTGTCTGTTTATCTAGCCATCAATTTCATTCATTTACGTATCTGTTTGTCTGGTTAAATTTGGGTGATGTTTTCTTCAGTGATTTTATAATTTCGTTTACATATCTAGAGCAGAGTTGGCTAAGTCTCGTCTCGGGAATGAGTGAAGCTTCTCATGAGTAAAATGTATGTGTACATGTATACGCACATGTAAACGAAACAAAGACGGAATAGGCATTAAGAATGTATGTATGCTTGTGTGGCACCGATTTACGCATTGTCAGGTAAAC
>NC_051405.1:8329980-8330144 GCF_015228065.2 Penaeus monodon
GTAAGGATATACCTCTCTCCAGATACGAAATGGGAAATAATTACAGTTTTAAGAAGGTGTTTGGAAACGGATTCTGCGGGAACCTTGGCACGCGTCTCCACCCCTACCTGGATAACCCCCCCCTCCCACCCCACACACACACAACCTCCCAGCTACCCTGATAA
>NC_051405.1:8330219-8330307 GCF_015228065.2 Penaeus monodon
CCACGACGCCTTGGCCCGGTCTTGGTTGTCGTTCGCTATGGATGGGTGTTTCTTTTTTTATATTGTGTGTGTGTGGGGGGGGGTCGTT
>NC_051405.1:8330753-8330923 GCF_015228065.2 Penaeus monodon
ATAATTCGTTCCTTTTCTCCGCTGAATTTACGAAAGTCAGCAATTAAGATGTTGATAATTGCTTTAGATCCGATGATCTTGAGAGGATTTTCTCGCAACAATCGACATTACCGAGAACTTGCTTGCGGCAATTTACACCTCGGTCACCTGGCCTCGCGGTGGGCTGATTT
>NC_051405.1:8331306-8331452 GCF_015228065.2 Penaeus monodon
TCAAGTTCCTCACTAAAAACCGTTGTTCGTTCACCGTGAAATCCGCTAATCCATCACAACCTTATCAGACGATTTAAAGACCAAAACACCCACATTCCTCCCTCCCCCTCCCCCCTCCCCCCGCAGAAACCCAAGATGCAGCTTGC
>NC_051405.1:8331697-8332066 GCF_015228065.2 Penaeus monodon
CCCCACTAGCCCTTCCCCCCCCCCTTCATCTGTCGCGGGCAGCTGAGGGCAGGGTATTTAAATCAAGGGTACCAATCTCCCGCAACCGTCGGCGTACCATATCCCGTTTAACTTAGACTCCGTAAAGACAAGGGAATATCACAACTCTCGCCTTATCTATTTAGAAAAAAAAGACTCACAAGACCCTCTGCAGTATAGCTAATAACAAAAAAATCTACCTCCATCGCTAGAATCATCGCTTTTGAGCACTTAAACAGGAAGAGGATTTGAGCGCCACTCACCGGTCGCTTTTGGCAACGCTGTCAGACCTCTGTATCATCTGCCTGTTGTTTACAAGAATGACTCGACTACAGACACACCTGGGCTGCT
>NC_051405.1:8332508-8332852 GCF_015228065.2 Penaeus monodon
ATGACCTTTATAGCAGCGCTGATTTGAATCTCATGTAAACAATACTAAACCCGACGGCCGTTATTAATTTTAAAAAATGAACTTCTAAGCGACTTTGTTATTCATGATAACTCTGCATTAATTAACAGATATTGATGACAAAGTTCACCACAAAAACAGAAGAACTTTTAGGTATTAAGATAATCATATCACCAGGAGTAAAACTTTGACACAAATGCTATTTTTATTGAAATATCTCAACAAAAACACATTCGAAAATAAATAAAGGTGAAAGTAACCGTAAATTTGTGAAAATAAACATACATTTGTGGAAATAAACGAGAGACCAAGACGCTTGGCTTCAT
>NC_051405.1:8333475-8333670 GCF_015228065.2 Penaeus monodon
ATAAAATAAAAATCAAAACAAACACGCAAATCAACCACGCAATCCCGAAATAGCCTCGTTTCCCCTAAAAACTACGCGGTCGCTTACAGCAGCAAACCACACCATCGACTCCACGCTTTCCCGCCAAAAAATCCCTCCCGACACAACGGAAGCCGCGAAACAGTTAAGAAATCTGGACTTAAATGGACTTAAGAA
>NC_051405.1:8333850-8333926 GCF_015228065.2 Penaeus monodon
GAAGAGGATAAACACCATATCTCTTTTCTCGTACCTGATCTTGGTCGACAGGATCTTTGTCTGGACCTTTAAATTC
>NC_051405.1:8334311-8334446 GCF_015228065.2 Penaeus monodon
CTTTGCTTCCTCTCTTCCCTTCACTTACTCTTCCACTATTCTTCATCTACTTACTATTTCTCTTTTTTTTTTTAGATATTCTCTCTTCATCGTTTGGCTCTTGCTCTGATAACGTTCTCTCGCTCTCTCTATCTC
>NC_051405.1:8334958-8336078 GCF_015228065.2 Penaeus monodon
TGGCAACTCGAGGCAGCGAAGCGGCTCCATAACTCGTCTCTTTTCCCACCTTTCTGCCTCTTCCTTTATTCCCGTTTATTCTCCTCCTCTTCGCAAGCATTCGCCTTCTGACGAGGCCTTTTTTCTCGCTTTTTTTCTCTCCCTTTCTTGTCTTTTTTTTTCCTCTCTCTCTGTTCTCGCTTTTCTTTTTTTCTTCTTCCATTTTTCTTCTCTTTCTTCTTTATCTCTTTCTTCTCTTCATTCTTTATTTCATTCTTTATTTATTTCTTTATTTCCTTCTTTATTTATTTCTTTCTTTATTTCTTTATTTATTTCTTTATTTCCTTCTTTATTTATTTCTTTATTTCCTTCTTTATTTATTTCTTTATTTCCTTCTTTATTTATTTCTTTATTTCCTTCTTTATTTATTTCTTTATTTCCTTCTTTCTTTATTTCTTTATTTCCTTCTTTATTTATTTATTTATTTCCTTCTTTATTTATTTCTTTATTTCCTTCTCTTCTTTCTTTATTTCCTTCTTCTCTCCTCTTCTTCCCCTTTCCTCGCTTCTTACTCGCCTTCTCCTCCATTCTTTCTTTTTCTTCTTGATTCTTTCTTACCTCCCTTTTTATTCCTTCTTTCTCCCCTTCCTTCTTCTTTCTTTTCGTCCATCTTTCTTTTCATTCTTCTTCTCTTCTATCTTCCTCTATTCCTCCTTCTCCCTTTCCTATCATTCCTTCTATTACCTCTCTTCTCCCTTCTCCCTATCTCTTTCTCTATTCCTTTTTTTCCTTTGTCTTTCTTCTTTCATTTTGCTCCTCTCCTTTTCTAATCTTTCTCTACTTTCTCTTACTTCTTTTTCTTCCTTCCTTTTTCTTCTCTTTCCATTTTATTCTCCCTCTTTGATTCTCCTTCCATTCTCTTCTTTCTCCTTCCTTTCTTCCTCCTCTTTCTCCCCCCATTCTCCCTCTTCGTTCTCCTTCCATTCTTCCTCTTCTTTCTCCTTCCTATCCTCCTCTTCTTCCTCCTTCCATTCTTCCTCCTCTCTCTCCTCCCTTTCTTCCTCTCCTATCCACCCCTCTTCCTCTTCTTTCTCCTCCCTTTCTTCCTCTTCCTCATATCCACGCGTCCTCTCTCCCATCT
>NC_051405.1:8336113-8336288 GCF_015228065.2 Penaeus monodon
TCGCCTAACCGTCATTCCTTTCACGGGATTTAAACTTCCTTAAAGACCGCATAAAGAAACTGCCAGTGGGAGAAAGAGGGAGAGAAAGAGGGAGGGAAAGAGGGAGGGAAAGAGGGAGGCGAGAGACACTCCGATAAGGAGGACATAGAGAGAGGAGACAATGATAGAGAGGAAT
>NC_051405.1:8336409-8336827 GCF_015228065.2 Penaeus monodon
AGAGGTGCTGGAGGATAAAATGGGGGAGCGAAGGAATAGGGAAGAGAGGGAGAAGAAGAATAAATCGAAGAAAAGGGGTGAAAGGAGGAAGGAATAGAGAATAGGAGGACGAGCGAGGGAGATTAATAAGAAGGGCAAAACGAAGGAAATAAGAAATAAAGGAAGGGAAAGAGGGAAAAGGCACAAAGAGAAAGAGAGCAAGAGTGGAGGTGCAAGAAGGGAGATAAAAGAGGGAGCTGGGATAGGGAGGAGGACGAGGGGAAAGGAAGGGAAGAGTCGAGGGAGAATAGGGGGGGGGGGGGAGAGGCTAAAGGAGTCACGTCTTTCAGTCTTAGCAAAATCCAGCAATGGATAAAATTAATTCTTATACTGCGCTTACAGAAAACGAATGACAATAACATAATAAAGGAGATGAAAT
>NC_051405.1:8337054-8337314 GCF_015228065.2 Penaeus monodon
AGCCACGAGAACAGAGAGCAAGAGTCACAAAAAGTGCGTGGAAATGAACTCTCTGGCTTCGAGCGACTGCACTCCTCAAGAGCTGAAGACGTTTCCACGACCCACCTCCTCCGCGCCGGCAGATTCGCACATCAAAAGGCTTCCCGCAGCCGCTTTGCCGATTGGCGCGATAAAGCCGTGGGTTGAAGGCGCACTTTTTTTGTCATAATCTCAGTCGTCGTTATCAGGTTTTATTGTTTTGTTAAAGGATGTGTACGTAT
>NC_051405.1:8337575-8337727 GCF_015228065.2 Penaeus monodon
GTGCCGTTGGCATATGTATATTGGATACTCATAATATATATGATCGCATATATATAAGTATCGATAGGTCTTAGTATATATCTTGAAGAACTGTCATGATATGCTATACCACGTGATAGACATAGTAATTCTGGTGCAGGGTGAATGGTAGA
>NC_051405.1:8339075-8339224 GCF_015228065.2 Penaeus monodon
TAAGACGGAGTGGCACACGACGGTCCAAGACAAGGGGTTTCTTCCAAGAAAACTGAAGGTCGAGACTCACAAGGAGGAGCTCTGAATGGTCTTAGGAGAACACTCAAGGTTGGGGAGACTCCGCGGGACGAGGGTTGGTCGATAATGAC
>NC_051405.1:8339972-8340236 GCF_015228065.2 Penaeus monodon
CCAAGAGGAAATATATGTCTTAATCACCTGTAGAAAAGGACATAGCGACTTTGTGACATCTCGCTTGTTTTTTCCCCTCCCAAGGCTAATTAATTGGGCTGAAGAACGAAAGAACGGAGAACGGCTGAGACATTCAAAGCATCCTTTTTGCACTCCGTCGAGATTGGACATAACACAGCTTCAAACAAGTGTCCCATTTTTGGCTCATTGACAGTTTTGTTTCTTTATCTTCATTAAGCATCTGCAACCTGTTAATTAGTCAGC
>NC_051405.1:8341388-8341542 GCF_015228065.2 Penaeus monodon
TAAAAATGCACTCAAGAGGAAAACTTTGTCGCGTATTCAACTTTCTCTTCCTTTTGAGACATATTTTTCTCTCTTTTTCTTTTTTTTTCTTTCTCTGTTTCTCGCTAAACGCAGACTTTCGCAAGAGTTTATCGCAGTTGTTGTCAATGGCGGA
>NC_051405.1:8341690-8341917 GCF_015228065.2 Penaeus monodon
TCATTGCAGTTTAAAAAAAAAAGTTTTGCAAAAATTCAAAACATCTGACGGAAGACGAATGGAAAATTGCTTGTGAAACTCTGGGTCCGGGAGGAGGAGGTGGTGGGGGGGGGGGTGCAGCTGGTTTCCTTTTGGAAATTCTTCAAGCACGCTGTTGATTAAGAGTGATCAGATATCACAACTTTCTCAAAGTCTTTTGATGGCGTATGAAAGGATAAGAGAAGACA
>NC_051405.1:8342133-8342468 GCF_015228065.2 Penaeus monodon
TCATCAGTCAATTCCCCTTCTTAGAAATTCATTTGGATGCAATATGGCATCGTGCAAACCTTCCCTTCGCCAGCTCTCACGCACAGACAGACAGCGACGGCGAGCTTATGTATTTCCATCGCGTCCGGAGAATTAATTCCGGGTTTTTACATTCCATTTTGCATTTTCCTTATTGTGTTTTCATTGCTTCTTCTCCAGGCTGGCTGTAGGATAATTGACTTTGCTTGCCGTTCTTGCATTTGCTGATTCTGTGGTGGTTCGTCTGCTGTCGTTTTTCGGGCCAAACTACCTACGTATCTGCCTGTTCTTTCCTTTTTTTATTATTATCATTTGAC
>NC_051405.1:8342852-8342969 GCF_015228065.2 Penaeus monodon
TGGATCTGCATCTGCTCTTGGTGTTATTTTGTGCTAAGTAACGTTTCCTATTACTAATGGACGACAAAAGGCGTCCGAAGGGAAACAAAGAATTCTTTCATATTCACCTCATTGAAT
>NC_051405.1:8343030-8343202 GCF_015228065.2 Penaeus monodon
CGAACGGAGGAAGGATAAAAAAAAAATGGTGTTTGACCACCCATCGGTCATTCAGTTTTTTTTCGATGTATTTTTTTTATTCTTTAGAAAGGAAAAAAATGGTTATCTGACTTTAATGCCCCGAAGGCCCTTTCGCTTCCCCGGGATTCAGTTATTACCTGCTGTAGTGTTA
>NC_051405.1:8344231-8344368 GCF_015228065.2 Penaeus monodon
CTCTCCGCCTCTTCCCCTTTCGTTTGTTTTAATTGTTCTTCGCAGTCGTGGATTTTTTTTTTTTTTTTTTTTTTGATGTTGTGTTAATTGATTTGTTGATAGAAAATATATATATATTTATGAGTGTGTATTGTATT
>NC_051405.1:8345067-8345175 GCF_015228065.2 Penaeus monodon
CCGCGTCCTCGCGATGCCCCAAGACAATTTAAATGCCTCGACGGTTACACAGTAGCATTGGGACGTGAGAACTCCGAGGGGGGGTTGGGGGGGTGGGGGGATTGTAGG
>NC_051405.1:8345218-8345706 GCF_015228065.2 Penaeus monodon
AGGGGGGGGGATGGGAAGAGGGTAGGAGGGCAAGAAGGTGAGGATTCCTGGGGGGAAATGATAAAGACGGGAGGGGTCGAGGGGGAACAGAGAAAGGAGGAGGTAGGGAAGGGAGGGAGGAGGATAAGGAAGAGGAGGACAGAAGGAGGAGGAAGAAGAGGGTGAAGGGAAGAGGGGAGGGACCCGGGGGAGAGAGAGGGAGAGAGAGGGGGGGAGGGAAGAGGAGGGGAGGCGGGGCAATGGTCTTTCTCACGGCCGATCGAACCTGTGGGTATGTATGGCATGACCTTAGCATCTTGTGGGACGTACCTGAATTCCTCTCGCTTGGGGATGCTGCGGGAAGATTTTTTTTCCCCTCGCTTTATTTGCTTTTTTTTTTATCTTTGTGCCTCGAAGGAGCGGTCGATTTTTTTTTCTTCTTGGGCGGGTAGGATGTGCGATGTTTTTTTTCCTTTGCCATCGGTTGATTAATGTATCTTTGTAGTAGA
>NC_051405.1:8346035-8346239 GCF_015228065.2 Penaeus monodon
GAGCATTGGTATAGGCTAGAGTCGGTTTTACAAATTTTCCAAAAATAAACTACACCTATTAATAAATCACAAGTAGAATTTAACAACACAGTAGTAATCCGCTTCCCTCTCCTGCCCACTTATCTACCGGGCCGCCGGTCGCGCGTCCTCTCAGCGCCTTCCGTTGGCGCGTTGAAGTCCCCGGGGCAGCGCGCGTCGGACGGG
>NC_051405.1:8346304-8346456 GCF_015228065.2 Penaeus monodon
GGCCTGCCACGCGTCTCACGGAAGCCACGTGCGTCTCCGGCCGCTCGCGCCGCTGCGACCTTTTCTTTCACTTTCTTTCAGGGTCTCCTTCTGTGCCATTCTTAGCCGATGTGAAGATATGCCCGTGAATGGAAGACGGTTAGACTGCCGAT
>NC_051405.1:8346548-8346650 GCF_015228065.2 Penaeus monodon
CGTACTCGCGGGAGGTCGAATATATTTATCCATCTCGAGGAAGGAGGGAAGCCTAACGAACCTTTTGCCACCTTGGGGAACACCTTTTCAAGGATCACCATA
>NC_051405.1:8346719-8346875 GCF_015228065.2 Penaeus monodon
GTTAATAATACTTCCTTTCCCTCCTGAAAGCGGAGCCGCCGATGGGCGTGGAGCTCGGCCGCCCGTCACCGTAGGGGCGCGCAGGAGGTGGGTGTCCTTCCCCTCTCCTTTTATTCTTCATGCTGCTTTCTCACCCGCTTTTCCCCCGCGAGTTTC
>NC_051405.1:8347249-8347319 GCF_015228065.2 Penaeus monodon
CCACTTCTGCTTCGCCGCCGGCCGTGCGAGAGAGACTCAGCGAAACGTCGATGAAAGGAAAGACGGTTAC
>NC_051405.1:8347922-8348125 GCF_015228065.2 Penaeus monodon
ACTATAGCAATGATATTGAAGGTAAGAGTCCCAAGCGGCAATAAGATTTTGATGATAATAATAATAATTAAAATCATCACTTTGGCAAATTTTCTGCATCATAACAGAACATAACAATGAATCAGCTGATTTATGATTAATGTTTAATGTGATAATACGATACGTATTACGTTAATCAGTAAGGTTTTATAATAATGGGAGGT
>NC_051405.1:8348573-8348807 GCF_015228065.2 Penaeus monodon
TACATATCTACAACATTACTAACATCGACATATCAATTTAACAAGAAACGATACCAATAGCGATTACATCATTACCATGACTATCAATCCCAACGTAGCTATAATCACTATCCTGTTGACAATAACCGCATCACTAAAACTCCTTTGATGTATCCGGACACGCGTCTCGGAGAGCTCGGGAGACGCGTGTCCGGCCCTGGGCCACGTGTCTCCTGCGTCGGCCTCAAGGATCTA
>NC_051405.1:8349107-8349235 GCF_015228065.2 Penaeus monodon
TGTCATTATATTTCCATAGCATACTTACCAATTTTATTACCATCATTATATTGTTCAATATCCTTATCATTGCTTTTATCAGTATCATCGATATTATCACGCTATTACGAAAACCTTAACAATTCTTT
>NC_051405.1:8349293-8349445 GCF_015228065.2 Penaeus monodon
TGGCATAAAATCAAGGTTTAAAAAATACAAATATTTATAATTTCATGAACAGACATTGAACACTAAGCATTCATTGTTATAATTGTGATATTGTACCTTCGCCGGTATAATGGAGGAGTATTGTGACTTTGATTTAAATTCGGTGATTACTT
>NC_051405.1:8349477-8349579 GCF_015228065.2 Penaeus monodon
ATGTAGAAAAGAGTACTAACAAAGGAATGATAAAGGAGGAAGAGAGATACAAAGAGACAAAGCAAATATGGTAAAAAGGGTGAATATCAATAACAGAATCAA
>NC_051405.1:8349611-8350008 GCF_015228065.2 Penaeus monodon
TAATAACAATGGAATTCAAAATCGAATATCATTTGATGAAATTGACAGAACGAAACAGAGAAATGGAAGGGACAATAATAAAAAGACAAATGAAGAGACAAAGGAGAATGAAAAGAGACGGATAGAGTGTGCAAAAGAGCTAAAAAGAAAAGAAAGAGCGTTTATGAAACGGGAGAGGATCGCGAGTATAAACAATTCGAAACGAAACCAGTAAAAGACGCGTCACGTATGACAGTTGGCACGTGCCCCCCCCCCCTCTACCTCTACCTCTGCCAACGCCGGTTTAACAAACAAGGGTCTTCCAGCAGGTCTTCCAACACAACTGCCACCACTGATTAAAGGCTGTTATTGTGAGAATAAGCATCGATGTTGTCATTTTGTTTACCGTCATTTCGAT
>NC_051405.1:8350443-8350523 GCF_015228065.2 Penaeus monodon
GCACTGATGCTGAAAGCGACGAGCCGGCGGGAGTAACGGTCACGCCATTGTACTTTGGGATTTAAAAAGTCTTGAAGAAA
>NC_051405.1:8350658-8350748 GCF_015228065.2 Penaeus monodon
CTCTCCTGGGCACGCGTCAAAGGACCGCTTCCTCCGAGGCGGTTGGTCGCTTCCTGAACGCCATGCTGAGATGCTGGCCCGCGAGCGCGC
>NC_051405.1:8350939-8351007 GCF_015228065.2 Penaeus monodon
ATCCCTTCCTTCTAAACTACTCACTCTCCTTTTCTCACTCCGCGGGAGCTTTGGGTCCGGCCAGAAAG
>NC_051405.1:8351063-8351175 GCF_015228065.2 Penaeus monodon
TGAAAAAAAGGGAAAGAAAAGAGAGCGAAAAAAAAATTGTCCACCGCCTAGAAGATCCATCATCCGATTTCGGCCGAAAGAAGCTCGTCTGCGCCCGGCTGGTGCCCCCCCC
>NC_051405.1:8351799-8351908 GCF_015228065.2 Penaeus monodon
CCAAGAATGCGACCGAGGCTACCTTCTAACCGTCAGTCCATTCATGGCGTACCTTTAAATTGTCTTGAAGAATAGCCCCGCATACGGGAGCAGTGGGGAGTTTTGGGTA
>NC_051405.1:8352229-8352338 GCF_015228065.2 Penaeus monodon
TTGCGTCTTAGGGATCGGTTGATAAGGTTGTAATTGATCACCTGGAAAAATGCGGACGGAGGTGGCTGGGAACTGCTACCGTGTCGCCCGCAGGGTCACGCTTCTCGGC
>NC_051405.1:8352864-8352931 GCF_015228065.2 Penaeus monodon
ATCTTTTATTGTTAATTAAAAAATGCTAAATATTATACACGATAACCACAAAACAACAACACATATT
>NC_051405.1:8353389-8353483 GCF_015228065.2 Penaeus monodon
GGAGACCGATGCCAGCTTTGAAAGGCAATATATTATCGAGCGTGTTAAAGGGGCAAGCAATAAATCACTGCTAGCGACCCGAGGCTCTGTGACC
>NC_051405.1:8354025-8354382 GCF_015228065.2 Penaeus monodon
TCACATATAAACACATATACGCATACAGAGTGAAAAAACTATTAGTAAGGCAGAAACCCACACTTGTAAATAACAGCAATATAAGCAGAGAAAGAGAAACATAAAAAAACGAGCATGATAAACAAACAAACATCCCAACAACTAAAAACGAGTGCGCAGGGAGCAACCCTTCAGGCACAGGTCATGAACAAATGCAAGAGAGTCGGCGAGCGGAGGTGTTAAATGCCGAGTACTTAGGATCAAATGTCATGTTAATAATGATCGCCCCAATAACACCCTCTGTTGAGAGCGGTGTTTACCCTCTGTTATGGGAAGGTGATTGCATAACGGGGAAGGAAAGCAAATGAGGTATGGGTT
>NC_051405.1:8355563-8355670 GCF_015228065.2 Penaeus monodon
CTAATTTTCCCAGGCCTGTCGTGTCCCCAAGTCAAATTTCTTGTTCTCTCGCTGATCAGAGAAATTTGACGTTTTTTTTTCCTTTTTCTGTCTCGCGGTGACCCCCA
>NC_051405.1:8355910-8356129 GCF_015228065.2 Penaeus monodon
ATACTCTTTGCGTGTGAGTCCACTGAATTAGACATGTATTTTTATGAATCAAAATACGTTCTTGATTTTAATCAATTCCTGCACACTGAGTCATTAGTCATTTCTTCAGACGAATGTGTAAAAGGGAAATATTGATAGAGAGAAGAGGTATAATGAAAAATGAAAGGAAGAGAAGAAATAGGTTGAAAAACAAATATACCAGCTGAAAAAATTAATGCT
>NC_051405.1:8356658-8357027 GCF_015228065.2 Penaeus monodon
CGCATCAATAAAAAAAAACAGTAACAACAACAAGAAGTATTGAGACGAAAACGGTCACTGACGAAGCATGCAACATACATTGCAAATCCCAGAAAATAAAACTGAAGCACAAATCACCACCAAAATTATTTATCGACTTAAAGAGACGTCTTGTAATGCAAGTTCTCCATATTGCAGCTTCACCTGTGATATGAATTGCATGATGTGCATATGTACATTTATACATAAAAATGTGCACTTAAATGTAGGATATTAGACGAAATATTATATGATTAAGTTAAATTGGATCATCGTTTGCATTTGCATTTGCATATGAATCACAATTTTTCTTTTTTTTTCTCAAACTGATTGCAGGAAATCAATTCGTAC
>NC_051405.1:8358129-8358348 GCF_015228065.2 Penaeus monodon
TGGAGACCTTTCTCCGTATCATATTTTCAGTACTATTGATCTATCTGCATATGAGTCCATTCATCTATCTACCTTTGACCTAAAAATATTACCACGATCACCATAATACGACCCTCTGCCCCCCCCCTCCCCCTTAAGAACTCATGACGTCATCTCCCAAACAAACATCACTATAGCATCATTTTCACAATCGTCATCATCACAGCCTCGCAGTCACTA
>NC_051405.1:8358727-8358961 GCF_015228065.2 Penaeus monodon
TCTTTGCGCCATCCTCCCAGCTGGCTGCATCGGCTCCGTCGTTGGTGCCAGCTGGGGACGCCGCCTCCCGCTCATTAAAAACGGCAAAGTGTTTCCTTTACGGCCTCCACGAGCAATAAGTGTCTCTGTTACATCACTTTTCAGTCATTTTCCTTTCGTCTGCGCCGATGGGATGGGATCGACGGCGCGAGACGAGCGGGAGGAGAATGTCATTTTGAGAGGGGGGGGGGGGTG
>NC_051405.1:8361216-8361396 GCF_015228065.2 Penaeus monodon
ACTTGAACACGAAAATACTTTTCGGTTCACGCACTGTCTGCAATAAAGCAATTTATTTTTTTTACATGTACATTTGCTCCTTTAAATATTTAAAGCAAAAATTACCCCTGAGACTTGGTTTCTTTTTAAGATAAAAGAAATTGCATGTTTGTGAGAAAGTCTATTAGTTGACACTTATGT
>NC_051405.1:8364568-8365585 GCF_015228065.2 Penaeus monodon
CTCACAGGAGCTGACACGAACGCGACTCTTAGAAAAAGAGAGAATTCGGTCTGTAGTTGTTCTGTAGTTACGAACCGTCAGCTAAAAGGCATCGCAAGTGCTTATTTATAGCTCAATTCTCGACTTTTACAGAACATAAAATATTCGTATTATTTATTCATACGTCTTGTATATATGAAACAATGGAATGCTGCAAAGTTCGTAAATTGAGCTGAGAGTGGCGGGTTGAGGCATAAATTTGCCTGCATAAATATGAATGTAATGGTTTTGAGTAATATCTTGACGCGTGGTTATTATTTTTTCTGTATTATTATTATCTTTTTTTTTTTGTGTGTGTGTATTTTATCGATGATTTTTTTTTGTCAGTTACCTAGAGACTTCATAATAAATCTTTA
Source organism: Penaeus monodon (assembly GCF_015228065.2). Classification (NCBI taxonomy): domain Eukaryota; kingdom Metazoa; phylum Arthropoda; class Malacostraca; order Decapoda; family Penaeidae; genus Penaeus; species Penaeus monodon. The sequence goes on from NC_051405.1 coordinate 8,364,964, forward strand.
AATGTTGTAAAAAAGAATTACCATCATCTTGAAAACTTTGGTTAGAGTGTTCCATTTTCGACTTAATCTACAGTGCAATTTATTTTCCTTGAATAAAAGTCTTGTCGGCAATAAAAAAAAGTAATTTGTCTTCATTAATCCAACCGTATTTATGGGTGTAGCTACTAAAAAATCTTATCAAAAAGAAAACTACCCTTTGTAGTGATGTGTGTAAACGTACGTAAACATCTATATAAAAGAATAAAAAGATATGTAAAGCAATTATGATAACAGTTCTTGAGACAATTACCCCGAAATAAAATGGACAATCTACCTTCAGACTCATTTTCTGAAATAACTCCAAACGCCATTAAATAAACACAAAATCTCAAAAAAAAAGAAAAAAAAAATCTATTTATATCATACACAAAATCGAAATTACCATATCGATTAAATCGACACTGATAATCTTCCCTTCAAACAACCATACATTCAGTGATTTCTCAAGACAGTTCCCGTGCAGTGCTGGTCATGGACAGAGATTTTCGTTGCAAGTTGCAGTGCTTGGAGACTGGCTGCGTGCTTACCGATTCATTCGCTCCTGCAAAGAGAGGGAAACCAGTGAGTGCTTTACGTGGCGTTT
>NC_051405.1:8366310-8366812 GCF_015228065.2 Penaeus monodon
ACACACACATATATAATCTGACCAATATTACAAAACAGACAAACAAGAAAACGTATAAATTCACAAAATGAGTATAAGTGGCTATTAATTTTGTAAAATGACCAACAAAAATATAATTTGATATATTACAAATCACAAACGATTTCCGCAATAATGTGAAGTTAACCCTTTGATAACGTGGTCATGCTTTAGTATTCATTAATGATAAAATTGATTATTCAAAAGTAAGAATATAAAAAAGCTGGATTATTACCAATAATTTTTCTGCTATTTTATTTATTTTTTTTTTAATGAAGAAGAAAATAAGAAGAAAAAGAAGGAAAATGAATGAGGAGGAAAAAATGAGGAGGAAAAGAAGGGAAAAAAAAGGAGACAGAGGAGAATGAAAAAGAAAAGGAGAGGGTAGAAGAGGAAAAAGAAAAGAAAAGGAGGAGGGAGAGGAACGCAAAGAAGATAAGGAAAAGGGAAACGGTAAAAGAAAAGATAGAAAAAATATAATAAT
>NC_051405.1:8367616-8367783 GCF_015228065.2 Penaeus monodon
TACAAACACGACATTAAGAGAATTATTTTGAATCACATGAATATTTCTCATAATTTCCTCACTTCTCGCTGACGAGTGTTTAATAATCAGGAATCATGCACAGTCCTTATCAATTAAGTCTTTGGACGCGTGGGACTCTTTATCTGCATGGCCAGTACAGTCCTGGT
>NC_051405.1:8367916-8368044 GCF_015228065.2 Penaeus monodon
TCAAGGCTATTTATATGTGGGCGGGGAAGGACCTCTCTCTTCCTTTCCCTCAATTTAATTATCTATTTATCTATATCAATGTTTATATATCAATATAAATAGATTGATAGATTATGTACATGCATATA
>NC_051405.1:8368338-8368564 GCF_015228065.2 Penaeus monodon
CACGATAGCGAAGGAGGTCCGAGGGAATCTATTATAAACAAAGTTGTTTTTGTTTGATTTTATTTATATATATTTCCTTAATTATTATTCCCTCTTCTTCATTACCATCTTCACATTTATTTTTCATCCCTTTTTTTCATTATCATCTCTTCCATATTTTTTTCTTTTTCTTCTTCTTCATCATTTCCAAAATTATGTGTTTGTTAATTTGTCTATTTATATTCAT
>NC_051405.1:8368716-8368934 GCF_015228065.2 Penaeus monodon
GGAGTTGACAAATGTTACCATCCACAATTCCCATAAAGCACTGTGATGAACACTAACACATTCTTAGGAAGAATCTGAAAGTGCAGTTGAAACATGTCTCCCTCAACTCGGCAATTCATGTTGATAAATATCGTAAAAAAATCAGTAAGAATGAAATATCAGATTTCTTCGTGACAAAAATATTCAAAACTTTGCTTAAATGTTCTTGTTTTTGTTGA
>NC_051405.1:8369159-8369518 GCF_015228065.2 Penaeus monodon
ATTTACGTTAACCTCGGCGGTCAGTAAAACTTACCAAATTTGATAAGTAACCTGTATTTACCATGTAGGAATGTCGTAGAAAATATTGTGATATTCGGTGTGCAAACGCTTCTAACAGGTCACATTGCATGATAACATGTAGTATTCATTCATCCAGCGTGCATGAAAATGGTAGGGAAATGTGTTGTTATACCCACTTGGCTTTTATTGAAGGATATGTATTTTCAGTTGGGTTGATTTACACCATTAACCCATACGTATATGGTGTGTACAGAAGGTGGGGTGTAATGTAACCAAAGCATAAGCATTTGTGTGTATAGACAAATCACATGTGATAGAAGGGAAGAAAGAGTATGGAG
>NC_051405.1:8369960-8370119 GCF_015228065.2 Penaeus monodon
ATAATCAAAGTGGTATTTTTATGTATGTTTATTAATTAAGTATCCTTACTTGTTGTTGCTTTATATGGATATTCGTTCAACACTTTGTTGCTACAATGACTTCTAATAAGAAACCAGAAAATATGTTTCAAATATGAGGAATGATTAGAGTTCTGTCAC
>NC_051405.1:8370193-8370288 GCF_015228065.2 Penaeus monodon
GGGAAAGCAAGTAACAGGAGAACATTTATCATTAAAATGCACTATATTTCTGAATATATACTAAAACACCCCATTATCTATGTGTGTTTGCACAA
>NC_051405.1:8370348-8370518 GCF_015228065.2 Penaeus monodon
GCACAGGTTAATGGCAAGAGAGGTCGAGAAACGCGTAGATATGTATATTTCTCCTCGTTGTTAAACTATTATATACTATGTCTTGATCTCAGATACTGTCAACAAACCAAACTTGTTGCAGCTTCTTAGAAGGTATAAGGAGATGGATTTTTTTTTTTTTACATTTCTGG
>NC_051405.1:8370716-8371044 GCF_015228065.2 Penaeus monodon
AATTTATTTGTCTATTTACTTCTGTACCTGTTAATTTATCTAAATATGAATTGATCTATATTCCATATCTGGAAACTTAATTAAATATGTGTCCTTCCTATGTACCACGGGTTATGGAACATTAGATGTTAGAAAAATAAAAATAAATATATATACCTGATTATGTAGGTTATCAAATTGATAAAAATCATAAGTTTGCTAGCATTGTTATGATATTAGCAAACACAGGCCCTCACACAAATTGCGTGATAGTTATCCAAAGGAAAAATTAGAGATTGATACGAGACTGAAAATAATATGTGAGCTCAAGACAAAATTGAAAGTGTGC
>NC_051405.1:8371076-8371192 GCF_015228065.2 Penaeus monodon
GAACGCTTTCAAATTTGACTTGAGCTAACTTATGCCAATCTTTATATCTCCTTTTCCCAACTAATAATAATTTTGTTTATTCGTTTTTAAAAGTTATTCTACCTTTAGACTTTTAG
>NC_051405.1:8371962-8372248 GCF_015228065.2 Penaeus monodon
CAGGGATTGCAACAGATGTAAACATCAAGTTCTGGGTTTCATTGCCTCAATTGCTCCCTTGTCCCCCTGGGCCTTCGGAGAGCTTCTGCTATAAGGCTGCAGAATGTAAGGGTAAAAACATATATAAGATGTGCATGCCTTGAGAGATATTGTTAAGTTAACAAGAATAATTACACTTTAAAAAATCGTATACACACAATAGAATCCTGTTCCCAATGTTACACTGATTACAATTCACAGAGGCAAATGAAATAACGATGATGTTATACTAAACTAAACTTAAATG
>NC_051405.1:8372294-8372430 GCF_015228065.2 Penaeus monodon
AATTAAAAGTAAAATCTGATGAAAAAAAACTTATTAGGTGATTTCCATGGAAGTTTATGTCAAACTTAACCCATGGTGTACACTTTACAGAAGTATATAACGTGGTTATACTTATCTTTGTAGTGAGAAGTTAAAT
>NC_051405.1:8372516-8372749 GCF_015228065.2 Penaeus monodon
CCACCCTACTTTTGTTGTTCATCTTCATGGTTTGGGAATAAGTATAGATAAAGAAAATCCCACACAAAATATCTATCTAGGCTAGTTTCACACTCTCATATCATTGGGTTGTTGCCTTTAACTGTCTGTTTAAAATTTGCAGCGAAGTAAATATGCAGAAACTCCTAAAATTCTGTGTACAGTAAATATGTATCATTATTCATATATCTTTCTGTCCATATATCTATATGTGT
>NC_051405.1:8372846-8373124 GCF_015228065.2 Penaeus monodon
GCATATATACTGCGACTTTCTGAGCCTCCAAATCAATAAACGTCATATAACATAATATTGATATCTACTTCAGTTTTTCAGGCACTAATAATAGTAAGATATAATCAATAACATTAGTGATGGGTACAGATGATAACGATAACAGAAATGCAGTAATTATGAGAATATTAGCATAAACAAAGGGAGCCTGATATAGTTTATCAATAATGCCAAAGATTTAAAATATTCATTAGGAAAACAATGATGATGAAGACAATAAAGCGGGGATATTTTTAAAG
>NC_051405.1:8373179-8373267 GCF_015228065.2 Penaeus monodon
GACAAAAGTGCTGTTGTGGTTGATAAAACTTGGGATAATTATTTTTCAGAAGCAATTAGGGACATAAAAGGAAATGAACTTTTAAAAT
>NC_051405.1:8373885-8374131 GCF_015228065.2 Penaeus monodon
TATGAAGACATCTCTATCTTAAATTATTTTGTTTTTCTTCTTTCTTTCCCTCTCTAGCATTGCAAAGAAAATCATAATCATGAAGACTATGATAATAATAACACATAAGCCTATGTACATAGCATTACACTTAGGCGACTGACAATCAAATTTAATATTGTCAGATTTCAGTGTTTTTATAGATGCATGTTGATATAAAACTGAATGATAATGATTGTTGAAATGATGCGTATGTTGTGATAAAAA
>NC_051405.1:8374293-8374436 GCF_015228065.2 Penaeus monodon
AAAAATAGCTTATCTATTCATGTGGTAATACAAAAGCAAAACAGAATTGGGAAAGAACGAAATAAAAAGAAAAAAAAATCACTGATATATTTGTTTTCTTTGAAATACATATATTAATAATGAAAAATAAATTAAATGATTAC
>NC_051405.1:8374463-8374566 GCF_015228065.2 Penaeus monodon
ATTTATCAATAAGTCAGCAGATAGTAAAATATTATTTATCAGTAATAACATGTCTATGGTTTCCAGTATATGTAAACTTCAGTCACATACACAGAAGTAAACA
>NC_051405.1:8374621-8374846 GCF_015228065.2 Penaeus monodon
CACTTTACATCAACAATAAACATCGGAGAAATCAGATACAGATTATGAATTAGAGCTGACGAACCTGATAACGTGAGTGGAAAAACCGAATTAAGGAAACGATGACGAGAGCAAAAATGAAACGAATTAACAAATAGAATACTAATGAGCAATAACAATGGAAATTAATCACAGTAATCAGATAGGTGATATAAGTCGGAACAGAATGTTTCAAATGGTAACCTG
>NC_051405.1:8375862-8376062 GCF_015228065.2 Penaeus monodon
TGAAAAATAAACTTGTACATAATTGCATAGCCTTAGCAAGCAATCTGAAAATAAATTTCTTGATAATACTAAATCAGATGCGAAAGCAAATTCAAGATCGGAATTATCATGTAATTCTCACAAACTCATTTATGCAATCTGAGCCTCTTAAAATTGCAAGGGCAAGGCAGTCATACTTCAAGATACAGATACCTTAAGGC
>NC_051405.1:8376879-8377093 GCF_015228065.2 Penaeus monodon
TAATAAAAATAAAGACGGGATACTGAAAAGACACCCAAAAAAAGAAGAGGAAGATGGGGAGGAACACACAACAAAAGAAATACAGACAGAAAGAGAGAATGAAGGGCACACGCACAAACACAGAAACAGGAGAAATAGAGGGACACAGAAAGAATAGGAGGAAAGTACTCATTTATAGAAAGAAAGAAATAGAATATAAAAAATGGAGACAAGC
>NC_051405.1:8377224-8377391 GCF_015228065.2 Penaeus monodon
ACCTCGCCATTGCTTTGCAAAATTGTCATTCATAATTTTCGATGACTGACGTTGCATGGCATGCAGGAAGCGATTCTGCATGAAAGCATTAAATATGTTTTCGGAAATCTCGACTTGTTTATCCAAATTTTGAATTCGGAAGAAGAGCTTAATTACCTCCTGTGAAG
>NC_051405.1:8377584-8377745 GCF_015228065.2 Penaeus monodon
TTTTTTTTTTGACGGAAAATGAAAACACCTTATAATCAAATTATAATTAATAACCATAAGCTTAATAACCATTTATTACATTGACAAATATAACTAATATTAATAAATGATATAATTACTATACCAAGTGCTTAATCCGTTTGACAATAATATTTGTAACC
>NC_051405.1:8378025-8378254 GCF_015228065.2 Penaeus monodon
TGTGGAGCAGACTTGGTAATGAATCGGTTAATACAAACACAAATAAAAGTGTCAAAGAAAACAGAAAAAAAAGTGTGACTTCTCCTCTGACTGTATAGATATGATCAGCTGATATCTATCATATATTCCTCTTCAGCATAAAATCATATTTCGCTTCTCGTATTGAATATCACACGAGTTTTCTCATATATCTCAAGTTTTATCTCCTTATTAATGCATTACTTTTTAC
>NC_051405.1:8378303-8378522 GCF_015228065.2 Penaeus monodon
TATACCTCTGAATTCGGGATACCATACTTCTTCCTTTTTTCTTTCGGAAAATCAGTTCTTTTTTTTCTAATTATATTGATAATATTGACATATATTTTATGGCGTAACAAAGCCCGCTGTTGTTTTGGGTCAAAAAGTCAATTAACAAAATCTTACTGATTATAAAAAATATAATTATTTTTTGTTTTTTCTTATGCTTGCTTTATCTGCTGTGTTAAC
>NC_051405.1:8380431-8380640 GCF_015228065.2 Penaeus monodon
GAAATTCAACTCGGTTTAGGAGACCTGGCTAGTACCTGTAGCATATGTCGCTAAAATTATGTATTATTTTGTTACTACAAGAAAGTTGTTCAGTCGACAAACATAATGTTTTATACATTACATTGTTCTAATGATTAGGCACATGTATTAGATTTTAAATAATGATAAAACATTAGCATAGCGCCATGCTGTATTTAATGCGACATTTA
>NC_051405.1:8382178-8382406 GCF_015228065.2 Penaeus monodon
GCAACCCCCTGGCAAGCATTTGACTTAAACATAGGAAAAAAAAACAGCAACCAGCGAACCCAAAGAACATGAAACGACAAAAAGCGAAACCACAGAGTGAAAGAAGAAGAAGCATCTCGTCAGGGGAGAGGTGGCTGTGATAAGAGCCCACGGCCAGCACAGGAGGGCGTAGGAATACCGCAGTCTTTGGGGGAGACGCCAAGAGTGTAGTCACAGTTAAAACCGGCT
>NC_051405.1:8383424-8383637 GCF_015228065.2 Penaeus monodon
ACAGCTGAGGATCCAGGCAGGTCCCCACTGCGTTTAAGAGGTCGTGTTGGGGGAGTGAGTCTATAAAGAGTGCATGAAGGGACGCGATGTACATGTCTTTCTTTCCTCGCCTTAAGATAATAGGGCGAGGGTGCCAAGCAGGGGGCGTCTGTCCCTCGAGCCATAATAGGGTAGATAAGTGGCCAAGGTTTCTTCGCATCCTGCCTGCACTGC
>NC_051405.1:8383974-8384134 GCF_015228065.2 Penaeus monodon
CACCGAATCAACCTTTTCTTATTCAACTTTAACTTTAGTATGGGTATTTTGGTGATGGATTTGGGTTAACAAACAAGGAATAATGGCTATATTAATTGGGTTATTTTATATTATCAAGTTTGTTATCGGTCCATATTGATATGACAGAAAAGCCTGTGAT
>NC_051405.1:8384275-8384707 GCF_015228065.2 Penaeus monodon
CTATCAAGCCACCTAGCAAGCCATATTTATCTCTCTCCTTCCCCTTAACTTTCATAAAGTGCATGTCTTTTCTTAAAAGAAAAAAACAACAACATAATCGTAATAATTAGGCATTCAGTTCCCTCACCTTCTAAGAATACAACGAAATAAGAGCCATTCTAATGTAATACATGTTTACAAAAATCCAGATAACCCCAACAGAACAATACATTCAAATAAACCATAGGATTCCTGTCTATTAGCTTATCCGTTTTGCACTAACGTTCCATCACAAGAGGAAATCCTCAATTGCAAGCTCTTGAAAAATACATACATGAAATACTAGGATCCATTAGTAAATCAGGCATGCTTATATTTTTAGGTTCAATGATACTTTTTATTAGCTTAAGTTTAACTACGCCAAGATATATTTTCAAATTGCTTTAAATAACG
>NC_051405.1:8384767-8385427 GCF_015228065.2 Penaeus monodon
GTCCAATGTTAATTTTAATAAATAGTTCTCTAAACTTAATTTTGGCTAAATAGAATAAACAGATAAATATGCAAATTCATATACAGTCATGTCTTTAAGTGGCAAAGTACTGTGCCGATAAAAGAGAATGAAAAAGTTTACTACGAGATAAGACAACCATTCGAGAACCAAAGAGGAAATCCAAGAATTTAAATGTCTATTTTCATCTGACAGTAGTACCTTTTATGTACTGTAGACTGCAGTATTTTCTTTACTCTGTCTCTTTCCCCCTGCGATGTGTATACTCCTGCATGTTGCATACCGTGTTAACATCTCAAATAAACTCTGTCAAGAAGGAAGGCGAGGCCAGGATAAGAGGGACACAGACTCTGCCGCAAAAGCAAAGGCTCCCAGGCCGCCGCAGCAGATATTTCCATTAACTATGTCTGCTTCATAAGCCAATACAACACACAATGCGGACAATTACCCCCTTGCTTATCAGCCTTAGTCGAAACTGTTAAGTGGTAATTTAAAACTTATCATGCGTACAGCTGAGAAAGTTTTGCCCAAGCTAACAAATTTGAAAATCGACATTTCCTTCGCGTTGAAATCGGGACTGTACTTCCGCCGAACAAACTGGGGGCTTGTTTAATCGTGGAAACGGGCTTGTTTGCGCTGCTT
>NC_051405.1:8385597-8385681 GCF_015228065.2 Penaeus monodon
TAAAAAGGAACAGTGATGAATATTCTTCTGTCATCGAAAATAACACCAATATCATTTTCTAGTTATTTCCTTATAACATAATCA
>NC_051405.1:8386724-8387145 GCF_015228065.2 Penaeus monodon
GAGAATCGTTTTGATAACCAGCATACCCGCCTATCATGAGCGTAATAACAGGAATTATAATGCAAATAATTAGAATGAGAGTGCAAAATAATCCATTCTCGCAAATCCAAAAACGGCAGCGCAATGCTTGATAATTCCATACGTGGCAAATATGAACCGACACACACAGCTGGCTTGCAGAACACAAAACATTCGAACAAGTGAATATCATCAACCTGCAAGCACAGAATATGACACATGATCTGTCACCTCATTAATATTCATATCAATGCTATTGATCTCCGGGCGAGTAAAAGAGCTGATTCATTTGCATCCCGTAGTAACATCTAAAAGAGCACGATAATTTTGTGAATGGAGTTGTGGTTCGTAGTAGGGATAATGAGTAATACTGCCGGCTTATTATTTCACTTGTCACGAGGGA
>NC_051405.1:8387444-8387600 GCF_015228065.2 Penaeus monodon
TACAAATAACGCTTCACAAACCACCGAAATAGGCCATTAGTTCGGCGTTCAGTGATGAGATAACGCTACCAATGACTTTATAAATAGATTGATATTTGCCAACATAATCAGATTAAAAAAATAATTGAGACTTACCCTCATTATGCATGCCTCTCT
>NC_051405.1:8387624-8387811 GCF_015228065.2 Penaeus monodon
TTCCCGGAAGAAAAAAAAGAATACGTATGATTGCTTCATTGTCATCATCATTAGTGAACTGGCATTACGACTAATTGTAACAACGTAGTACGCCAGAGTTTGTGAGTGATGTGTGTGTGCGTAGTATGGTTTCGTGGCCTCTTTTGCTCAATTTTATTCTAATGTTTTCCATATTCTTTTTGATTTC
>NC_051405.1:8387860-8388020 GCF_015228065.2 Penaeus monodon
ATGGAAAAGCGAGTTGAAATAAATTCTATGAGGGATTCATCAAACTTAAATGATGCAGGGATAGCTTTTTTAGATAAATTATCAGATTTTGGATTACAAGCGAATGCAATATTAAAAAGAAATGTTAAGAAATATTCAGAATGTTAGTATAAGTGTGCAG
>NC_051405.1:8389798-8390314 GCF_015228065.2 Penaeus monodon
CTTGTGAATGAAATTAAGAAAATCCGCTTATTCGCAGGAACAGAAATAGAAATAATAATTCCCATCGTGATTTCAACTTTTGATCTTTTATCAAAGAATGAAAATGGTATTCCATATCACTGCAAAGAAAATTGAGCTAGAAAAAAAATGCAATAAGTGTTAACAGTATCATATTGTGTAAGCTACTTAAATTAATGATATACATTTAATAAAGAAAAGTATAAATCATTTTTCACTTATCATGTTGATTTTTGCAACGACTTTTGCAATTTCAGTGTATAAATGAGATGTGTAAGGAAGTGTGGCCATTGCGTATGGTCATACTATGAATGACTAGACATATACAACAAACTCGAAAGTCCTTGCAAATCTATAAAATTGCATAACTACATCTAGTTTACAATTACTACATCATTTTATTTTTAGATGGAAGACGAGACGAGAGGTGAGGGAAAGGCAAAAGTTTTTGCTTGCGTAATGCTATTGGTCTGTGAAGTCTTTTGAGAGCTTCAGGGT
>NC_051405.1:8390846-8391148 GCF_015228065.2 Penaeus monodon
GCCTGCGACGTCCTGCTCCTTCCGAGCGAGGCGGAGACGCAGCCGGAGCCTGCAGCGCCTCCCGGACCCTGAGGCCGAAGAGCCTTGTCAAAACATCATGACTGTATGTCCGTTGCTTGCAACATGACCACCGTCTAATTCCAGTTGCAAGAAGCGTGATGGGTGAGAATTAATAGCCCGGCGCTCCAGCCATCCGCCGACTAAATGAAGATAGATTCTTGGGCCGTGTCTGCTCGATCGCTTCCCTGAGGAGAAATTGGAGGGGGGGGAGGCGGCGGCCAGCGTCCCCCCGCGCGCGCCCG
>NC_051405.1:8391445-8392091 GCF_015228065.2 Penaeus monodon
GGTCCTAATCGGAGCTATTTCGCTCGCCAAGTTGGTGTCCCGGATGCTCGCATCTTCGGAGAGAGGGAGACGAGTTGACGCCTTTATCTGTCATCGTTGCAGAACGTTATAACGACACATCGTAATCAAATGGGTTCTGTGATTAAACTTATTCTAAATTGTGATTTCATTTTTATCTTTTTAATTAAATCTGCCGGTTGAATAACGTCCTGTAAGATATAATCCTTTGGAGCACATCGTATTTCGACGCTGGAATGTACGCCATCGGTAAGTGTCCAGTAACTTGTCCGATTACCACCTCTCTGACTTCGATCTTGACGAGAAGAAAGAGGCATTATCAAATCATTTTCTTGACCGCCCTATCTGTCTCCCGTATTTCTATTTCTTGTTTCTTGACTGCGGGGAAACCACGTCGCTCTCTAGAGTCACTAATTTGTCATTTCTCATCTGCGATTTCTTTTACACCTGCACTTTCAGACGTATATGATGTAATGTTCCAAAGACAGAAGTCACTACGTTCGGACATTGTATTGCGCACGCGTGTTCGGGGGAAATTCTGCAAGATGCTCGTTGCAACAGCTCTATCAAAATCTGCGTCTGTTTGTTTTACAGCGATGTTGAGAATGATATTGGTAACAGCTTTTAT
>NC_051405.1:8397632-8398011 GCF_015228065.2 Penaeus monodon
CGTGGTATCAGTGCTGTTTTACGATATACAATTGACTCACGCTAATGTAAGCTAAAATGCGACTTCATACATAATAACTTCCAATTTCAAATAATACATCCCTTTAAAAGCAAGGACACAATGACACATTTAGGCCCACGCATGCGCAGACGCACGGACACGCACGGGCATATAACTCAACGAGAGATGAGTGAATCATGCAAATTATGAACAAAAGCAATTTGCTCAGTGAGTGATGCAACCAAAAATTGTTAATTATCAACCCGATGATAAGTAGCAGTTTGTTAATGAATGCCACATTGTTCCTCGGGGCGGAGCGCTCATGCCACATGCTGTGACTGTGCTCTTTTGTACTACTATAGACGCAGATACATTATGT
>NC_051405.1:8398309-8398757 GCF_015228065.2 Penaeus monodon
GTCAATTTGAATTTATAAACTAACGCATAGAAAGGAACAAGCAGGAAGACAGATCAGCTGCGTGAAAAGACAGATTGATAGGAGGACCAATAGACAGATATACAGCTTGAAAAATCGAGTGAGCGCAGAGAAGGCAGAGGCCGAAGGAGGGAGAACGCGAGCCTCGTCCACGAAACGCTAGCTCGGCCGCGGACGTTCCCTCGCCGCCAAGATCACTCGACGTCGCGCAAGATGATTCCGCTTTCGAACTCCGTAACGACATAACATCGTCAAAAATCAATAGCCTCTCCCGCCGACGGCCGCCTCCTCCTTTGCCTCCTGCAGGAGAGCAACAAACACCGAACGAGATGTCATAGTTTTCCGCCTAACTGATGCGACGTCCGGCGGTGCTGTCATTAATATCCTTGAGCTCACACAGAGATATACACGAGGGGACACACGCGCTCTT
>NC_051405.1:8398817-8400336 GCF_015228065.2 Penaeus monodon
GCACGAGGACATCGTGCGTGGATCTCCGGGTTAAATAGCCCTGAAACAAGGTGTGCAGAGCATGCATTGAGGGCAGAACTATGGGTGGTAATCAGTAGACCCTACACGCTGAAGGTGATTACATTAGGCTCCCCAGTCCGTCCAGTGCAGGCCATGCTTGCGCCCAGCCCTCCCTCGCCTCTCCCCTCTTCTGCTTTCATTCCATTAATAGAGGAGGGTCCGCGAACACAACTCCTCTACTTGGTTTCGACAATAACACGGCCTCTTTCGTCCGTGAGCGCCACGCTAGGACTTCGAAGGATCCTCCGGCTGTTTGCAAGGCGCTCGTCCTCCTCGGCGAGTCTTGGCACATTGTTAGGGTCTCGGACACAAAAATCGCATGGCGAGTTTTAAATATGAATGTGTGGAGCTGAGCCATAGGGAGTGAAGGGGTGAACTGCCACAATCCTGGATGCAGCGGGGGCATCACTAGTTAACGTTCACCCGAGGGCTTTTTATGCATTCCTTGTTCGAATTTTGAGTCGCTGTCTTCGGCAAATATTATCGCATTATCGGCATTTTCCGCGCGTGAACTTGACGGGCATTCGGTCCCCGGCTGTAGATGTGGCCCTGCCATTGCCGGGATGCACACTGCTTATTGAAAATAGCGTGGTTAAGCAGGAACGATTTTAGATTGCGGACGATCTCTTGTGGGAAGCTTGGCTCTTGATGTGTCCAGTCGTCTGCAGTTGACTTTGCATACAACATTAATGTGGGTTTGGCTGCGATGCTGTGACCCTACAAGGAACATTTGCAACATTCTTGTGAAAATGTGTTTGGGATGGTTGGCGGACACAAAAAAAGTGAGAAGATGGCTCAAGTAAACAGGGAGGAGCGCGAACTACTCACTTAGGCATTTAGATGTTTAATAAGAGCGCGTTTTGAGTAGCCGAGCGTAATGTCTCATATGAGAGCGTTCAACACATTCAGTGGGTGTGATTCTGTCTGCGTCATGTACTGATATGTTTATTTGAGTTCACTTTAAGGAGAGTCAGAATCGCTCTATTATCAGGAGAGAGCGAGGGAGAGAATGAGAACATGAACGCGAGAGGGCTCAGGGCTCTCTCTCTCTCCTCTTCCAACCCGCGTTCATTTTCATTTGTCATTTGAAGGAAGGGCCGAGATACACGCACTGAGATGATAGATGAAGAGGCAAATTTAGCTGCCATAATGACCAGCATCGCCGCCCTTCGAACGAACCCTTTTAAAACGACAGTATAATATGAATCTTCCATAAAATTTGCAGCAGTCAATCTCCCCTCAGGAAGACCATCATTGCGCAACCAGAGTCTCTCAATACCATGATCATCCCTGTTTTTTCCTCTCTCTTTTTTGACATGCTTCCTTTCCCCTCGCTCGGGCGAGTCTCCCCTCGACGCCGAGGCGTGTTTACCCAGCTCACAGGGAAGGCGCCGCAGATGTTTGCTTCTGAGGGATTTTTTGAGGAGGAAGTGAGACGCGCTTTCGGCGGCCAGTGGCT
>NC_051405.1:8400565-8400749 GCF_015228065.2 Penaeus monodon
AGCATTTGGGATGACGTTGGGGACTGAAACTGAAGAAGAAATGCCAAGAGATTTGGAATTCCACCATCGAAAGAAGTCAAAAATCGCGCAGCAAGAAGGTGGAAAAATTGGAAATCCTATTATAGCATACCGGGAAAAGAGCAAACCCTTCCACCCGGCGAGGGAAAGGGTGGAAGAACTGTTG
>NC_051405.1:8400793-8401103 GCF_015228065.2 Penaeus monodon
CTTACGAAAGAGAGAGTGGACGTGATTACAGAAATTATCTTGGATGCTGCATTTTAGTCAGTGTTATGATTTCCTCGATGATGCTGGTAGTCATTTTGGTAGCTGGGTTAATGGTGTGGATACCAGGGTTGTTGGTAGTGAATGCAGGGGTTGAATGGGAGCGGTAATTGGAGTGAAGTTCAAGTACGTAGAGGAAAGTGCGTGTGAGGGGAAACACACAGAGACCGAGAAATGTAGTGAAATAGACAGAAAATAGACCAATAGCCACACACGCATATAAGCACTTACATACACACGCCCCTGAATGGAA
>NC_051405.1:8401191-8401341 GCF_015228065.2 Penaeus monodon
GAGGGAGGTTAAAGGTAGATCTCTGCAGATAAACACATGGACAGTCATGAAAACCACATTAGTAGATTGATAAATAAAGGAAAGGGATAATATAGAGAGAAAAAAAACACACACAGATAAAGATCCGCAGAGATGAAAAGGGGGAAATGG
>NC_051405.1:8401387-8401584 GCF_015228065.2 Penaeus monodon
ATGAAACACACTGATATAACGAATACGGCGATCTGACAAGAACACTGTAAGAGACTTTTACTAAAGAGAAGAATACAGAGAGATGTTCACTGCATGAGGTCCCATTGTGAAGACATTTCTAGTAACGGTAAAACACACTAGAGTAAAGCCTGGGAACGGAGACCTATCACCCACCTGGCAGAGGGTTTAGCGTAGGT
>NC_051405.1:8401984-8402340 GCF_015228065.2 Penaeus monodon
AACGATCGGAATGCTGGAAAACAGTGTAGTGTAGGATGTAGATGGGGAGAAATAGGAAGGAGAGAAGTCGATGAAGCGCGAAGGAAAAGAAGGAGAAGACGGTGATAGAAAAATGATGATAAAAAACTGTAACTGGATTTGAAGGCCACGAAATGTGCGAAGAACAAACAGAAATCGACACTCATAAATATAAAAGCTTCACCACAGCACAAACGCCTGTTTTAAGATACAAAATCGGACACAAGCGAACAAACACAAACAAATAAACGCACATAGACACAGGCCTACACTTATGTACAAGTAAGCAAACACTTATCCGCCAAAAACACATACCGATATATAGCTCACCCCCCTCC
>NC_051405.1:8402586-8402753 GCF_015228065.2 Penaeus monodon
TCAGTCCCTCCCAATCTCTCTCCCTATCACTCATGTTGTCTCTACTTCTCTGACCGACAAACAGATATCTTGACCAAGAACACAAGGAGCTCGGAATTGCTGTGCAAGGAGAGAGAACACCATATGCGTCGCCACTCATAAATATGTGAGGAGCTCCCTGGACTTCG
>NC_051405.1:8403152-8403492 GCF_015228065.2 Penaeus monodon
GATGGACTGGACGGTAGTGGGGGGAGGGAGGATGGAGTGCAAGGGACTGAAGGGGTTTCGTAAAGGGGGCAGGAGGGAAGGCAGGGGGAGAGGGGGGGATGAATGGGTAAACGAAAAGGGGGAAGGAGATGCAGTCTGATTGTTGTGGGGCGATTCGGGGAAGGATGAGGCAAGATGCACTGCAAGACAGGGCTGCGAGGGAACGAGTCTTAGGGAATTTAAGAGCAGATGGCTATCATAGACTGCTGTTGGTCAGTGCGTGGGTTGCTCTAATGAGTGAATAGGGTTAAGTATATGGATGCATAAATAGACAAATATGTCGTAATTAGACAGAACTTAT
>NC_051405.1:8403975-8404165 GCF_015228065.2 Penaeus monodon
AGCAGGGAGGGGAAAAAAAGGGAGGAGAAAAAAGAGGAAGGGGAAGAACAAAGTGGGGAAAAACAAAAGGGAAAAAAAAAGGAATCCGCAATCACCACCATTTGTTCAGTCAAACATTCAATTAATAAGTCTTGATTAACATGTTATATACTGAAAAATAAGGACGCACCATGGGTTTATGTCTCGATGG
>NC_051405.1:8406252-8406488 GCF_015228065.2 Penaeus monodon
TTTAATTATATATTTTAAAAAAAACAAAAAAAAACAAAAAAAACCCAAAAAAATTATAAAATTATAAATTAAAAAAAAAAAAAAAACCCAAAAAAAAATATAAAGTAAAAATATATATAATTATATAATTTTTAAAAAATTTAAATAAAAATATAATTAAAAAAATTTTTAAAAAATAAGAAATTAAAAAAAATTTTTAAAAAATATAAAAATTTTAATATATAAAAATAAAAATA
>NC_051405.1:8406629-8406708 GCF_015228065.2 Penaeus monodon
AAAATTATAAACAGTAGAAAAAATGATGTATTAGTAATGAAATGATAACAATAATGAAATTATGTAAATTATCAAAATA
>NC_051405.1:8406992-8407166 GCF_015228065.2 Penaeus monodon
AAGGGCCAGACAGACTGATAAGCAGGACCAGAGAGATAAGCGCGTCTTTTGAGGTCTGGGAACAGGTTACCGTTGGTGCGGCGCGAGGGGCGGCTGCGTCCAGGCGACACGGCGACCACGACAAATGCAGTCCTTCTCCCTGCCCTTCAGGAAAAGTTGGGCCAGCTCTTTAGG
>NC_051405.1:8407218-8407457 GCF_015228065.2 Penaeus monodon
GGAAGGTAAGGTACGGTTTGTGACGCCACGACGGGTCTTCCTGAGGGCTGCCTGCATCGGGAGGGGAATGCAGGCGAATGCAGGTCGGCAGCAGGTCCTGCGACCATTGCAAGACTACGAGGCGACGAGCGGGAGGCGGAGGTGTGGGTCAGCGGTCAGCGACGTGCTGGTCAGCGTGGGGCCAGCCAGAAAAGCAGGGCTAGGCTACCTGAATTAACATATCAAAGAGGCGTCCGGAC
>NC_051405.1:8407563-8407857 GCF_015228065.2 Penaeus monodon
CTACCTATGCCCCCGCCCGGCCTCCCTCTGCCAGACCGGGCATCTCGTGCAATTCGACCAGCGCCTTCTGTTGCATCCACGTTATGCAGTTCGAAAGAAATTGACATTTTACCTCCTTCGCCGCGACTGTCTAAAGCGTCAGTAACCTCATAATGAAATGCCATATGATGCAACGATTGCAGAACGAGGGAAAGCGGAGATAATTTGACACTCATGTAAGGAAACAGTCGACATAAAAAAAGAGTAATTGGACACCGCCTGCAAGAATGCGATGCAACCTTCACCTGTAGCAAT
>NC_051405.1:8408417-8408557 GCF_015228065.2 Penaeus monodon
ATGCTTGGTGATTTACTGTGGTAAGATGAAATGCTAACGCGCATAGGGTGAAAGAATTTGAATACGGGAAATGCATTTAGTAACGGAAGGGAGGTTGTAATGCAGATGATGAGAGGGAAGACAGAATTAATAGAGCTCGA
>NC_051405.1:8408587-8408936 GCF_015228065.2 Penaeus monodon
TATAAAAGGAAAAGATATAGAGATAGAGAAACTCACGAATAAAACAGTCCTCTTTTACACACTTTAATAACAAAGACCTCTTTTACACACACACAGTTTCTACACAATCACAACGGAAGCACACTCACAGACGTGAATATAACGAAGTCAGACAAGACACTATAGATGCAATAGTCCCCAGCACAGCGAAGGTAAAGCGTGGATAAGCACATTATAATAAAGGAGAGGGAAGGTGAGGGACTTCATTACCGACTCTATAATGAACAGACACGTAGATGCTCCACTGAAGGTGAACAACGCGAATAAGTGGACGGACTGGATTCAGACGCCCGGGTTGTCTCCGTGTTGT
>NC_051405.1:8409509-8409654 GCF_015228065.2 Penaeus monodon
CTAAGATCAATAAGGCCAATATTACTTGAAAGACAGGTTTCTCGGAAGAGATTTGCTTGAGCACAGAAAGCAAAGGCAGGCCTTGAAGTGATTAATGGCAACTGCCCTCAAAGCGTCGATTATAACACCTCTTTTTTTTGGAATC
>NC_051405.1:8409676-8410039 GCF_015228065.2 Penaeus monodon
TCACTGATCAGAGATGAAAGGTGATCAGATTAACCTACCTGAACGGCCTGTACATTATCACCAACAGAGGCAATTATGCAGAACAGAGAGCAGGAAAAGTAACAACATTAAGTGGGTGTGCGAGGCCGGAGCGAAGCGTAGCCACGACGCCCTAATCAACAGGTGGGCGGAAGTGGCTCCAGATCGTGAGTTTTATGCGGTGTTTGGGCGTTATATATTCACATATCTAAATCATTAATAACCCAGAAGGATGGCGTCGGCGTTTTGATAAGGAGAAGGATAGGCAGGGTGGTGCGTGGAGAGAGGGATAGGTTGGTTGATGGGTAGAATAGGAAGGATCTTGAGAATTAGCGAAATATTTGG
>NC_051405.1:8410156-8410504 GCF_015228065.2 Penaeus monodon
CAGTAAAATAAAGACATAGACACCCAAACAAATGCAACGCATCAACCACTCACAAACAAGGTGTCAGCGCCCACCCCTCAAACATGCAGTATATTCCAGCCTTATTTAATATTACCTCGAGCCCCCGAGTGACCCTACATCACCAGTCACCCGCTCCTTTCACGTTAATTAGGCAAAAGTAGACAATTTACTACAATCCTTTAGTGTAATGGCGGCTTGCAGTTTTATGGGTTTTGTGCGTGTTTGGGACGATCCTCGCCCTACCTATTCACTGGAGGCCTCGTCGCGCCTCTGCCCTTAAAAGATTGCCAACTCTCAGTCTCACTTTTTATGCTTTCTCGATATACC
>NC_051405.1:8410733-8410956 GCF_015228065.2 Penaeus monodon
GCGTGTGTGTTTGTATGTGTGTAACTTAAATAATTTTCTTCGCGGAAACTTTAATAGGAAAAAAAAGACAAGGAGATGCGTAGCTACGAACATTTGCAAAAGGAAGAGGAGAAAAGTTTGGGATTGAAGAAGAAAACGGAGTGTAAATATTGGAGAGAATAAAAAATAAATAAAGTGGTGCAAGAAATGGAAAAGGATGAAGGAGTAGGATAAGATCCATAAT
>NC_051405.1:8411276-8412883 GCF_015228065.2 Penaeus monodon
CCAGCCCTGGGCTCGCGTGACCAGGTGCTCAGACCAAGCTGTAATCTTTTAATTTGGAGTGCGCGAGTCTCCGTGCCTTGCACTGCTACGTTGATGCCGTGTTGTTTCTCAGTCTTGATGTTTACTCACGCACACACTTCGATAGATTAACTTCTTGGCTTGTGAGGTGGTGTTTTATTTATCATTATTATGCTGTATTTATTCTGTGAAAGTTGTAAGGTGGATTGTACTTTGATATATATTCCCCGAACAGTTGCTCTTTGCACTTCATATTTTATGTATGTTTATATACTTTGCCCTTTTATGGAGTTATCACGCACACAGGGAAGTAGCGAGGGCTCTGCTGTTGAGAACTTTAAACTGGAGATTTTTCGGATTGGGATTATTCTGGATTATAAAAGGTGTTTCGATATATTACAGTGTATCACATTAATCATGATATCTGCATGAGTTTGTTATATTTTTTCATTATCCTCCAATAACAAATCCCGCTGATAAATTTAAATTAGTTACCGCTCTCCTCATCGGACATAGTTTTCTTATACAGAAAATGTCATGTAATGGCTTTCATAGAAAATGAGAATTGAGATTAGTATAGGGTAAGCTCTTGTAATAAGATTTTTACTCTACGCGATAGTTAAACTAGAGAAAAACAAATAAAGAATTTCCTCATGAAGATTTTTTTTTTCACTATAAGATATTACCAAACGAATAAAATCAAAATAATATAAATTTCATATCGTTAAGTTGTAGTTAATGACAACTTTGATAATGGTCTGAGTAATAACTACGCTATAAAAATGACTCATGATAAACCACGAACTCGCCAGTAATAACAGTGAATGATGAGGGGAATAATGTACATAACAATGCTTAGCTAATGAATATAAAATCCTAATGCTGCTTACAGTAAATATATAAAGATATATAATGTAAGAAATCAAAAAGCAAATAAAGGTATGATAAAAGACAATGTATTATTTTTTTCTCTAAAATCAAAAGAATCGTATATTTCGTAGAAGTTTTATAAATTCATGATTAAATTGTTCATATCTTTCACTTCTGCTGTATGCTTATTCATATATTATCTTAATCTGCTTTCTTCATTAACTGCGTTTTCCTTATTTATTATAATGCTCGTGTTTGTAGCTGTTATTAATTCATGCTTCATTTTTCTCCTTTGTAATTCATTTGTTCATGTACTTCCTCTTTTATTCTATTTTGTGCTATTTACTACTTTCTCTCCTTCCGTTTCCTTATTTTTTGTCTTTATTCTGTCCATCTGTAATGTTTAATGAGATGAGAAAAGATTTCAGTTCAAACCTCAAATTCTACTAAATATTTTGTGCCAATTATTATTAATTCGAGTTCCTCAATGTATATAAACTTTATTCAGATATTAAGATGTATCAATGAAGATATAAAATGATAATGGCAACGATCATAATGCAATGAGTTTGATAAGAAAACGAATAAAGATGATCTCTATTGGACACATTTTCCACGAATAAGTATACTATCATTATCAGTTGAATATCATAATATCAAATGTACAAATAAGGAAGTCAGGTTTTACCATGAATCACTATCGATTTGTCCCGAGCTCT
>NC_051405.1:8412914-8413124 GCF_015228065.2 Penaeus monodon
AAAAAAAAAGTCTTGTACCCCCCCCCCCAGAAAAAAAGTCTTGTAAGTGTTTCTAAATTTCTTAGCGACTGAACAGTTTTTCCTTAACCAAACTTACTTTCTGATTCTTCTGAAACGAATGATTTTCTTTTTTTTTTTTTCCACCAATTCATTTTCAGTTTTGTATTACAAATGCAGTAAGACTTCCCAACTGGAAACAGGGGGAAGAAA
>NC_051405.1:8413291-8413405 GCF_015228065.2 Penaeus monodon
ACAAAATGTTTGGTAATCTATATTCAAAGACAGTCACGTGACAGTAAATTGTACTTTTATTTGTATCTCCATCGAATTTCTCCTTTTCCTAATTCCGTGTTGCACTTCGGGACT
>NC_051405.1:8413974-8414476 GCF_015228065.2 Penaeus monodon
CCTTTACACCAGAGGGAGTGACGTCACCCAAGGAGGGGGACGTCACCCAAGGGAGTGAAAGCACCGAAGGGGGTTGGGAGGCGTCACCCAAGGGGGGAGTGACGTACCGAAGGAGAGGACGTCACGAAGGGGAGGGGACGTCACCGGGAAGGGGGGAAGGGGGGGCCCTCACCCAAGGGGAGGACGTCACCCCAAGGGGGAGTGGGCGTCACCGAAGGGGAGTGACGTCACCGAAGGGGAGTGACGTCACCGAAGAGGAGTGACGTCATCGAAGGGGAGTGACGTCATCGAAGGGGAGTGACGTCATCGAATAGGAGTGACGTCATCGAAGGGGATGACGTTTTTCTCTTCTCTTTATAGTTTGTATCGTTACTTTTCTTCCTTTCTTGTTTCCTCCCTTTTTTTTTCTCTTTTCCCCAAAACCCCCCCGACCTTTTTTTCCCCCTTTTTCCCCCCCTTTTCCCCCCCCCCCCCATCTGTCCCTTCTCCAAACTCTTCGTTT
>NC_051405.1:8414843-8414996 GCF_015228065.2 Penaeus monodon
GCTGCGTCGCCGTCGATTTGGCGTTCATCCATCGCGTTTTAAGTGTCTCCGGGGACGCGTCTCGGACTCCCCGGGCTGATCAGCGTCTCGGACTCCCCGGGCTGACCAGCGTCCGAATGGCTTGATCGAGAAGGTGATGTTGCATTGCTTTTC
>NC_051405.1:8415032-8415098 GCF_015228065.2 Penaeus monodon
TAGTTTCGGGCGTGGGCTCATTTCGAGATGGATGGGGGATATGCGTTTTATGTGTGATTTATAATG
>NC_051405.1:8415275-8415505 GCF_015228065.2 Penaeus monodon
ATAGACCGATTGAAGTGATGCGTGTCGCCGGCGCTTTGCAGCCTGATAACGAAGGCCTCTGTCGCGACGAGATGAAGAAACTCACTTTGACCCTTTGGCTGCGATGTGCAGGTGCGGCGGATGTCCATTGTTCACACGACAGGAATTACGGCGGCGCTGGTCGGGTCCGTGTCAGTAGCTCATGGCTAATAAGGTGCGCGATGATTTAAAGGGCACGGGGGAAGGTGGGG
>NC_051405.1:8415624-8416111 GCF_015228065.2 Penaeus monodon
TTAGATGAATCAAGCCAACATACTGTTATGACATTCTCCTTTTCAGCATGATATTAGGTTTCATATCTCAGATTTTTTTCTAATCTGTCTGATATTACAAGGAAGCTTATGCTAAATAATGGATATAGATCAATTTACGCAAACGCATCCAACAACAGGCAATAAAAGTATTGAAATGCCGACTACAGTTAAAATCTTCGTTTCTGTTACTATGAACAACCACTCTGTTCAAGATGATACCAGGTAATTGCTAATTCCGTTTATTATAAATTTCCTAACGTCTATTGCATATTCGATTGTATATCTGCTCTGTTTGTGATCAAATGTAAATCATCGGAGGACATTCAAGTATTTGTATAGTGTTTAATTTCAGTGCAGAGCTGATATGCTACACACTTTAATCCATCGACTCATCAGTTCTCCTAAAACGTCAAAGTCAGCTTTGTTAGTAACGACACAAAGTTTGTTAACCATCCTACTGTCCAAA
>NC_051405.1:8416635-8416787 GCF_015228065.2 Penaeus monodon
GAAATGAGGGAAAAACAGGAGAATAAAACGGTTTAAAAGAAGGAGATTAACGATGGAGAAGGAGCAGAAGAGGGGGGAGGAAGAAGGAAGAGGCTAAGATAACGAAGATTAAAGATAGAATTCAGTAAAAGAAAAGAAGAGGAAAAAAAAAT
>NC_051405.1:8417220-8417983 GCF_015228065.2 Penaeus monodon
GGATCATGCGTGCGTTTGGCCCCAGGGATCCCAGGTGAGACGTGCATTAGCGAGCTGCAACTCAAGGCATCGTGTGACGCCGCGCAGATGTTAATGGCAGACCTAGCAATTGGGGGAAGGGCGGATGCAATGCACTGCGTGTGTGATGATGTTGAATCGATATTGCAAGAACTGAAATTTATGGCTCTCGCTAATCGGTTTGAATGTTTATGAATATTAGTATGGTTGGTGTATTATTTTGCCTTATTAATATTACGTTGGATAGGCTGATGCATTGGCTATTTTTTCCTTAAATAGATTGATTATAGCAAAAACATCGTTGATGTAATTAATGGAATGCAGTGTTAATTATGAAGATAAGGTTCTATGGAGGATATAAATTGAAGTCTCGTGTCGGGATCGACCATAAAGATGCATCGCTAAGATAGTTTGAACCATATAGAATAGTTATTGAAATGAAGAACGCCTCTAGTCCAAGTCTTAGGCCAGAGCACGGATCGGGACGCGCTGCCAAGAGCCACGCCGAAGGTAGCGTCTGGGTTCTTAATGCAACCCCTACTTAGCACTCCTCTCGAACCGTTTCCGATGTGACTTGGCCCGGGATGCAGCTCAGGAAGAGAAGGTTTTGTATGGATTTCCCGAAAGTAAAGCTATTTGCGCGCCTCCTCTGCAGGGTAGTGTTCGGAGGTTCGAAGTAACGAAGTTGGAGACGGGCGGACGAGACATAAGTGCGCGCGATGCAGTGGCCGTCGAAACCGGACAA
>NC_051405.1:8418041-8418319 GCF_015228065.2 Penaeus monodon
TAAGCACAACCATTATTTGTATAAAAGATCGTCATCTGAACCGAAAGCGACCTTGAGAATGAAAGACACACAGCTATTTGCATAAAGAGAGCGATGTAGTTTCCCCAAGACTGAACCTATTGCTTCCAGACTCGCCAGATGCAGCTTCTTCCTCCTCCTCTTGTCCGAGCATCATGACTCGGCCGTCTTCGGACGTCGCTGCAATGAGATTATGCAGCGGAGGGGAGGAAGGAGGAGGTAAAGAGAGGAGCAGAGAAAGAAGGAGACAGGGGAGGGAA
>NC_051405.1:8418964-8419093 GCF_015228065.2 Penaeus monodon
AGGCGAGCGGGCGGCGGGGACGAGGGCGGCTGCAGGGTAATCCGCGTCGTGTTCGGAAACGTCCAACTGCAGGCAAATGGTCACTCGCCGTTGCCTCCGCGACGTTTCCGAGACGAGGCCGTGGCGCTG
>NC_051405.1:8419120-8419555 GCF_015228065.2 Penaeus monodon
TTCCTCCGTCGGCACAAAGGGTTGTTATGGAACCGGCCGGCAACGGGGCTGCAATTACGCTCGCTTAATGACACGAGTCGTAAACACCCGTGAATTCAATGCGTTGTTGATGAGATCGGATCATGTTCACTGCTTGAGGAATGTGTTTATTAGGATCTTATTCATTTTCATTGTTTTTAGCTATGTTTATTTGATTTACTTTTGTTTTGTTTTAGTAATTTATATTTCTCTCTGTTTCTTCGTTTTCCGTGAATAGGATGCTGGGAAAGAGGGGAAGGTGGGTAGAAGAGAGATAATCTCCGTTTAACAAATTTAAAATAACACTTTATTTCACAAAGACATGAAAAGACGAATACAAAAAAAATCCTTACTGTTCGATAACCAATAAGAAATCATTATCTCGTCCACAGTTCGCCTCAATTTCCATACAGATGG
>NC_051405.1:8419588-8419784 GCF_015228065.2 Penaeus monodon
GCTCAGCCGACCTCTTGCTTCCCCACATCGAGACAAGAACAAAAACAACATTCTGAAAGAATAAAAAAGGGAAAAAAAAAAACTTCAAAGACAATGTTTCGATGTTTGAGTTTTGCGTGGGAAGCCGCTTTTGTCTAAGACTGCGTGCCTTTTCTCTCATTCGTCAAGAGACACCATTAACCCAAACAGCAAAGCG
>NC_051405.1:8421598-8422174 GCF_015228065.2 Penaeus monodon
TGCATTGTGAAATTCCCTCTCTTGGCTCTTCCCTTACTTCCGACGAGTAATCTATGTAATGCAGTTATGAGTAAAAATCCGTGGATAAGCTGAAATCCATCAGCTTACAAGGTGGCTGCGTCTCAGAGGATGAGTCCTTCGCTGATAATTACGGTGGTGATATTTGGAATGGTAAATATGGTAATAGTAGCTGTCAATAGAGGTAATACGAGCCAATCGTACTTAAGGGATACTAAACAGTAGGAATTTACTCTGGCCTCGGTAGATAGGGATGACTAGATTATCAGCAATATAGTAATGACGTCAACCTTTGAATCTGAAGCGGAAATTGACAAGTGGCGCACAATCTTTTATTATTAATGCCGTTGTCTCGACCATTAAGGAACTGGCGAGCTCGTTCCAATTAAAGAGAAGCGACGGTCGCCCAGCGTTCGGTCGCTTCGATGACAAA
The DNA here is from genome assembly GCF_015228065.2 of Penaeus monodon. Lineage (NCBI taxonomy): Eukaryota > Metazoa > Arthropoda > Malacostraca > Decapoda > Penaeidae > Penaeus > Penaeus monodon. The sequence goes on from NC_051405.1 coordinate 8,422,050, forward strand.
CCCCGACTGGTCATTCCTTCGACTGCGTTGCTGGGGGTTATGATGGTCGTTACGTTGCGAGGTGAAGGACACGCAGCGGGAAAAGGTCTTGCGGCAAAAAAAAGGTCTGTGACGCGTGCGTACCC
>NC_051405.1:8422229-8422326 GCF_015228065.2 Penaeus monodon
AGCCATACCCCGCGCCCGCCAATGGCATGACTGACTTGGGTATGACCGACCAATGAGGGTATGTGGGCACCGAGGAGGGGGCGGGGCTTTGGGCACC
>NC_051405.1:8422388-8422713 GCF_015228065.2 Penaeus monodon
CGCTGATGGCCTTACCCTCCATTTTTTGGCCTCAGGTAGACGCGAGGAGGCGAGGAAAAAAGAGGCTGGCGAGGATGACCAGCGCCGGACGCCCTCGCTGGACACTGGCTTGCGGAGGCGAGTTCCTCTTCCTCACCCTTCCTCGCTCCTTCTCTCGCCGGGAATCCTTCGCTGCCAGTCTCCCTACAATTAAGTCGCGAGAACAGACGGCAATTAGCTGACGAAGGGGAGCAAAAAATCCCATCCGCCATGTTGGCGCCCAAGAACATGGCAGAGGAAGGGCCGATGCCGGAGCTCAAGATGGAGGCTGAGGAGGATTCCGCCT
>NC_051405.1:8423205-8423361 GCF_015228065.2 Penaeus monodon
CACGCCAAAGCGATTGTTTTTACTCGAAACCGTTTACCAACTTTTCATAAATAATCTCCACCTCGTTTCTTCGCCTTTCTCCTTCTGCATTGCATTCAACTGTTTTTAGTTGCAATAGCTTTGGTATGCAGTGGTTTTCTCCTGTTGTAGGACTGA
>NC_051405.1:8423726-8423831 GCF_015228065.2 Penaeus monodon
CTGCCTTTTCCATTGGTCGTCATGCATCCCTAATGAGGTGGGGATATTACAGTCCTTCCATTATAAATCATGAGTCTGAATGCTCTTGATGGCTGCATGGGTTGG
>NC_051405.1:8424281-8424365 GCF_015228065.2 Penaeus monodon
GACAAGAAAGAACTGGAGGAGGGGGTTATGGGGTTAGAAAAGGCAGGAGGTAGGGGGGGGGGTAACAGGGAGGGGGGAGGAGTG
>NC_051405.1:8424659-8424741 GCF_015228065.2 Penaeus monodon
CCCGCACTTACCATGTGGATGGTCACTTAGCTGCCCAACGGAACCCTCACACGTGTAAGTAGGTCTCATTACCATCGACACT
>NC_051405.1:8425711-8426503 GCF_015228065.2 Penaeus monodon
GTTGCTGAGCAGTAGTGCGAACGGTAGTAACAGTACACTAACGTCAATAACAAAGTTGTCAAAATATTCCCATAATGAACAATTAATTAGCACGTGCTGGAGCGCTTTCATTGCAGAGTGGTCAGCAAGGCGTAGCGCAGTGGACAGCAGGAGACAACGGTCAGCAGGAGACAGCGGTCAGCAGGAGACAGACAGCGGTCAGCAGGAGACAGCGGACAGCAGGAGACAGCGGACAGCAGGAGACAGCGGACAGCAGGAGACAGCGGTTAGCAGCGATCAGCAGAAGACAGAAGATAGTGGACAGCAGGAGACAGCGGTCAGCAGGAGACAGACAGCGGTCAGCAGGAGACAGCGGTTAGCAGCGGTCAGCAGGAGACAGCGAACAGCAGGAGACAGCGATCAGCAGCAGACAGCGATCGGCAGGAGACAGCGGACAGCAGGAGACAGCGGACAGCAGGAGACAGCGGTCAGCAGGAGACAGCGGGCAGCAGGAGACAGCGGTTAGCAGCGGTCAGCAGGAGACAGCGAACTGCAGAAGACAGCGATCAGCAGGAGACAGCGGACAGCAGGAGACAGCGGACAGCAGGAGACAGCGATCAGCAGCAGACAGCGATCAGCAGGAGACAGCGGTCAGCAGGAGACAGCGGTCAGCATAGCCTGCTTCACCGAGTGCATTATGATCATCCCACAGGGTAGCTGCCAGGGTACCGGCTGCCAGGTTGGAGTGGTCATCTACGGGTCTGACCGTTAATGCGCGTGTTACTATACAGGCTTGGATACCTTCCCCCCCCC
>NC_051405.1:8426535-8426605 GCF_015228065.2 Penaeus monodon
TCCCCGTGTCCTCACTGTGTCCTCCCTGCCCTTCTCTCTCCCTCTCGCTGCAGTCCCTTCCCTGCGTCCT
>NC_051405.1:8426656-8426774 GCF_015228065.2 Penaeus monodon
TCTTTGCTATTGCTCATCCCCCCCCCTCCCATCCCCTCTTATCCTCCCTCCTCCCCTTCCTCCCCCCTCTCCTACTCCCGTGTAATCTTTCTCTTGCTTTTTCCTGTGTCCTTTTTAT
>NC_051405.1:8427069-8427294 GCF_015228065.2 Penaeus monodon
AATCTCTATACTAATTCTTCCTTCTCCCTTTCCATCACATGAATAAACTTTCCATATGGTTCTATAGTCTATCATCTCTCCTCTTACTCCTCTCTTGCTCCTCTATTGCTCCTCTCTTTCTCCTCCTCTCTCCAATTCATTTTTCTCCTTGCCTTCCCCTCTTCCTTTGCCGGAAATACAGAATAATCCGTGGCAGTGGGCAGATACATAGTAACAATAAACGGG
>NC_051405.1:8429518-8429624 GCF_015228065.2 Penaeus monodon
CCTTGAAAGCGAGACCCTGCACATTCGAAGGGAATCTCTAAGCAAAGCAGAGTTGGGAAGTTCTGAGAAAAGATGTTTCCTACAAGACATTCTCCTCAGTTCTTGC
>NC_051405.1:8429675-8430067 GCF_015228065.2 Penaeus monodon
TAAAAAAGGAAAAAAAAAAGAAACCCTGCGACACCAGAAGAATCTAGAAAACACATCGTACATGAGCGAGAACAAGTCTAGAGGGACTAGTGTGCTCGTGTTGTTGCATACGGCATGCAGAGTCTCTCGCCCTGTGCAACGGGAGGCAGAACGACAAAGAAACCAAAAGAAAATTCTTGCAAGATTGCCAATGAAGAATTAATCTCATGTGGCAGAGAAAAAACAGCAAGATCTCATTCTTTGGGTAATGAAGGTGCGTGTGTGTCCAGCGGCGAGGTGGTTGTAATACTATATTGGGCTGTGAATAGGGAATACTGTGCTATATCTTTATTGACGACCTGAGGTGGAAGGAAATTCGTTTCGTTGACCTTTAAACTAGATATACATAGGTG
>NC_051405.1:8430262-8430719 GCF_015228065.2 Penaeus monodon
ATCCACAATTAGGAAAAAAAAGGTAAGTGGATGCTGAAATATGAAGCCTTAAACACTTGTAAGCTTAAGACGCACACGCCTTTGAATTCTTTTAGCCCCCGCTTGCTTAGTCCAGCTTGACCGAGAGACCAGCGTCGCAGCTAAGGATTCCCAGGCTTGATGTCTTTTCCTGCTGACGAGACTCCCCTGTTCGTACTCTTTGCTGTAAATGGCACTTACACACGCACATACCTAATGGAAACTTGCATGCGTATATAATTTGATGTTATTTCAGAGTTTGTCCCTTTTTTTATCTGTATTATCATTATCAACGATAATTTTAGTAATAAAGAAACTTTGATGATGGTGAACAGAAGGTAATAATGATAATAGAATCGAAATTTACGATGATAACTGAACAGAAATTACGAAGATGATACTCTCAAAGATAATAATAGCAGTGCGAGAGGATTCTTGT
>NC_051405.1:8430986-8431152 GCF_015228065.2 Penaeus monodon
ACATAAACATTTCTTTCACCAACTACAGCGATTATCAAATAAAAAATCGCATTATCCTCACTTTTTTCAAATGCATTTATGAAATATTTTAAAAAACATAATTAGAATTAATGTTACTCGCCTCTCCGTTATCATTATCATTAAGCATTACCAGATCGCCAAAGCC